>NC_090795.1:17110412-17435412 GCF_040054535.1 Antennarius striatus
GTGGTAGAAAGTGAAGGGGTGCAAATTATTTTCTTCCTGCTAGGGGGGGCGTAACAGAAAATAATTGAGAGGCACTGATTTACAGGAAGAAATACATATGAGAGTAGTTTTATTTTTAGTTTTAAAATTGATGTAGCATTGAAAATCAGAGATTGAGTGATCATCAATAATCTGCAATCCTGATTAACAATTATTAAAACATCAAAAAACTTCAGTTTTATTTTAGAGTCATTATTTCCATGAAGTCAAACTGTTTGCTGGTGCTGACGCAGTAATGTCAGGAAGTACCTGGCTTTTTAAAATTCTATTTTGACCGTGGATTCCCACCAGCAGCAACAATGCATGCTGCTGGTTTCCACCTGCAGATTGCCAGCTGCTCAGTTTTGTAGAAATGTCCCAGTGGGACTCGCTGTCTATAGTGTGTTATCTCTAAACCTACTCTCACCTTGTAGTCGTGTAATGCATTAATCCAAATAGATTTCCTGTGAATTGGAATGACTTGGCGTTGCACCAGTGCACCATTACAACTCTGTTTATTAATTTGCCACCTCACTGTACCACACATCTGTATTTTGTTTATTTATTATTGAATACATCATTTAAAAAAAAAAAAAAAAATATATATATATATATATATATATATATATATATATATATATATATATATATATAAATGTCTAGAAAAAAAATTGTGAATTAAAATTTTAAATTTTCAACTAAAAATAACAAATGAAACTGACACTGCAGGCTATTATTTATCCCAGAATCCATTGTTCTCTGGGATATTGATTTTGTATTTTTTTAATGGAATAATTTAATATTTCTATTTTTTTTATTATATGATAAATGAATGTTAGATGTAAGTGAGTTAAATAGTGTGATATTAAAACCATTCGAATCACAGTAACACATGAATTGCAGCTCTACTCACATCCTTTACACTGTCACTGTGTTTCAGTGAGACAGGGTCAATCTGTTTCTTCACTAATCACAAAGGATTATCACAACAAGCAGTTTTCAATAATCATTACCAGAGGTGTGACACCCTACTTTAGTTGATGACTTTATTGACTTCCATGTTGTCCCTGCTCACCGCTGCAGTGGAGCGTTGTTGTACAATGCATTTCAGCTATCAGTGTGATGTGACATTTGAAAAAGATTCACCTTACAATTAAATGTGGAATAAATATTGTGTGTGTGTGTGTGTATATATATATATATATAAGACATTTCTCATTTACTCATATATTACATTCCTTTAGGGTGACACAATGCTGTGGGTAGCGTTGTTGCCTCACAGTCACAAATGATCAATACACTGACAAAGTTTAGAAATTAAAGATTGAGCCTTCCAGTATCATTAACTTTGTAACTTTTTGAGACTTTAAAAATGTACTGAAACATGAATATATAACGCCAAAGAGAAAACAATTTCAAAAATGATGCTTCTATGATGCACGGTTATTTATGAACCTTAGAGGTTTCAAAAATGGAATGGAACCTTCTGTTGTCATCAGGTAATCCTGTAGAACCATCAGTAAACATCGTCTCTGCATCTAAAAGTAGATTTTCATGCCTTGAGACAAAACTTATTAAGACTAGGGTAGTATAAAAACCAGTTCAGCACAAATCAGTTGAAATTATATTCATTTTAATCTGGATTTTTTTCACATACATTTTTGTGTGTTGTGAAGTTACAATCTGCAGTGTCATCAAATCCCTAAGCTTTTCATTAACATTAAAATGTTTTGTCAGATCACATTAGTTTTGGTAGTTTGGTAGTGATTTTACAACTTCAATCCAGCCAATTTATTAACTAGGTGATCAATTTCTGTCAACAAGAGAAGACAAAAATGTTCCAGCCACTACACATGTTAGGTAGTAATACCACTATTGATATCATCACATCACAAGCTATCATCAAGGCAGTAGAAGTGGTTTCTGTCATAGTTTGGCTGATTTCCCTGATACTGTTTCCTTACATCTTGTTTTTGCAGAAATAGTCAGAGTCAAAACTCCAGTCAGACACAGAGATCAGTGGCAGGGAAAACAGAAGCAAAGGCATGAGGGGTATTTTTAAAGGTTAACACAAAGAGACCAGAGGTGTCCAAAAATGGACGGACAAAAATCACAGAGAGAATGTGGACAAGTGTGGCACAATGGGGACAGCTGATTGGCTGCCTCACTTGTCCATCAACTAGCAGACAGAGGGAGAACCTGGTGTGGATCTGGAAGAGTCAGTAGAATAAGAAGGGCAAGTTCAAGCCTAGCCTGTGACGTTTTATACACAAAAAAACTTTGTTTGTTTGAAAATACATGCAGAATCTTTTTTTTTTTTTTTGGACACGACTTATTTCACATCGACCTGGAGAGTGAGGCCAGGTGTTAATACCTTTTTGTAAAAACAACCACATGAAGCAAAGGAGCAAAAGAAAAAGGCTTGTGCTCAAAACTCATTAACATACTCATTGTTCTCTTCACTGTGGTTCTATTCATAATTTGAATATAAATAATATGAGATGAACGACCATTGTTAGCAAATGCGAGGTAATAAGCTGTGCCTTCCTGCTGATCTTCAAGTTCTTCACAGGTTTTTTTTATTTATTTTTAAAAAAATTTTAAAGCATGTGTGATATCTCAGGCAGCACCTTGAGCTGAGGGGCAAAAAAAAAAAAAAGATCAACACACAATAAAATCCAGCAGGTAAAACGCAGCACTGTCAAGAAAATGAGATTAAAGCACGAGTCTGTGCACTCCATAAGCACATGCAAAAAGAGCGCATGTAGGTGTCCCATATATGTAAAAGCAAGTACACACACACACACACACACACACACGCACACACACACACGCACAGAGTTGCAGAGGCAGCAAACAAACAGCCTCTGGCTGTTTTTGAGTTTTTCTGCTCGAGTCTTGCATCCATGAATCTATTTTCTTAAAACAACATTTTTACTTAAGAAATGCTAACCGTCTCTTTCATGCAGGGACATGAAAACCCGCAAATACTGTATATCGCCATGCAAAAAACCAGGCCTATATCTTTTGAAAAATGATGTTTTGTTTTCCATGTGGTTTTTGAACTGATTAAATCCAGCATGTTTTCCGCATCACACGCCCCCACTAAGAGGGTATAAGGCTTGACACAACATATAAGCTTCATGGTAAAGTAAGCCTCCTGATGGAATGTAGGCATGATAAAGTTTTTACTTCTCCTGCGTCTCATTCTTTAGATGCAGTGGAAGGCTGTATATATTTCCTGTAACATCCATAATCCCCATTCATAGCAATGACATGGCGGTCTCCAGTCTTTTCCCTTACATCATCATAAATGCATGAGTGCATTGTATTGAAGAGAGAAATTCAATTAATATGGTTGTTGATAAGTCTGAGGTTATGAATAATATTAAGTGTAAGAAGAAAAACTGCAGTAGAGAAAGATCCCAGAGAGAATTGGATGAAAAATCTTTGTCCTTAAACATCCTCAAGCATCCCTCCTGGAATATATATTGTAAAAGAAAGCATTCACCAATTTTGTGCGTCACTATTTGACACCATTTGTTCCTAATGAATAAGAGTTCACTAATCTAGGAATCACTCTTCTTAGTTGTTCACCTGACTTTTGGTGAACTGTGAGTGTCTGTGAAAGCTTTACTTGAAAATAACCTCTTTAAACTTGTTTTGTATTATTTTCTTATCATAGAATGTGCATTGATAATGTAGCCGCAAGAGGACACAAGCCAGTGTCTTATTGTGCCGGTCCCAAGCCCGGATAAATACAGAGGGTTGCGTCAGGAAGGGCATCCGGCGTAAAACTTTTGCCAAATCAAAGATGCGAATCAAACCTATGACTTCCATACCGGATCGGTCAAGGCCCGGGTTAACAACGACCGCCATCAGCGCTGTTGACCTACAGGGCGCCGGTGGAAATTGGATTACTGTTGGTCGAAGAAGGAGAGGAGGAAAGTGCGTTCGCACGAAGAAAGAGAAGAGGAACACCAAGAGTATAGGACTGAGAGTAGGGACGTTGAATGTTGGAACTATGACAGGAAAAGGTAGAGAGTTGGTTGACATGATGCAGAGGAGGAAGGTAGACATACTGTGTGTCCAGGAGACCAGGTGGAAAGGTAGCAAGGCTAGAAGTTTAGGAGCAGGGTTCAAGTTGTTCTATCATGGTGTAGATGGGAAGAGAAATGGAGTAGGAGTTATCTTGAATGAGTAGTTTGTTAGGAATGTCCTGGAGGTAAAAAGAGTGCCAGATAGAGTGATGAGTCTGAAGCTAGAAATAGAAGGTGTGATGTTCAATGTTGTTAGCGGGTATGCTCCACAGGTAGGATGTGAGCTGGAGGAGAGGAGAAATTCTGGTCGGACCTTGATGAAGTGATGCAGAGCATGCCTAGAAGTGAGAGAGTTGTCATTGGAGCAGACTTCAATGGACATTTTGGTGCAGGAAACAGAGGTGATGAGGAGGTGATGGGCAGGTTTGGTATCCAGGAGAGGAACGCAGAAGGACAGATGGTAGTTGACTTTGCAAAAAGGATGGAAATGGCTGTAGTGAATACTTTCTTCCAGAAGAGGCAGGAACATAGAGTGACCTATAAGAGTGGCGGTAGGAGCACACAGGTAGACTACATCTTGTGTAGACGGTGTAACCTGAAAGAGATCAGTGACTGCAAAGTAGTGGTAGGTGAGAGTGTAGCCAAACAGCATAGGATGGTGGTGTGTAGGATGACTCTGGTGGTGAGGAAGATGAAGAGGGCAAAGGCAGAGCAGAAGACGAAATGGTGGAAGCTGAAAAAGGAAGAGTGTTGCATGACTTTTAGGAAGGAGTTAAGACAGGCTCTGGGTGGTCAGGAGGTGCTTCCAGATGACTGGACAACTACAGCTAATGTGATCAGGGAGACAGGTAGGAGAGTACTTGGTGTGTCATCTGGAAGGAAAGTAGATAAGGAGACTTGGTGGTGGAATGAGGAGGTACAGGAGTGTATACAGAGAAAGAGGTTAGCCAAGAGGAAGTGGGACACTGAGAGGACTGAGGAGAGTAGACAGGAGTACAGGGAGATGCAGCGTAAGGTGAAGGTAGAGGTAGCAAAGGCCAAACAAGAAGCTTATGATGACTTGTATGCTAGGTTGGACAGTAAGGAGGGAGAGACTGATCTATACCGGTTGGCAAGACAGAGAGACAGAGATGGGAAGGACGTGCAGCAGGTTAGGGTGATTAAGGATAGGGATGGAAGTCTATTGACAGGTGCCAGTAGTGTGATGGGAAGATGGAAAGAGTACTTTGAAGAGTTGATGAACGTGGAAAATGAGAGGGAACAAAGACTAGAAGAGGTGACTGTTGTGGACCAGGATGTAGCAAAGATTAGTCAGGATGAAGTGAGGAGGGCATTGAAGAGGATGAAGAGTGGAAAGGCAGTCGGTCCTGATGATATACCTGTAGAGGTATGGAAGTGTCTAGGAGAGGTGGCAGTAGAGTTTCTGACTGGGTTGTTCAACAGGATCTTAGATAGTGAGAAGATGCCTGAGGAATGGAGGAGAAGTGTGCTGGTGCCCATTTTTAAGAACAAGGGAGATGTGCAGAGTTGTGGCAACTACAGAGGAATAAAGCTGATGAGCCATACAATGAAGTTATGGGAGAGAGTAGTGGAAGCTAGACTAAGGGCAGAAGTGAACATTTGTGAGCAGCAGTATGGTTTCATGCCAAAAAAGAGTACTACAGATGCAGTATTTGCTTTGAGGATGTTGATAGAGAAGTACAGAGAAGGCCAGAGGGAGCTGCATTGTGTTTTTGTAGATCTGGAGAAAGCTTATGACAGGGTGTCCAGAGAGGAACTGTGGTATTGTATGAGGAAGTCTGGAGTGGCAGAGAAGTATGTTAGAGCGGTGCAGGACATGTATGAGGACTGTAAGACAGTGGTGAGGTGTGTGTAGGTGTGACAGAGGAGTTCAAGGTGGAAGTGGGACTGCATCAGGGATCAGCTCTGAGCCCCTTCTTGTTGCTATGGTGATGGACAGGCTGACAGACGAGGTTAGACAGGAATCTCCATGGACTATGATGTTTGCAGATGACATTGTGATCTGTAGTGAGAGCAGGGAACAGGTGGAGGAGAAGCTAGAGAAGTGGAGGTTTGTCCTGGAAAGGAGAGGAATGAAGGTTAGCCACAGTAAGACAGAGTACATGTGTGTGAATGAGAGGGACCCAAGTGGAAGAGTGAGGTTAGAGGGAGAAGAGATCAAGAAGGTGGAGGATTTTAAGTACTTAGGCTCAACAGTCCAGAGCAATGGAGTGTGGAAAAGAGGTGAAGAAGCGTGTACAGGCAGGATGGAACGGGTGGAGGAAAGTGTCAGGTGTGATGTGTGATAGAAGAGTTTCAGCTAAAATGAAAGGAAAGGTGTACAAAACTGTGGTGAGACCAGCGATGCTGTTTGGTCTAGAGACAGTGTCACTGAGGAAAAGACAGGAGACAGAGCTGGAGGTAGCAGAGATGAAGATGCTGAGGTTCTCTCTGGGAGTGACCAGGAAGGATAGGATCAGGAATGAGTATATCAGAGGGACAGCACATGTTAGAGGTTCTGGAGATAAAGTCAGAGAGGCCAGACTGAGATGGTTTGGACATGTCCAGAGGAGAGATAGTGAATATATTGGTAGAAGGATGCTGAGTTTTGAACTGCCAGGCAGGAGGCCTAGAGGAAGACCAAAGAGGAGGTTTATGGATGTAATGAGGGAAGACATGAAGGTAGTTGGTGTGAGAGAAGAGGATTCAAAGGACAGGGTTAGATGGAGGAAATTGATTCGCTGTGGCGACCCCTGAAGGGAAAAGCCGAAAGGAAAAGAAGAAGAGAATGTGCATTGATAATGAGCATTTTTTTTTGTCTTTTCTGATGATGTAAAGGTAAACATGGTGCTAGAAAGGCCTCAGAATAACAGAATAAAACAAAAAACAACAACAAAAAAAAGCTGTTTAGGGACAAAGTAATGACCAGAAACGCTTGATGTTCATAAAGTATGGGCAGCAGTTTCCCAGAGAAACACTAAAAAAGGTAAAGTAGAACAAAAGCACATGTTAAATGTAGACCCAGTGTCAGTGTGACATCAGTGCCTTTGTGTGTATATTTTCATTTAAAAATTATATATATATAATTTTTTTTAATTTATTTATTCATTTTTAATGAAAATAGTGATCAGGAAATTTGCATTTGCATTCATGGTTTTGCAGAGTCCAGCCCTGATTTAAGCTAAAAGCAATAAAGTTTATCTTGTGTCAATTATTTTATTTATTATCGGAGGAATTTTTCAGTTCGCCAAACTTCATTTAACACAGCAGTACCGATAAGTTTTGATCTACACTTTCTTATTATGTTTGGCAATTAGATGCTAATTTTTTTCAGTCTTAAATCTAAAATCATTTTTTTTCACAAGAATAAAAATACACCAACATATGGTGGTTATATCTTGAAAGGTGTTGAAATTGTTTGCACTAGTAGATCAGGATCCTGTGTAGATAAAATTCACTGAAGGCTGCAATAAATTCAGCACATTTAGGTTGAGATTCTCCACAAAAGTTTTGTTTCACAGCAATATTGTTTTAATGTTGATTTGTGTAAACACATTTAGCGCTGCAGTCTCATATGCTCACACATCCCAAATGACAGTAAAGCTGAACATTAAATCTCTCTCCCTCCCTCTCTCTCGCTCTATTTCTGTATGCCTCTCTCTCTTCTTCTGTCTTTTTCTTTCTCTGAAAAACAGAATGTCTTTTTCCTCCGCCATCAAATGTAATAACTATAATTTGCTTCTGAAATGTACAGTGTTTCGAATGTTGGAAATGGCAACAAGCATATCAAGATATACCATACATGTCACAATCCGCTCCTGGTTTTCCCCTCATCCGCCCAGCTCTACCTGCCTTCCACTCCAAACTCATCAGTGCAACTGCCTTCACCTGTGTTTCCTCACCTGATTATCACCTGCCGGCTCAGTACATATACCCTCCCATTCCTCTCAGTCTCTGCCAGATTGTCTTTGTGTCATGCATAGCTCTCTCGTGTTAATCTCCGGACTGCTTCCTCGGTTACGACCCTGCCTGTCTTCGACCCGTCTTCCTCGTCTCTGCCCCGGTAAACTGACCAGCCTTCTGTCCTTGACTACTCTGCCTGCTCGTTCCTGTTCTGATACCTGTCAGCTGGGATTCCTGGTTACGGAGACTGTTTGTCTGGAATATTGCTGCCATTCTGTGCGAACCTCAGAATAAACTGTTAGACTATTCCTGATCTGGTCTCAGTCTGTGCTGTACGTGGGTCCTACCTCTGACCCGTTACAGTACAATCTGGCCATAAATGGATCCAGCACAGGTTGATCACCGGATCTCCCGGATGGAGGACATGCTTGACCAGCTGGTTGAGAATTCTGTTGCGGCTGCAGCAGAGAACCAGCAGGTTCTGGCACAAGTTCGGTGTGATGTAGCAAGTCTCCACGCCCGCACCCAGGGCCTGGGGCTCACACCGTCTGTCTCACCGGGAGCCACGTTCTCGTCACCTGCCTCGGCGGGCGCTGCTGCTCCGCCGTCTGCCTCAGCGGGTGTCGCCGGCATTCCACCTTCGATCCGGGAGCCTAACGTGGGAGCACCGGAGCGTTATGACGGCGATCCTGCCACCTGCAACGCCTTTCTCTGCAACTGTTCCATCCTTTTCTCCCTCCAGCCGCTCACCTTCTCCTCGGAGGAGGCTAAGGTGGCTTACACCGTCAATCACCTCACCGGGCGGGCACGTCTGTGGGGCACTGCGGAGTGGCAGAGAGGGACTCCCGCCTGTCGATCTTTCCAGTCCTTCGCCGACGAGCTCCGGAAGGTTTTTGGTACTGGACCTCTGGGGGCCGACGCCGGACGAGAACTGCTGGATCTGGTCCAGGGCAGCCGTTCAGTCACGGATTACGCCATAGACTTTCGTACTACGGCCCCTCTGTGTGACTGGAACCCGGTCGCCCTCCGTGATGTTTTTTTGCGGGGCCTGGCTGGATACATCAAGGACGAGCTGGTCGCTTATGAGCTGCCGTCAACACTGGAGCGCCTGATTGAACTCGCCACCCGCATTGATCTGCGCATCCAGGCACGCCGGAGAGAAAGACGCTCTGAGCTCCAGCCACGCCCTGCCCGTCCCCGCAGTCCTCCTCGCTCCAAGCCTACAGCGGCGCCGACCTCTCTCCTGTCTGCCTCAGTCACCCCTGTGTGTGAGGGGGATCCGGAGCCGATGCAGCTTGGCCGCACCCGCCTCTCACCTGAGGAGAGGGAGAGAAGACAGCGCTTGAACCTCTGTATCTACTGCGGTCAGCCAGGACACTTCGTCAGCCGGTGCCCAGTAAAAGCCAGAGCTCACCAGTGAACGGAGGCATACTGGTGAGCTCCATCGCTGATCCCGCCTCCTCTGAAAGGCCAAGCATCACCGCCAAGTTCCTGCTGCCTTCTGGTTCCCACTCCATCGCCGCCCTCCTGGATTCTGGGGCTGATGGGAGCATCATGGACGAGAACCTCGCTCTTCAGCTGGGACTACGTCCGGAGCCGCTGCCGTCGCCCATTGCAGCCAGAGCCCTGGACGGACATGTGCTGGGGAGGGTAACATCTCAAACCAACCCGGTGCGCATGCTCCTGCCAGGGGGGCACGGTGAGAGCATCCAGTTTCTGCTTCTGTCCACACCTAACCAGCCCGTCATTCTGGGGTACCCCTGGCTCCGCCTGCACAATCCTAACATCGACTGGACAACCTGCTCCGTTCGGGAGTGGGGCGCGACCTGCCAGCGGACCTGTCTCGAGGCGTCGTCAGCTTCTTCTGCTCCTGCTTCTACTCCTGCTCCTGACCTCACTGGGGTTCCAGCTGTGTACCACTGCCTAAAAGAGGTATTTAACAAAGCTAAAGCCACCTCCCTGCCGCCACACCGCCCTTATGACTGTGCGATTGACTTACTACCGGGCACATCACCTCCCAAGGGACGCTTGTACTCTCTCTCTGCCCCTGAGAGAAAAGCCATGGAGGTATACATTAAAGACTCCTTGGCGGCAGGGATCATCCGCCCCTCTTCTTCACCTGCTGGCGCAGGATTTTTTTTCGTAGACAAGAAGGATAAAACACTGCGTCCCTGCATAGACTATCGTGGACTTAATAATATCACGGTTAAGAACCGCTACCCCCTCCCGCTCCTCTCCACGGCTTTTGAACTGCTCCAGGGGGCGACGGTGTTCTCCAAACTCGATCTGAGGAATGCGTATCATCTGGTTCGCATCCGGGAGGGAGATGAGTGGATGACTGCCTTCAACACCCCGACAGGGCATTACGAGTATCTTGTGATGCCCTTCGGTTTGACAAATGCCCCTGCCGTTTTCCAAGCCCTGGTGAACGATGTGCTCCGAGACATGCTTAATAAGTACGTCTTTGTGTATCTGGATGACATCCTGATCTTTTCCCGCAGCCAGGAGGAGCACATCGTCCACGTAAGATCCGTCCTCCGCCGCCTCCTGGACAACGCCCTCTTCGTCAAGGCGGAGAAGTGTGAGTTCCATGTACCCTCAGTCTCCTTCCTGGGGTACGTTATTGCCAAAGACTGCATTAAAATGGATCCTGCTAAGGTTTCTGCTGTAACCTCCTGGCCTGTCCCGGAGACACGCAAGCAACTGCAACGTTTCTTGGGGTTTGCCAATTTCTACCGGCGCTTCATCAGAGGTTTCAGCTCCATCGCGTCTCCCCTCTCTGCCCTCACCTCATCCAAGACCTCCTTCCGTTGGACCGATGCAGCTCAAGGAGCCTTCGACACCCTCAAGACTCGTTTCTCCACTGCACCCATCCTCCAGATCCCCGATCCAGAGCGCCAGTTCACCGTGGAGGTGGATGCATCCAGCGTGGGGGTGGGGGCGATCCTGTCCCAGCGCGCCGCCAAAGACCAGAAGCTCCATCCCTGCGCTTTTTTCTCTCGCCGTCTCACTCCCACGGAGAGGAATTATGACATTGGTAACAGGGAGCTTCTGGCGGTAAAGGCGGCCTTGGAGGAATGGCGCCATTGGCTAGAGGGGGCCGAGGTGCCATTCATTGTGTGGACTGATCACCGCAATCTGGAGTATATCCGCTCTGCCAAGAGACTGAACTCAAGACAAGCCCGCTGGTCACTCTTCTTTGAGAGGTTTAATTTCACGCTGTCTTATCGGCCAGGCTCCCGTAACACCAAGCCAGATGCACTCTCCCGCCGATTTCCTGAGAGCCCGGATGAAAGACCTGAACCCTCCACCATTATTCCAGCCTCCTGCCTCGTCGCTTGCGTCACCTGGGAGATCGAGGAGAGGGTGCGAGCAGCCGCTGAGGATCAGCCCGGTCCTAGTTCCTGTCCTCCTGACCGCCTGTTTGTTCCGGCTAGGCTCCGTTCCGATGTGCTCCAGTGGGGGCACGCCTCCCGGCTCACCTGTCATCCAGGCATTCAGCGCACTTGTGATGTCCTGCAGCAGCGCTTTTGGTGGCCTTCGCTGGAGGAGGATGTCCGTGGCTACGTCAACGCGTGTCCTGTTTGTAACCAGAATAAGACTCCTCGTCACCCACCAGCCGGCCTCCTGCACCCCCTGCCTGTCCCTCATCGCCCTTGGTCACACATTTCCCTGGACTTTGTTACCGGTCTACCCCCCTCCAGGGGTCACACTGCCATCCTCACAGTGGTAGACCGGTTCAGCAAAATGGCTCACTTCATTCCCCTTCCCAAGCTTCCTTCTGCCAAAGAGACTGCCAGTCTGGTCCTCCAACACATCTTTCGGCTCCATGGTCTGCCCACCGACATCGTCTCTGACCGGGGCCCCCAGTTCACGTCCATCTTCTGGAAGGAGTTTTGCAGTCTGCTGGGGTCCTCGGTCAGCCTCACCTCTGGTTTTCACCCCCAGTCCAACGGGCAGACTGAGAGAGCTAACCAGGACCTGGAAACCACGCTTCGCTGTCTCACGGCTGACAATCCTGCTTCCTGGTCGGAGCAACTCATCTGGGTGGAATATGCCCACAACACCCTCACCTGCTCCTCCACGGGCCTTTCCCCCTTCCAGTGTGCCTATGGGTATCGGCCGCCACTCTTTGCTCACCAAGAGAGGGAGGCTGCCTGCCCGTCGGCTCAAGCCTTTGTCCGTCGTTGCCGGCGCACCTGGGAACGAGCACGCACCGCCCTCCTGAAGTCTGCTGACCGCTACGCTGCCGCCGCCAACAAGCGCCGCAAGCCTGCTCCCGCCTACCAGGTCGGCCAGAGGGTCTGGCTCTCCACCCGTGACCTGCCCCTCAAGGTGGAGAGTCGCAAGCTGGCTCCCAGGTTTGTGGGGCCCTTCCCCATCACTCGCATCATTAACCCGGAAGCGGTCCGCCTGCAGCTTCCAGGGTCCATGAGGATCCACCCAACTTTCCACGTCTCCAAAATCAAGCCTGTCCGGGTGAGTCTTCTTGTTCCCCCTACACCACCCCCTCCTCCTCCTCAGCTTGTCGATGGTGGTCCTGTGTATGCTGTCAAGCGCCTCTTGCGCTCTCGCCGCCGTGGACGTGGTATGCAGTATCTGGTGGACTGGGAAGGTTACGGTCCGGTGGATCGTTCCTGGGTTCCGGCCCGGTTCATCGTGGATCCTCTGCTCATCACAGACTTTCACCGCCTGCATCCGGACCAGCCTGCTCCAGCCTCCATCCCGTCCCCTGGGGGACCTGCTGCTGATGGGCCTGCCGACCCGCCGGAAGATGGTGGCTCGGATGTGGACACTTCCTCCGGCTCCTCTTCCTCTTCTGCGGACGACGATGTGGACTCCGCTGTCTCGGAGGAGTTTTAGCCCCCTCCGGCCTCCCCCCTCCCTCCCCGCTCAGTCTGGGACGTCTGGAGCCGTCCCTTGAAGGGGGGGGTCCTGTCACAATCCGCTCCTGGTTTTCCCCTCATCCGCCCAGCTCTACCTGCCTTCCACTCCAAACTCATCAGTGCAACTGCCTTCACCTGTGTTTCCTCACCTGATTATCACCTGCCGGCTCAGTACATATACCCTCCCATTCCTCTCAGTCTCTGCCAGATTGTCTTTGTGTCATGCATAGCTCTCTCGTGTTAATCTCCGGACTGCTTCCTCGGTTACGACCCTGCCTGTCTTCGACCCGTCTTCCTCGTCTCTGCCCCGGTAAACTGACCAGCCTTCTGTCCTTGACTACTCTGCCTGCTCGTTCCTGTTCTGATACCTGTCAGCTGGGATTCCTGGTTACGGAGACTGTTTGTCTGGAATATTGCTGCCATTCTGTGCGAACCTCAGAATAAACTGTTAGACTATTCCTGATCTGGTCTCAGTCTGTGCTGTACGTGGGTCCTACCTCTGACCCGTTACAATACATATATATTTGTATTTGCCTGGCCTCAATTTTATAAGACTTTTCTTTTTTGTATTTATGTTTCTGTTAAACAAAGAACACAAATAAGAATAAGATGAGGTTTTGTGTTGGTGGAAAAGCTTTCTAGCCAGTTTTTATGCATATCTAAGATGTTAATATAACAACACTTTTACGTTAAATCGGTAAAGTTTTGTTGTGTCTGTGCCTGAAAACACAAACATTTGAAAACTGGCACCAAAGATTTCTCTTTGGAAAAAAAAACTTCTGTTCTGTTGTTATGTCAATTTTGACTCCTGTGAAAACAATGACAGCACAGGCTTCCTTCCCACAGTCCAACTGCATTTCCAGCCAAGTCTAGTCTATGTGTGAAAACATTATGGATAACAACAATAAAAAAGCCATTTCAAACTCTCCAATTTTGTTTGTGCTGTAGAATACTAGTACTCCACCAGTGTTGATTTGCTGAAACCTCACTGTAATCATGTTCTGACAGGTTGATTTTGAAAAGTCCATCATCTTCTACTAACCTGGCATGGATACTACAGCTTTTTCGGACTCTCTTGGGGATCAATCTCAACACAAAGTCCTATTTTTATCAGAAAACGTGAAGTCTGAGATTATGTTGACAAGATTCCTGTACCTGTATTTTATTATTATGTGTTGTTGTTGTTGTTGTGTCCTGTTATTGTTTGTGATAAGTCTTAATGGAAGGTACGTTCGTGGTTAGAGTAGTAATGGCTTTTAATTGACATCAAATGGTGATTATAGATTGAATAACGTCTCTAAATCAATTGTATTGGTATTCTGAGAACTCCCTGTATTTGGTGTGACAGTAAGTGTTTATTTGGTTTATTGAAGGCAATTGTTTATTAAAATATGATAAATACTGAATAAACATTTTATCAATTAAATATTTCATTAATTTTGTTAAGTTAATGGAGCAACAAGGATGTTCTTCTTTTCCTTTCGGCTTTTCCCTTCAGGGGTCGCCACAGCGAATCAGTGTCCTCCATCTAACCTTGTCTTCTGCATCCTCTTCTCTCACACCAACTACCTTCATGTCCTCTTTCACTACATCCATAAACCTCCTCTTTGGTCTTCCTCTAGGCCTCCTGCCTGGCAGTTCAAAACTCAGCATCCTTCTACCAATATATTCACTATCTCTCCTCTGGACATGTCCAAACCATCTCAGTCTGGCCTCTCTGACTTTATCTCCAAAACCTCTAACATGTGCTGTCCCTCTGATGTACTCATTCCTGATCCTATCCATCCTGGTCACTCCCAGAGAGAACCTCAGCATCTTCATCTCTGCTACCTCCAGCTCTGTCTCCTGTCTTTTCCTCAGTGACACTGTCTCTAGACCAAACAACATCGCTGGTCTCACCACAGTTTTGTACACCTTTCCTTTCATTTTAGCTGAAACTCTTCTATCACACATCACACCTGACACTTTCCTCCACCCGTTCCATCCTGCCTGGACACGCTTCTTCACCTCTTTTCCACACTCTCCATTGCTCTGGACTGTTGACACTAAGTACTTAAAATCCTCCACCTTCTTGATCTCTTCTCCCTGTAACCTCACTCTTCCACTTGGGTCCCTCTCATTCACACAAATGTACTCTGTCTTACTGCGGCTAACCTTCATTCCTCTCCTTTCCAGGACAAACTTCCACCTCTCTAGCTTCTCCTCCACCTGTTCCCTGCTCTCACTACAGATCACATTGTCATCTGCAAACATCATAGTCCATGGAGATTCCTGTCTGACCTCGTCTGTCAGCCTGTCCATCACCATAGCAACAAGAAGGGGCTCAGAGCTGATCCCTGATGCAGTCCCACCTCCACCTTGAACTCCTCTGTCACACCTACAGCACACCTCACCACTGTCTTACAGTCTTCATACATGTCCTGCACTGTTCTAACATACTTCTCTGCCACTCCAGACTTCCTCATACAATACCACAGTTCCTCTCTGGACACCCTGTCATCAACTTTCTCCAGATCTACAAAAACACAATGCAGCTCCCTCTGCCCTTCTCTGTACTTCTCTATCAACATCCTCAAAGCAAATACTGCATCTGTAGTACTCTTTTTTGTCATGAAACCATACTGCTGCTCACAAATGTTCACTTCTGCCCTTAGTCTAGCTTCCACTACTCTCTCCCATAACTTCATTGTATGGCTCATCAGCTTTATTCCTCTGTAGTTGCCACAACTCTGCACATCTCCCTTGTTCTTAAAAATGGGCACCAGCACACTTCTCCTCCATTCCTCAGGCATCTTCTCACTATCTAAGATCCTGTTGAACAACCCAGTCAGAAACTCTACTGCCACCTCTCCTAGACACTTCCATACCTCTACAGGTATATCATCAGGACCGACTGCCTTTCCACTCTTCATCCTCTTCAATGCCCTCCTCACTTCATCCTGACTAATCTTTACTACATCCTGGTCCACAACAGTCACCTTTTCTAGTCTTTGTTCTCTCTCATTTTCCACGTTCATCAACTCTTCAAAGTACTCTTTCCATCTTCCCATCACACTACTGGCACCTGTCAATAGACTTCCATCCCTATCCTTAATCACCCTAACCTGCTGCACATCCTTCCCATCTCTATCTCTCTGTCTTGCCAACCTGTATAGATCAGTCTCTCCCTCCTTACTGTCCAACCTAGCAAACAAATCAACATAAGCTCCCTGTTTGGCCTTTGCTACCTCTACCTTCACCTTACGCTGCATCTCCCTGTACTCCTGTCTACTCTCCTCAGTCCTCTCAGTGTCCCACTTCTTCTTAGCTAATCTCTTTCTCTGTATACACTCCTGTACCTCCTCATTCCACCAGCAAGTCTCCTTATCTACTTTCCTTCCAGATGACACACCAAGTACTCTCCTACCTGTCTCCCTGATCACATTAGCTGTAGTTGTCCAGTCATCTGGAAGCACCTCCTGACCACCCAGAGGCTGTCTGAACTCCTTCCTAAAAGTCATGCAACACTCTTCCTTTTTCAGCTTCCACCATTTTGTCCTCTGCTCTGCCTTTGCCCTCTTCATCTTCCTCACCACCAGAGTCATCCTACACACCACCATCCAATGCTGTTTGGATACACTCTCACCTACCACTACTTTGCAGTCACTGATCTCCTTCAGGTTATACCGTCTACATAAGATGTAGTCTACCTGTGTGCTCCTACCCCCACTCTTATAGGTCACCCTATGTTCCTGCCTCTTCTGGAAGAAAGTATTCACTACAGCCATTTCCATCCTTTTGCAAAGTCAACTACCATCTGTCCTTCTGCGTTCCTCTCCTGGATACCAAACCTGCCCATCACCTCCTCATCACCTCTGTTTCCTGCACCAACATGTCCATTGAAGTCTGCTCCAATGACAACTCTCTCTCCTAGGTCTGCTCTGCATTCCTTCATCAAAGTCCAACCAGAATTTCTCCTTCGTCTCCAGCTCACATCCTACCTGTGGAGCATACCCACTAACAACATTCAACATCACACCTTCTATTTCTAGCTTCAGACTCATCACTCTATCTGACACTCTTTTTACCTCCAGGACATTCCTAACAAACTCCTCATTCAAGATAACTCCTACTCCATTTCTCTTCCTATCTATACCATGATAGAACAACTTGAACCCTGCTCCTAAACTTCTAGCCTTGCTACCTTTCCACCTGGTCTCCTGGACACACAGTATGTCTACCTTCCTCCTCTGCATCATGTCAACCAACTCTCTACCTTTTCCTGTCATAGCTCCAACATTCAACGTCCCTACTCTGAGTCCTATAGTCTTGGTGCTCCTCTTCTCTCTCTTACTACAAACACACTTTCCTCCTCTCCTTCTTCGACCAACAGTAGTCCAATTTCCACCGGAGCCCTATAGGTCAACAGCACCGATGGCGGTCGTTGTTAACCCGGACCTCGACCGATCTGGATCGGAAGTCATAGGTTTGATTCACATTTTAGATTTGGCAAAAGTTTTACGCCGGATGCCCTTTCTGACACAACCCTCTGTATTTATCCGGGCTTGGGACCGGCACAATAAGACACTGGCTTGTGTCCTCTTGTGGCTACAAGGATGTTAAAGTGGGGTAAATTTGGTAGCTCTTAAATGAATGATAAATAGTTTCCAAAATGACTTTTTATCATGAATTATATATTATGAATTGAACAATAGTTACAATATTATTCATGTAAACAGTAGATACGGGGTATCACCAGAGGGGACGGAGGAAATAACTTACTGCAATAAGTCTCAATCACAGATAATGTTGAAGCTCGAGTTGACCCTCATAACAAACCTTTATAAGAGTAATTATAAACAATAATACAAGCAACTTGTTAAAAATATAACATACTTTATTAACAGTGACAATACCATTTGGAAATTAATATACCTCAATAAATAAATCTCTTCACATTTATTCTAACATTCACAAGAGCGGTGTGTGTGTGTCTGTGAGAGAATGACTGTGTGGGTGTATCTGTGCATGTGGGGGTGAATAGAAGTAATGAGGTCAGGAATAGAGGCAGAGCAGGATGGGGGGGTGGGGGTGTCAAACAAGAGGTGGGCTTGTAAAGGACTGCAAGTATAAAGTACAATGATGCTGGTGACTGTGGTTTAATACCAGTAACACCAGTAATAACAGCTACACACCTCAGTCAACAGTCCAACATGACATCACTGATTTACTCTGCCCAGATATAAAGCCTGTTAACTTTTGGGCGTAGCTGTCATGAGGATTGCCCTGGCATGTATGCATGACATGCATTGAGAACAGCACCATTAGATACATTTTGCAGTGCAGTGTTGGAGGCAGCCAGTGTAGCTAAACCGGAGCAGAGACTTTGTCAAGTTATCCCTTCCTATTCGTGCTTTAGGACATTGTTCCAAGATCACGTGGTGGAGTGGTAGAGAAAGGAAGGAGGAAAAAAAGGTAGGGTATCGCAGGGGTCTTCTGTTTTTATATCCTGGCTGACTGGAGGGTGAGCAGACAGTCTGCGTAGATGAATTTATAAACCGTGTGTAATCTTGCCACCTGGGAATTGCAGTCTCTACTCCCATTGTTCTTACTTTGTGGTCTTATCGGGCTTTAGATCTTAGATAAATGCCTCTCAGGCTAAGTGAAACAGTGAAGTCCTTTCTTTTATTTCAAACACTGGACCATGTGGCCCTACATGTGTGAGGGTAACTGACCCAATCTAACCTCAGACACCATCAGCTGAACCTGGAGTCAGTCAACTGCAAACATATTCTCAACAGCCAATGAAAAAGGGAGGATAGAACACAGAAAATATCATTGTAGGATTACAGAAGTGTAGTAGGAATATCACAACAATGACAAAAAAACAGTGAGAAGGGCAAATTAATTGATACACTGGTAGTTGTTGGCACTTGTCTTTAAAGATCTACCCTGGAGCCATCGCAAGAGTTTGCTTAAGAGTTTGATGAACTGATTTGGCTTTAACTGGTTTGACAAACTGTGTAGTCTACTAACTCTCCATAGACTCTGTGTAGTCTATGAACTCTAATCAGAGGTTTCAACAGACTTTTCAACCATACAAAAGTCTGTTGAAACCTGTCTGTCATGTGTCCTCCAAGTTTGTTTTTTTTCCCAAAGTCTAAAAACAAGTTGTGTAGCGTGTTCCAAGCTTCAGATGAGTCCAAATAAACAGCTGCTGTCATGTTTATATCATGAAATCATTTGTTCAGAAAACCACAGCAGTAGTATCAGTCTTTTTAACTCTGTCAGCTGGCATACAGTCAGTAGTTTGATGGTAACAATACCCAAAGCTGAAGTTTGATTACTTTGAACATCCTGTCAATCTATACCACACGCACACTTCCCCTGTTGAATAAATGTATTCCTGTCCTAGACTCTAGCTGGGGGTGGGCAGAGATGAATCATGTGTGTCCTGTTATGACTCCCTGTCTGCAGCAGTGGCAGTCTATGAACCCTCATGGACAGAATTAATAGGACACATATTGTCCTGGCAGTCTGTCGCCTTGACAAAGAAGGAGTAAAGCCAGCCTCTCTGAATAGCTCTGCCATGAGGGGCTTTTCTGTCAACATGTGATTTATTGATCTTCTCATTATGCTGGGTTTTTTCACCTTATTTTATAAGACACCTGTTGTGCTTGCTATGAGATGAAATGAATGGATGGAGGCATGAGCGGTCGTAAATTTGTAGCAGAGACCAATACACGTGCTGCACACGTGTATTGGTGAACGTGATGTGAGAGTTGAAAAAGAAAGCAAATGTTGTAAATAATTGAACAGGACAACACTCAGAGATCTGCACTCTTAATGAAAGTTCTTCACTAAGCACTCTAGTGTTTTTGAGAAGGACAGCTTTGAAATACAAAAAAACAACAACAAACCTTTCCTATAGCAGAATGAAGCTAGAGAGTAATAAATAAGAAAAAAATAGTTTTTAAATGTGATGCAGTCACAGTTTTGATCATCAGCATGGTAAAATACACCAAAGCCAGAATGAAGGTGTCAGCCCTAAAGACACACACACACACACACACACACACACACACACACACACACACACACACACACACACACACACACACACACACACACACACACACACACACACACACACAAATACGACAACAAAGTTATCAGCCTGTGACAGTCTGTACTTTCAATGGAAATGCGTGACCCATTCAATGGTTTCAGGGTTAATTCCATGGATTAAATTTCCTAAATCAGGGGAGACAAGTGTTTGGTCTAAATTAAGCAATTTATTAGACTTCTTAATCCAAGATAAACAGGAATGATTAGTGAAAATGAAACCAGGTCAAACACATAAATGCCAAGGTGATGGGAGGATAAATTACATTGTAAGACAATAAGAAAATCACTGAGTAATTTTAATTATGGCGCTTAGGCAAAGAACAATTTTCACTAGGAATAATTTAATTATTTATTTATTTTTAATTACAAGCAGAGAATGTTGGAGTCAGTGAAGATTTCACATTAGGGCCCAAGAGCCATGGGTCATGACTTGTGTCCCACCATGGGTCCAAATTGGTCAAAGTTGGTTAGCAAAGACATTGAAGCTGCTTTCATGTATGTCTCCCAGCATCAGAGAGATCAGTAAACATGGTGTTCATGTAGTGGACGGCAGCTTAAATGAACCACGAACTGGATCCTGCTTTTCAGACTCACAAAAGGCTTCTGAAACTAGAACATGATTTGGAATACCAAAGACTAGACCAGTAAAGTAATTGTAACTGCACTAGCATTCAGTGTTGAAAATCTTTTTTTTTTTTTTTTCTGTCAGATTGATTTTCTGACAAAAAATGTTTATCAGAAACGGAGAGTTTGATTAAGTTAGGCCTCAAGACAACTTAGCTATGAGACTGTATAGTCAGTCCTTCAGTATCCTCTGCATGGTACCAATGGGAAATAATGGTATTCTGGGCGTGTCCCAAGCTGTTCCCAGGCCAGCTCCCATGCAGAGGAGCATTGGCTCTACCTTTAGCTTCTCTAAGATGTCTCAGATTTAAAGGGTTCTAATCCTCATCCCACTCACTTTGCAGTCATCTGCAAGCGACTCCAGTGCGAGTTGGAGGTTGGAGGACCACATTATCTACAAAAAGCAGAGGCAGAATCATAAAGCCACAAAAACCTACCACCCTGTTGCAGTCAAGTTGCAGGAGCTGTTGAGTTTTTGTGGCCTACAATACCGAGTATCTATCCCCACCAAGGATCAACTCACTATGATGCTTGGTGGAAACTCGTCTGGAGATTTTAAACTGAAGCTGAAGCCTCTCCTGATGTACCGCGCTCCATGTGTTCTCAAACACATGGACAAGAATTGGTTACCCATGATATGAATGAACAATAACAAAGACTGGGTAATGCTTGTGGTGTTTCAGGATTAGTTTTACAACCACATCATCCCAGAGGTGAAGCTATATCGTACGCGGAATGGTGTCCCCCTTAAGATTCTCTTGATTCTTGACAATGCTCTGGACATCCGACGCATTGGGACGGTTTCCATCCAGTTGTTGAGGTGGTTTATTTTCCCCCAAATACCACCTCTCTGATTCAGACAACAGACCAGGGGGTTATCGTCATGTTCAAAAGGTATTACGTGTGTCAAAACCACATTAAAAACACCACATTACGTCTGGAAGTGTTATAACATCTACAATTGCATCAAAAACATCAATGTTTCGCAACGTGAGGTCATGCAACCAAACATAAATGGGGTGTGGAAGTGTTTGACCCCATAGTTTGTGAACAATGTCCAGGGTTTCGACCAAGAAGCAGAGAACAAGAAAGTGGTTGTCAGTCTTGTCGAGAAGAGCAAGAAGCTGCAGGTCATCTTAGATGAGGAGGTCCTTGAGTCGCACACGGTGGAGCTGTTAAATGTAGATCTGATACAGCATCAAGAGGCACAACAAGAGGAGATTGAAGATGAGCCACTTCCTATAAATACATTTGAAACCAAGTTGCTTACAGAGGCATTTTCTAAGATTGAGGAAGGATTAACGCTTTTGGAGAATCAACACCCAAATAATGACAGGTTTTCCAAAGTGTCAGCAGGCGTTCACGATGCTCTACAGTGTTACGGGGTCATCTATGATGAGAAGAGGAAAGCTACTCAGATGTCCTCTGGCTGTTTCTTTATAACCTTGGTCTTCAACATCAGCTGCAGCATCCCCTACAATGCCTTCTTCAGCACCTGCCTCCCCAGTGAAGCCTTCTACCTCAGCAGTTCCATCTGAACTTACATTCTTAGAGGAATACACTTAGGATTTCTCTAAGGAATTATTAACCGAATATGTTGCCATAGAACTCTCTGGTGGCGAGATTACAGCACCACTTCCAACCGGAAGGAACCACTACCTCCTCCTCCTCAATTATATTATGATTCTACAGTACATTTTATTTCATTTTTATGAAGTTTTTATGTCTTTTAGTTGTTTCTGGCAAGTTTCACAGAATAGCACTTTTGTATTTAGAGTAGTAATGACATTTAAATGAGCTCAAATGGTGATTATAGATTGTTCATTAGTCGTTATTTACTAAATTTCAGTCAAACTTATTAAAAGTCTTTCAGGAACAATTATTCTTGTAAGTTGAGGACTACCTGTATAGAGCTGGTACATTGTTGAATGACCAGAGCAAAAAACCTCAATTTCTTCCTGGATCCGAGATTTACCTGCCAGCCATATTCTCCTCTCCAGTACCCAGGAGACTTTCCTGGAGAAGCCGAACGGTGTAATACCCTATAATTAGAAGGAAATCTCCGGTCCCCCTTCTTAAAAAGAGGAACCATCAACCCAGCCTGTCACTCCAGAGGAAACCATCTGGAGAGAATCCACACAAACATGGGGAGAGCATACAAACACTGCACTGAAAGCTATCAAACCCAGAACCTTCTTCCTGTTAATATGTATACTTATGTGAATGAAACACCACTTTATGTTTGGTTACACTGTTTTATTTCCATTAAATTTAATAATTAACATCAGATAGGAAAACATTCAGAGTTCATAGTTCATCGGTCACAAAACGGTTAATGCTTCCGATCACAAACCTAACCCAGCCAACACTGGTTCCTACTTATACCTGAGCAGCTTTCCCCAGGAGACCCAACACATTATTTGTCTCCTACAGGAGGACAACCCCGTCAATGATTAATATAATATCAACTAACAGGTACTGACAGAGTTTTTTACAGGTAGTCTATGGTCTACATTTCTGACACTAACTTTCAACCTGACTTGAATTGTCTTTCGTCTATACTGTATGTTGGTGAATGGCTCCATGAAAATAAATATATTGTACATTCTTTCAGAAGTTCACAGAGAAGTGGATAAAAGAAGGAAGGAATGCTGCAGATGACGCACCAACAGCAAAGATCTGAATCTATGGGTTTTTAATGTTACATTTTACATGCCGTTCCCATCAGGCTAAATCCTCTTGCCATGTTTGCGTGATCTGATTCATGGTTCTGAAGCCTAATCGGGCCATCTCACACATCATATAGAAAATTGAATGTTTCATATCAGTTTAAATTTTTATCAAATACAACTGTTCAACTGTTCACAATTTATGCTCGTAGGGCCTACCGTTATACCAAAAAAGAACTAAATTGAGGCCAAGGGTTAGCAGTGAAAAGAATGACCCAAAAAATGTTCTGTATTGACATTCATTTTTTTGTATATTCCATTCACTCTGCGTACTTGCTTTGTCATAGTTAATTAATTACACTTTTCAGGAGGTAATTTGAGCTAACAGCTAAGTGTGAATCATAATTACTTCAGTTGAGCACCTGAAAGCTGTTTTTTTTCTTTGGTCAATGAAAAAAAAAGAATAGAAAACCCAATAAATTTGAAATGTGTGTGATTCTTTGTTATTGTGTGTAATTATAATGAAGCAATTCTCTACAATGGAAAGAAAAGTCATTTCAGTACCTTTTTTAATCTTCATTGAAAAAACCATTAAAAACAAACCCGAAGTTGGTTGGTTTGTGAAGTAGTCATTGAAGTCTTTCATCTTTTTTACAGCCAATAATTAATCTATAGTTCAAATTTAACAAAAAATTATATTTTTGAAAATTCAGCATCTAAGATTCGTACTGGAAATACGGTCTACTTATTACATTTTTTAGCATATTGATTTGCCTCAAACATTTGACAAAAGAAGTGAAGAATGAAGCATAAAATGTGGAGAACTACCATCAACCAACATCAAACCAACATCAACACCAGGATCCATGTCTGTGTAAGTACATCTCGTAGAATTTGAAAGCAATCTTTAGCCCATCTTGGCAGTTACACTCTGGTCTATAAATATTGGGACGTCAACACAATTTCATCACCACAATTGATTTTAATGAAACTAGATGTACTTGAACTGAGGCCCCATCCAAACGTAGCCGGATCTTTTCGAAAACACAGCTGTTTTCCCCCCGCATCAAAAAAAAATTGCGTCCACACGAGAGAGGACCGGGATGTGTGCAAATTCACGCCTTTCCTTCTGGAAGGCGACCTCCATCAGAGTTCTCCACCAGGGGGCAGCGCGTCCTGGTCTGACTCAGAACTTTGGCGAGGAACGTGAAAGCATGAATGAATTAATATAGAAACTTTATGGCTAATGAAGAAAGAAACAGAAAAAATATCCAACTATCAAGCATGTTTACCAACGCTTCTTCAACGTGGAGCTGTTATACGTCTGAAAATAGCCGGTTTTAACTCCGTCCATTCTGTGTGTACATGTAGACACGGGTCACACACACTGACGTCACAGCGGTTTTCGTAGCAGGGAGACGCCCCTCGGATAGAAAAAGTTTCGGATACAGTGTCCACACGACAACGCAGACCCAGCGTCTTCAAAAAGTTCTGTTTTCGTCCCAGATATCTGCGTTGTTGTGTGGACTTAAGGTGTACCCATAAGAAAAAAGTTGCGTTTTCAAAAAGATCCGGCTACATGTGGACGGGGCCTCAATCTTTACACCTGTAATTCCAGTTAATTTACTTCTAAATCAAGTGAACATTTCGGGATTACAACAGGTGCTTCGTTCTTTTTAAGGAACCAAAAATCATG
Organism: Antennarius striatus; assembly: GCF_040054535.1. Lineage (NCBI taxonomy): Eukaryota > Metazoa > Chordata > Actinopteri > Lophiiformes > Antennariidae > Antennarius > Antennarius striatus. The sequence goes on from NC_090795.1 coordinate 17,135,356, forward strand.
CAACAATCGACTCAAAACATATTTCATGGACAATTATGGGCTATTTCCTCATTATTTCATCATCAATTAAAAAGATAAAAGGTCTATAGTTGATTTTAGGTGTCACATCTACATCTACTGCTGAAACAAGCCACTATTTGGCTGAAAAACCAAAACAAACCCTTGTCAAGAGATGGAAAAAAATCGAATGTGGTCAATTTCTGGATGATGTGACTGCTGACATTAGAATGACTGAAGTGTTTTGTGTTTTATTATCTGATCATATTCAGCCAAATGCTTCAGAACATGTTGGACGTCGCTTAACAGTAAAGAAAGTTGAAATGTTGAGCAATGGACAAATGGCCTGAGCTGAATCTGATTCAGCATGTATTTAGCTTTCTGAAAACAAAACTGAGGCAAAAATGTCCCAACAATAAACAAGAGTGGAGGACAGTGGCAGTAGAGGCCTGACAGACCATCACCAGGGATGAAACCCGACATCTGGTGATGTCTGTGTTCTCCAGACTTCAGACTGCAAATGATTTGCATCCAAGTATTTAAGAGTGAAAGTTTGATTTATGATTGTTTAGTTTGTATCATGACTTCTGGTTCCTTAAAAAGTGGGAGGTACGTATAGAAACTGTTGTACACCATTCACCTGATTTGGATGTAAATACTGTCTAATTAAAGGTGAAAGCACAACTTGTTTGTTTCATTTCAAATCCATTGTGGTGGTGTATAGAAACAAAAAAAAGACAGCTGTCCCAATATTTATGGCCCTGTCAGTATGTTACCTTTTATAGGTTGCACATCTGAATTATTCATATGTTTGCAGTCGTCAGCTCCGCTCAGTGGTGTCACCATTACTGTTCTCTATTTTTTACTGTTCTCCCTGTCAGGCTGCTGGGGGATGCTGTCATGGTCATTTACAGTGAATCTCTAAACTGATCCATGCAGTTTATCTCTGTGGTTAACTATATGTTGACTATTCTCGGCAAAATGACGAAAGGAAGAGGAAAACCGGAGGATACTAAAGACCAGATGGTCTCTATGAAAGAGTAAAAGAGTGAGTTAAAGAGAGACTTTGATAAGTTAAGGAGAGACTTTGATATAAAGTTGGAAGAAAAGCTAAAACCGCTGCTAGACGCCATGGAAGAAATGAAGGATGAAATCAAGAAAATGCAGAAAGACATGGATGAAAAAGACCAAAGAATTGTTGTCTTGGAACAGGGACAACAAAGAATGGATGATTTGGAACAAAGCATTCGTATAAATGATGTGATCATCACTGGCATCAAAATTAAGCCGAGGAATTACAGAAATGCTGTGTCCAGTGGAGGTAAGACTCAGCACAGCGCTGACACCCAGACTCTGGTGCAACAAGTGAGTTCTCTACTGAGAGACCTGGAGATAACTATAGATCAGACCAGATTGAGACATGTTACCTCCATCACCATCTGGAGGTAGGAGATCACCTGCAGTGCTGATAAAATTCAACAGTCGTAAACACAAGATAGCTCTTCTGAAACAAGGCTTCAAACTGAAAGGAGAAAATAAAATAATAATAACAACCAGTACTTTAATTGTCCCTCTTGGGGAAATTGTTTTATACTTTACATGTACATATATGTGTTAATTACACACACAGGGGTTACAGGTTACAGGCCCCTGAACACAGCACACACTAGGGGCCTGTAGGCATGCAATTAGTATAGAGAGGACATACAGAGGTACAAAGGAGGCAGAGTGATGGGTCGCGCACGAGGGTCGCTCCCCAATGAGCATCTTGTGGGGGGGACGGTGCCTCATTCAAGGGCGCCTCGGCAGTGGCTGGGAGGTGAGCCGATGCCTCCCACCATCCGCTCACACTCCGAAGGATGTTTTGGTGGGAGCGATCCTGTCTTCAAGATGATTGCTCTACCGCTGAGCCACTGCCGCCCCGTCTACATTAATGAGAATCTCACTAATAAGAATGCTGATATCGCTAAAAAAGCTCGACAACTGAAGAAGAATGGGCTGATCGTCAACACCTGGACGAACAACTGCAGGATCTTCATCAGAACAAAGGGGCTTTCTCCAGACCAGATGAAAACAATGGTGATCAGGAGTGCAGAGGAGTTGGTGAAATATGAGCAATAAAGACAGACAAGAATTGTTACTACACCAAAGATCAGTACAACAGAGTCACTTCAATAGTGGGAGCTCTACATCAAGTTTGGACACGTCAAGTATTTCATGGAACAGTTGAAAAAATCAACAGCATCAATGTCAGAAACATGGATTAATGAACAAACAAACAAAACAAAACCATGGATTTATAATAACATGGGTTAACTTTGAGACTTTAAAGAGCATGTTGATATCTTTAGACCATATAATACCATGTGAAACCGTTAAAGTGTCTGCAACAAACTGGTTAATTCTTGTATAAACACTGTCTGCTGAGGGAGGTTAATATGATCATTATATTCTTGTGGAGAACACTGGTAAGGTCAACTTCCTGTTTGACTATCCATGATTTTAACAAACCTTTTGTTCCTAGGAAGAATGTAAACATGGTTATACTCTAGGTTAAAGGTTAATATCTGGAAGTGGATAAGGGTATGAACATCCGTCAAAATCCAATGTATGAACTGGTTGAAAACTTTTAATGTCTGAGTTTGTTGATTACATATTCTAATGAGAGAGATGTTTGTTGATTCTGGGGGACGGGGATTTCACAAACCTATTGGCTTCTACCCATCAGCCCCTTTTTTTTGGATGTTGTTGATGTTGTAAATGTGATGAATGTGTGAAGTCTGTTATATTAACATGTCCAAAAAAAAACCAAAAAACTAATTAAATAAAAAAATTGATAAATGTAGATTCTCTCTCTGGTTTAATACAGTCAGGGGACTTATCAATTAGTCAAAGTTTACTCAGGTACAAATTTGACCACATCAGACAACTAGCTGCCTTTTTTTCCTTTTACACATAGAGGAAACCACTACAATACTTCTTGAATTGGCCCTAAACATCAGCTCAGGACCCACATTGTCTGATGTAGAACCATCCATTATTATTATTAAACATACATCAATATCAAGGTCATATTGTGAAATTAAATGTTTTAGTCTTAAGATCTATAACTTTATCTAAGACCATTTAAATCAAATATTAACCGCTCAGAATGTTGATTGTGTAATTGTCTATGTTTGTGTTTCAGCCTTCTATTATTACATTTTACAATCTTGGGAAATGAGCTCAGGGAGTAATTTTTAAATGTTAAAATTTAAAACATCTGACTGCTGCAAGACTTTACACCAGAAACAGCTTTAAAAACAAGTCATACAGAGTTCATGTTACCTCCAGAAAGTAGTGCATCCCTGGGATGCGCTCCAAGAAAAATGTGTGCATCCCAACATGTTGTTTATGCATCCCAAAAGTAATATCAGAATATACAATAGAACCCGCAGGGATTGAGTTTTTCCAGTAGTGCAATATAAAAATGAAACAAACTGTTAATTGTAATGACCTTGTTAATAACAACATAACGGTCAAGTAAAAAGAAAAAAAAGAATACAATTATGTATTAGTTTTATCAAAATGTTAAAGCCTAGTAGTCATTTAAAAAACAATTCTAGAATAAAAGAAAGATGTAATACAGTTTGGGTTTTTTTCAATTTTGCTTTTCACTTAATAATTTTCTTTACCTTTAATTCATATATTCTCCTGTGGACACTGAACCAAGCTGACAGCCTTCTCCACACACATTTCAGTAATATCTGTAGTAATATCTGTAGTAATATCTGTCTCTTTTTCTTCATTAACTTTGGATTGTTTTTATTCCAGAAAGCACTCATTGTCACTTGATTTTTCTCCGACTTTTGCATCTTTTTCGGAGGCATAGTGATAATCAATTAATCAATCAATCAACCTGTATTTGTATCGTGCGTTAATCACATCAGAGCTTTAACAGACAGACAAACCCAACAGGACTCTTCTTGTTGCTCTTGAGGGTCTAACTAACTCCTCTCTCACTGCAGCGTGTAAAAGCAGTAGACGTTGTGTTGCCGTTTGGTCGATGTTAATAAGACTGGAGTGGCTCAGGTGAGTCTTGTGATGAGAAAATTGCGCGAGACACTCATAATGGCAACTTCCGGGTTAGAAATTTAAGTGGAGAAATCCAAAAATTGTGAATATTTCTGTCGAATGGAAGTGCATTTGAAGCTTGCATCCCAGGAACACACGCTGTCTGACGATCGTGCGTCCCTGTCAAAAAATGTGCGTCAAAGACGCAAGGACACACGCAGGCGAGAACACTGGTGATATAACAGGTGCCTCAAATAACAATCAACTCACTGCTCACAAATCTAAGCTCAAACTATGAGGTAGGTTGTGGAACTAACTTTGTGCACATCTAACTCTATGCAGACAAGAAGAAGTCCACGCCCTACATGTGCTTCATGATGTCATTAGCAAACAGCAAACCCAGCAGCCTGGCAGCAGGAGATTTCAACAACTTTCACAGAATTTAGTAGTCTATCGTCAGCTACCACTAAATTATCTATCAGACTGGGCTTCGCTCCGCCGAGTATTGTGAAGTTCTCAAAAGAGTGATAAAACTTTATCATCATCATCATCATCCCCTCCTTTGACAGAGGTTGATGCAAATTCAAATGACACACTTTTGAACTGCAGTGTATTTTGGTAATTATAAATTAAAATAAAATATTTGTGACACAAAAGGATGATTATAAAGTCAGACAGTTTACTCAGGTTGTGAGGGATGAGAGCAAAATGGACATCATTCCTGACATTCCATATCTCAGCTAAAGACAGCCAAACTTACCGTTACAACTTAAACTAGTAAATGGTATATTTTAATGTGTATCTCAAAGAAGTCTAAACATCTGATGATGCATCTAAATATACATACACATGACGTGTGATCACTGTTTTTTTTATTTCCCCAATGTGGGGCGAATAAATGATTATCTTACTTTTTTACTTTGTGCTTCTACCTTAAGCTCAATTCAGCGTGTAATGACATTTTCAGTTTTTCTCTGAAGGTTTCCTGCTTATGTGGACTGATTGCAACCTGTTTATAGTACTGTCACAGTCCACTCCTGGTTTTCCTCATCTGCCCAGCTCTACCTGCCTGCCACTCCCACCTCATCAGTGCAACTACCTCCACCTGTGTTTCCTCACCTGATTATCATCTGCCTGTTCAATATATATATACCCTCCCATTCCTCTGCCAGATTGTCTTCGTATCATGTAAAGCTCTCTCGCGTTAATCTCCGGACTGCTCCCTTGGTTACGACCCTGCCTGTCTTCGACCCGTCTTTCTCGTCTCTGCCCCGGTAATCTGACCAGCCTTCTGTCCTTGATTCCTCTGCCTGCTCGTCCCTTGTCTGCTATCTGTCAGCTGGATACCTGTTTACTGAGACTGTTTCGCTGTGATATTGCTGCCATTCCGTGCGAAGCTTCAGAGTAAACTTTTGGACTATTCCTGATTTGGTCTCAGTCTGTGCTGTACTTGGTTTGGGTCCAACCTCACCCGAGTTACAAATACAAACTTAGTGGTAAGGAAATTGATGTGGTTTGTTTTTCAAGTTTGTTTTCTTGTACAGACTTTGGACTTTTGCCTGTTTGATTTAGCTATTTTGGGAGACCAGACTGTTCAAAACATGTTAAAACATCTGCTAAAAGCATTTTACTGAAAAATTGTCAACATTTTATAATTTGGTCAATAAAAATGTGAAGCTGAATTCCATAGTCAAAAGCACAAGCCCATATCTGAATGGTACTCAGCACAAAGGAGGGGAATTAATGGAGCCTATGCTATTTTAACTGGGTTTGGACCCAAGGCCTTGTTCAGACTGGTCGTCTATATCCGATCCAGATTGATATCTGATGTCTCATTTGTATTCTGAACAGTCCCATACTACATGATATCCAATTTTTGCAGGACAGATTGGAACCGCATTTTGGAGGTAGTTTTGGGTGGCACAATGACGTAGTAGTTAAAACTTTTGCTTCACAGCAACAGTTTCAGACTGCAAATGATTTGTATCCAAATCATTTGCAGTCATGGGTTCAAACCCCAACATTTCGAACATGGCCTTTCTGTGTAGAGTTTGCATGTCCTCTCCATGTCTGAATGGGTTTTCTCCGGGTCCTCCTGTTTCTCCCCAACATCATGAAAAAACACACATGTAAGGACTAGAGGTAAGATCTTACGCCCAAGTTCGGGCTAGGTCGGGCTCAAAAAGTCAACAATTACTTTCGGGTCATGATGGGTCGAGCTGGATTTTTTTTGGACTCGGGCTTGGGCTTAAGATCTTAAGATCCAAGTCCGACCCTGCCCGAACTTTTTTAATTTTTATATATTACCGTATTGGCCTGAATATAAGACAATCCCTCTTTTTCAAGACTCAAGTTTGAAAAAAGACTTTTTGGACATCAAATTGAATTTTTATACAAAAAAATAATTACAGTACATCTGAAACAAATGATTATATCAATATATTCGATCACATTGCAATTGTTTGAAGACTGCCTCATTTATCTCCATCATCTTGAAGTTTGCATCATAACTTCTCCTCAGCTGCCGGTTAACCTGGCTGATCTTCGACCCACTTTTCTCCAGATTCTCGCTACGTTTCTCCATTTTCTGTTATCTCTTCTCTTATTTTCTTCTTTTTCTTTCTTACCGCTATTTTTTATTTTTCTTCTTCGTGCTACCGCTATTTTTCTTTTTCTTCCTCATGACAGGGGTTCGCTTTGGCCTGGGGACTTTTCAGTATTCGCTCTATCTGGCACCATCTAGCGTTGTGAATGGGTATAATGTCTAGAACCCCAATGTAAGACGACCCCCACTTTTTCAGTCTTATTTCAATTAAAAAAAAACACTTATATTCGGGCCAATACGGTATGTATCTCAAACAATCTATGGATATTAAACTAAGGAACACCCTTATAAAATAAATAATTTATGTAAAACATAGAAGGCACTGTATGAGAAACATCCATATACAATACATGCTTAGTTCCCTCCGTGCGTCAGCTGTATTTTCTCCTGTCACTTTACCTTTCCGATCGTATACACACTGAAAGTAGAGGTAAGATCTTAAGCCCGAATTCAAGCCCGAAATTTGCCATCGTTGTTACGGCAACCTGTCAGATCGGCCGCTAATGTGGTCCAGTTTGGACACTCGCTATAAACAGTGTGGACAATCAGCCCTAAAATTCAGGTATGGAAGAGAAATCTGATTGGAATCCAGTTTGCCTGCAGTCTGAACACACCCTAAATAGACTATATAGCCTCATATGTGGGTCTAACCAGTCTACCATGTGGAAACATTCTAATGTTTGTTTGTTTTTACTTTTTGCCAAATATACTGTTTACTATTTCCAGTCATGGAAAAAAATATTAGACCACCCTTGTTTTCTTCAATTTCTTGTTGATTCTAATATCTGGTACCCTAAATGTATAATACAATGAACACAACAAAAAATGCAGCTGGTCACATAATACTTTATGTCCTATTTGACATTCTTAAGCTTAATTGATTCCCAGGGAATATAAGAGGCCATTTCATGTCACAAGCAGCACTGCACATGCAAAGGCCTAGAGTGGTTTCCTGCTTACAGTCAATCCGTAGCACAACTCAGGAGTTGTCAGCTCTCACATAATGCCTAAAACAAAATAATTATGTGAAGCCACAAAGGCAGCCATCTTGGCACTGCTGGAAATTGGCATGAGTGAGAGACGGGTAGCGAAACAACTGAAGATCTCCAAGACAGCTGTTCTTTACAACAAACAAAAACAAGCTGAACATGGCACTACCAAAGTGCTACCTGGCCGTGGCAGGAAACGTCTTTCTACCCCACGAGATGACCGTGCACTCATCTGTTCCTGTGTCAGGAATCGTCGTCAGACCTCCAGGGACCTTACAAATGAGTGGGCACTGTCGAGAAATGTGACTTGTTCGGCGAGGACAGTTTGAAACCGACTTGTCGAAGCTGGTTTGAAGTCACACAGAGCACGCAAGAAGCCCTTCATCAACGAAAGGCAGAGGAAGGCCCGGTTACTCTTTGCTCGAGACCACAAAGATTGGACTGTTGATGATTGGGCTAAGGTTCTCTTCAGTGATGAATCCAATTTTGAATTGATGCCCACTCCAGCCAACTTACTGGTTAGGAGGAAGCCTGGAGAAGCTTACAACCCAGACTGTCTTGCCCCTACAGTAAAACATGGGGGTGGATCAGTCATGATCTGGGGTTGTTTCAGTCTGAGTGCAACAGGGCAAATGCAATTGTGTGAAGGCCGAATGAACCAGGCCATGTACAGGACTATCCTTGAAAACTCTTTCCTGCCTTGAATGACTGGATTTCCCAACGAGACAATGCCCCTTGCCACACGGCAAGGTCAGGTCAAGCCTGGATGGAGAACCACAACATTCGCACCATGCCTTGGCCTGCTCAATCACCAGATCTTAATCCAATTGACAACCTGTGGAAAATCATCAAACTCAAAATGGAGAACCACAAGCCCAAAAACAAAGAAAATCTGTTTGAATTTGTCCAACAGGAATGGGCTGCTGTGACAGCAGAACAATGTCAGAAGCTGGTGGAGAGCATGCCAAGACGCATGGCTGCAGTCATCAAAAACGATGGTTATGCAATCAAGTATTAACTCTTGTGTGTATCATGTGTGTAAAGCAAACAGAAAAAACATGGAATGCTTAAAAGTAGTGTTTGTGGCGGTACAATGCCATAGCTATTGATGTAAGAATTTAAGTAATTTTGGTTATTATCAAGAAAACCATGGAAAATGAATAGTTCTTAGTTCTTGAATTAAACTCACATGAGCTATTTTCGTTGTTATCATTATGATTGTCCAAACACATATACCTTTAGTTGAGCCAGGCATTAAAATTAACAAGAACTTGAAGAAAACAGAAAACAAGGGTGGTCTAATATTTTTTTCCATGACTATACCGTATATATATATATACTGTATATATATATATGATGAACTGATCTGTTATTTGTGTGTGTGTGTGTGTGTGTGTGTGTGTGTGTGTGTGTGTGTGTGTGTGTGTGTGTGTCTACATCACATTTGTTCAAAAATCTACTTTCAAGGATCAATAATAAGCTGCTACACCTTATTGTGGTGGGGAATTTGAATGCTGGAATGATCACAGTAGCTATAACGAACACCTTGTTCAGCCACAGGGATGTATATAAGTGCACATGGCACCAGGACACCCGAGGCCGGAGGTCGATGATCGACTTGTCATATCATCAGACCTCCGACCGCGTGTTGGACACTCGGGTGAAGAGAGGGGCAGAGCTGTCAACCGATCACCACCTGGTGGTGAGCTGGATCCGCTGGCAGAGCAGGAGGCCGAACAGACTCGGCAGGCCCAAACGTGTTTTGAGAGTCTGCTGGGAACATCTGGCAGAACCCTCTGTCAGGGAGGTCTTCAACACCCACCTCCGGGACAGCTTCTTCCGGCAGCTGAGTATTACGCAAGTGGGATGAGGATCATCCATCCATCCATCTTCCTCCGCTTATCCGGGGTCGGGTCGCGGGGACAGCAGCTTAAGCAGGGAAGCCCAGACTTCCCTCTCCCTAGCCACTTCGTCGAGCTCCTCTGGGAGAATCCCAAGGCGTTCCCAGGCCATCCGGGAGACATAATCTCTCCAGCGTGTCCTGGGTCGTCCCCGGGGCCTCCTCCTGGTAGGACTTGTCCGGAACACCTCACCAGGGAGGCGTCCAGGAGGCATCCTAACCAGATGCCCGAGCAACCTCATCTGGCTCCTCTTGATGCGGAGGAGCAGCGGCTCGACTCTTGAGTCCCTCCCGGATTACCGAACTTCTCACCCTATCTCTAAGGGAGAGCCCAGACACCCTGCAGAGGAAACTCATTTCGGCCGCTTGTATCCGGGATCTTGTTCTTTCGGTCACGACCCACAGCATGTGACCATAGGTGGGGGCAGGAACGTAGATCGACCGGTAAATGGAGAGCTTTGCCTTTCAGCTCTGCTCCTTCTTCACCATGACGGACCGATACAGAGTTTGCATCACTGCAGACGCTGCACCGATCCGCCTGTCAATCTCCCGTTCTATTGTACCCTCACCCGTGAACGAGACCCCAAAATACTTGAACTCCTCCACTTGGGGCAGGAGCTCATCCCCAGCCCGGAGAGTTGGGGATGAGCTCCAACCCAGACTGCACTCCACCCTTTTCCGACTGAGGACCATGGTCTCAGATTTGGAGGTGCTGATTCTCATCCTAACCACTTCACACTCAGCTACGAACCACTCAAGTGAGAGTTGGAGATCACGGCTTGATGAAGCCAACAGTACCACATCATCTGCAAAAAGTAGAGACGCAATCCTATCGGGCCTTTTTGACCCTGCCAGGGGCGCAAAGCCCCAGACAACTTGGCTCCTAGGATCATTGGGACACACAAACTCCTCCACCACAATATGGTGACGACTCCAGGAGGGGGGGATGAGGATCAGCCCCTCTAAATCCGAGTCCATGGTTCTCGTCCGGAAAAGGGTTGTGTGCCCTTTTCATGTCAGTGGAGAGTCTTTGCCCCAGGTGGAGGAGTTTAAGTATCTTGGGGTCTTGTTCACAAGTGAGGGAAGGATGGAACGTGACATTGACAGACGGATCGGTGCAGCTTCTGCAGTGATGCAGTTGCTGTATAGGTCTGTCGTGGTGAAGAAGGAGCTGAGTCGCAAGGCGAAACTCTGGATTTACCGGTCAATCTACGTTCCTACTCTCACCTATGGTCATGAGCTTTGGGTCATGACCGAAAGGACAAGATCCTGGATACAAGCGGCTGAAATGAGTGTCCTCCGTAGAGTAGCTGGGCGCACCCATAGAGATAGGGTGAGGAGCTCAGTCACCAGGGAGGAGCTCAGAGTAGAGCCGCTGCTCCTCCACCTCGAGCGGAGCCAGCTGAGGTGGCTCGGGCTTCTATTCTGGATGCCTCCCGGACACCTCACTGGGGAGGTGTTCCAGCGTGTCCTCAGAAGACCTAGGACACGCTGGAGGGACCATGTCTCTCGGCTGGCCTGGGAACACCTCGGGATCCCCCCTGGAGGAGCTGGAGGAGGTGTCTGGGGAGAGGAAAGTATGGGCATCCCTCCTGATACTGTTGCCCCCACGACCCGGCCCCGGATAATCGGTAGATGATGGAAGGATGGACGTATAATAATTCTAATTTTAAGGTCACAAACAGTGTTGTGCTTCAAAAACCATGCATCTATAAATAAAGCATTTCCAGATAAGATAATGTTTTAATTGGGGAGATTTCTTGCTGTTAATCATTCTTCTCAGTCAGAGGGATTGTTCTCGCTCACAACTCCACTCTAGCTGATGGATTATTATAGATGGCCTTTGTATAATGCCTTGGCGTCGATACTCGTCTTGTGCATGTTTTTCAGTGAATACACATAGATCTCTGGGCCCACTGAAAAGGTTCCTGTCACAGGTAATCAATACAAAACCATGTTTGCTCTAACTCATGTCCGAGGTCTTACAAAAAAATGCAGATGCTTTCTTTCACTTGGAGAGGTGTGCATTGTTCAGGATCTGCTGACAATGCTCGCTTAAAAAGAAAGGAAAAATGTAAGAAATGAAACCACTGAACGAAAAACTCTGGCAAAACTTCATGTAAAACAACCTCTCACTTTTAAAGTCTGAATAAAGCTTTGGATAAAAAGAGGTTGTGTCTGAGTGTGTATGCATTTTGTGATCAACTTTAAATTAGTAATTGTGCTCACACAACACTACTTGTATCTCTACGAATGTAAATGATGTAGTTAATCAGATAAAAACTGGAGTTTACATCAGTTCTGATGTAACTGACATATTACATGGAAAATTGTCATGAATAGTACATGACATATTTCTGACAGCAAATACTTTTATGAAAGAAGCAAGTGGCAGAGAGGAGAATGTGAAAACATAATCCAATCCAATCCAATCCGAGCTTTATTTGTTGAGCACTTTACCACAACCGCAGTCGACCAAAGTGCTGTACAGGCGAATGAATAAAAAGAACAAACATTATAGATAAAAGACAAAATGGCTCAAATATTATAAGTAAAGTTAATCAACTAGAAACATAAAACATAAAATATGGATAAAAACAAAAGCAAATAATCAGAGCAATAAAGTAAGATAAAAAAGATAAGACAAAATAAAATCAGGTGTCTATCTAGATGTTAAAAGCCAAGGAGAAGAGGTAGGTCTTCACGCGAGATTTAAAAACAGACAGAGAAGAGGCCTGTCTGATCTGCTGAGGCAGATTATTCCACAATTTGGGAGCCACAACAGCAAAGGCACGGTCCCCTCTGAGCTTCTGTTTGGTTTTAGGCACATCCAGGAGCAGCTGATCAGCTGACCTGAGAGAGCGAGCAGGTACATAGCGGTGTAGAAGCTCAGAGAGGTAAGGTGGGGCAAGGGCATTCAGGGATTTAAAAGTAAATAAAATAATTTTAAAATGGATTCTAAAATGTATGGGCAGCCAGTGGAGTGAGGCTAAAATGGGGGTAATGTGCTCATGTTTACGGGTGCTGGTCAACAGACGTGCAGCAGCATTTTGGACCATCTGGAGACGGGAGATGGAAGAAGCACTAACCCCCACATAAAGAGAATTACAATAGTCCAGCCTAGTGGTGACAAAGGCGTGGATGACTGTTTCGAAATGTTGCCTCGAAAGAATTGGTTTTATTCTGGCCAGCTGCCTCAAATGATAAAAGCTGGACTTCACTACTGCCCTGATCTGGCTGTCAAGCTTGAGACCTGAGTCCATTTTTACCCCAAGATTAGTGATGGCTGGCCTGACATGCTGGGCCAAAGAACCCAGATCTGGAAGGGGTGTACCAGCGGTGCCACCAAAAAACATCACTTCAGTTTTCTTTTCATTAAAACTCAAAAAGTTCAGGGCCATCCAGGCCTTAATGTCATCAAGACATTTAACTAATGCAGCGATAGAGTACGCATTGTTCTTTTTGAGTGGAACATAAATTTGGCTGTCATCCGCATAACAGTGGTAGTGAATCCCATGATTCCTAAGTATTGAGCCAAGCGGGAGCAGATAGAGAGAGAAGAGAAGAGGGCCCAGAACTGAGCCCTGTGGGACCCCACACAGGAGAGGAGCAGAGGAGGACACTGAGTCGCCAAGGCTGACACAGAACGTTCTATCTGCCAAGTACGACCTGATCCACTCCAGTGCTATGCCCCTGATGCCCACCCACTGCTCCAAGCGGGAGATCAGGATTTCATGGTCCACTGTATCAAATGCAGCAGTTAAGTCTAAAAGCACTAAAATAACACAGTCACCAGAGTCAGTAGCTAAAAAGATATCATTAAAAACTCTTAAAAGAGCTGATTCTGTGCTGTGCAGGGTTTTAAAACCGGATTGGAAAACCTCAAGAATATTGTAGTCTTTCAGAAAGTCTGTTAATTGACTGTAGACTATCTTCTCAAGGATTTTTGAGAGAAAAGGTAGTTTGGAGATCGGCCTGAAATTGGTAAGATCTGTAGGATCTAGCCCAGGTTTTTTGATCACAGGTTGCACTATTGCGTGTTTAAAATACACAGGGACGACACCTGAGGAGAGACTGCTATTAATAATTGTGAGAAGGGAAGTTCCAACAGTGGGGAAAACCTCTTTAAGCAGTCGAGGAGGGACAGCATCATTTGGAGAACCTGAGGGCCTCAACTGACCAACAATCTCCTGTAAAAAGGACAGTGTCACGGGCTCAAACTGCTCAAAAACAGCAGAGGAGGTGACAGAGATTGAGGGGTCGTAAGCAGGAGGTGAGATGAGAGCCCTTATAGAAGAGACCTTGTCAATAAAGAAGTGAAGAAAATTTTCACAGACAACAGGAGAAGTCTCTATGACAGCGGTCTGCTTGGCATTAAGAGCTGAATCTATTGTTTTAAACAAAACATGAGGTTTGTGACAGTTAGAGAGGATAATATTAGATAAGTGTTCTGTTTTCGCTTTTTTCACAGTTTTTTGATAATGATGCCAGCAGTCCCTCAACATTTGAAGAGACACCTGCAGTTTGTCCTTTTTCCATTTGCGCTCAGCTTTACGGCACTCACGTCTGGCAGCACGAGTCGAGTCATTTAACCAGGGCTCAGATTTAGTTTTAGGCTGCCTGGTTTTTAACGGAGCCACAGAGTCTAAAACAGTCTGGCAGGTGGAGTGAAACCATGAGCTGAGCTCCTCTGTACTGCCCACAGACTCAGGAATGACGGAGTTATGATTAAAAGCGGCTGAAAACTGAACAGCGGTGGAAGGGTTTATGACACGACAGCGCCGAGAAGCAGCGGCAGATTTAACTGTATTAGCGACAAGAGTAACCTCAAATAGCACAGGCATATGATCAGAAAACACTGTGCCACAAATCTCTAGGTTAAAAACAGGCAAACCATACGATAAAACAAGATCGAGTGTGTGTCCATGTTGTTGTGTGGGTCCAGACACAGACTGCACAAGATTAAAAGAGTCAATGAGGTTCAAAAAGTCAGTTGCCATTGGCTTTTCAGGACAACACACGTGAACATTAAAGTCACCAACAATAAGGACGCGGTCATATTTAGGCATAATCTCAGCCAGGAAGTCAGAAAATTCGTTTGAAAAGTCCTTATTGTACTTAGGAGGCCGATAGACCACGGCACACAGCACAGTGTGAGAGCGACCCAGCTCAAATAGGCTCAGTTCAAAGCTGGTGAACGAGGATAACAGGGATAGCTGCTTACATTTATATTGACTTTTGTAAACAGTAGCGATTCCACCTCCTCGGCCAGTAGTCCGCGGGAAGTTAACGTAGCAACAGTCGTCAGGTAAGAGTTCAGTGAAAGCGCTGGACTCACCAACACTCAGCCACGTCTCAGTCACACAGAGAAAATCCAAACCTCGGGATGTGAAGAAATCCTTCAGAATGAAGGTCTTGTTCGCTAGTGATCTAGCATTCACCAGGCCAATCCTGGCAGGAATTGGCGGATCCGCAGCATCAGCTGTCAGGGAAGCCCGCCGCAGGAGCCGCAGGTTGCTGCGGTTCACCCCGCGCCAGCAGGGACGAGGAAAGCAGGGGCCACGGGGCTGGAACACCTCATCCGGGCCGACGACAGGTAGTAGCCAGGAGTCCACAGGGTCCAGTGAGCGCCGGGAAAAAGAGAAGCCAGGCATAGCTCCAAACTTCACACAGAAGTATGACACGATGTTTGCACTTTGTATTGTGGAAATAATATCAAAGTGCTACGCAATAAAAATAAGATAAAATAAGATATATGATTAAGAATGTTAAACAAACATAGTTAAGACAAGAAAGAAAATGTTTTAAGTCCTTTTTAAAAAACATCCAGTGTCTGTGGCGCTCTGAGGTGGGCAGGGTGTGGCAGTGTCTTCAAAGGACATAAAAGTAAACATTAAAAATAATATATATATATATATATAGTATGAAAAATAATTATATAATTAATCACATTTTATTCTCATACCTGCTAAAGGCCCCCAAATAAGGAATTTGAATTCTAGGACATTACATAATTGTAGTGCATGACTAATCAATAGATTGCACCAAGAAGAGAAGATTTGAAATCCACATTTTTATTGGTTAAGTGTGCTTTATAAATGAAATTCAAAAGAAAAAGCTCAAGCACATAAGCAAACCAATTAGGCCAAGTGCATTTCTCAAAAATGCAATACATGTCATGGTATTGTTCTGCTTGTGATCTCGGCAGGTCTGTTATTGTGAAAACTCATTTTCTCCAGACAGGTCAAGCTGTGGCAGAGGGTGTGCCTGGATCCTAGCAATACAAATAAAGCTAAATAAAATAATTAAAATTCAGAAAGAAAATAAGGCTGAGTCTGAAATAAGCACATAAGCAGACTCTCAATCAAAATGAATACTAAAGCAATACATACCAATACAGCAATTCAAAATGAATAGTATAACATGCATCTAAATGAGGCAACATCAATAGCAAGATGCCAACAGGCCAGTGGTCCTCAACCGCCGTGTTGTGAGGCAGCAGCGCTAACCACTGCGCCACCGTGCCGCCCATATATATATATATATATATATATATATATATATATATATATATATATATATATATATATATATACAGTGATACCTCTGTACTCGACCATAATCGTTCTGAGGTGGTGGTTGAGCACCGATTTGTTCAACCACCGAAACCAATTTTCCCATAAGAAATAATGGAAAGTATTTTAATCCGTTCTTACCATTTAGAAAAATACCTAAAATATTATAAGAACGTGTATCTAAACAACAATGAAGACGAAAATGTGCACAAGCAGTACATGATAAAGATAAAGCATTATAAACCATTTTGTATAATTTACTTTACGTTTTAGAGAGTGGTTGATGGCACTAGCGTCATCATGGAAGGGGAATCCCTTCCATGATGACGCTAGGTAACGCGCCTCCAGGGGTTTTCTCCCTTCTCTCTCTCTTCCGTGGAGGTGAATCTGGCTGGGCAGTAGCCTTCCTCTATTCTTTAAGAAGGAACCTGTCCATTGTCAGTTGCTTCTGCTTCAACATAGTGGAAATGGTTGACTTTCATTTCGTACTGCGACGCGAGGTCGGACACTCGTACACCACTTTCATATTTTGCTATAATATCCGTACGTCTTTGCGTACGTAATTTGCGTACGTAATTTGCGTACGTGTTACTCCGCTGGCGGTCTGAGTCGAACTGACGCTTACCTGCTGGCCGAGGAGCGCAGCCGAGGAGCGCGTTCGGGTCGACTCGGCTCGTCGAGTACCGAAAATCTGTTCGGGGTCCGATACATTTTCTACTCGAATTTTTTGGTCGAGCACCGATTTGGTTGAGTATAGAGGCGGTCGAGTACAGAGGTATCACTGTATATATATATATATATATATATATATATATATATATATATATATATATATACACACTGAGCCTAACTCAGCTGGGATAGGGCGTGAGGCGGGGAACAGTCCGGGCACGATGCCAGTGCACTGCGGAGCCACATACAGTACAAAGACATACAAACATGCGCACACACACTCACTCCTACAGGCAATTTGGGACCGGCCAATCAACCTGAAGCGCATTCTTTTGGAGGTGGGATGAAGCCGGAGAACCCGGAGAGAACCCACGCAGACACGGGGAGAGCGTGCACAGCGGACGGGACTCAAACCCGGGTCCGCCGTGTTGTGAGGCGGCAGCGCTAACCACTGCACCACCTACCTGTAATTTTATATATATATATACTGTATATCTATATATATATCTATATATATATCTATATATATCTATATATATATATATATATATATGTCCCTCTCACCCTTGTGGGGTGGTATCTGTGTGTCATCCTCAAGCTCGGGTCCTCTACCAGAGGCCTGGGAGTCTGAGGGTTCTGCGCAGTATCTTAGCTGTTCCTAGGACTGCGCTCTTCTGGACTGAGGCTTCAGATGTTGTTCCAGGAATCTGCTGGAGCCACTCATCCAGTTTGGGGGTCACTGCCCTAAGTGCTCCTACTACCACGGGGACCACATTAACCGTGACCTTCCACATCTGTTCCAGCTGTTCTTTCAACCCTTGACACTTCTCAATCTTTTCGAAACCTTCTTCCTGATGTTGGCATCAGCTGGAATGGTGGTATGTCCCATTGGGATTTGGGTACTTTTAGTCCATACTGGGTACAGATGTTCCTGTACACTATCACAGCTACTTGGTTGTGCCTTTCCATGTATGCTGAGCTGGCGAGCATCTTACACCCAGCTACCACATGCTGGACTGACTCTGGGGCTTCTTTACATAGCCTGCACCTTGGGTCAGATCTACTGTGGTAGATATTGGCCTCTATTGCCCTTGTACTTAGGGCCTGTTCTTGTGCTGCCATGATCAGTGCCTCTGTGCTGTCTGTCAGTCCAGCTTTATTCAGCCATTGGTAGGTCTTCTTGATATCAGCCACTTCCTCTATCTGACGGTGGTACATGCCGTGTAGGGGCTTGTCTATGTTGTATCCTCCTCTTCCTCTTCCTCCTCAGGTTTCTGCTGTCTAAGGCATTCACTGAGCAGTTCATCTGTTGGGGCCATCTTCCTGATGTACTCTTGGATTTTTGATGTCTCATCCTGGACAGTGGTCCTGATGCTCACTAGTCCTCAGCCTCCCTCTTTCCGCTTAGTGTACAGCCTCAGGATGCTGGACTTGGGGTGAAACCCTCCATGCATGGTGAGGAGCTTTCTCGTGTTGGCTTCTATCTCCTCCTTTGGCCAGTATATAGAGACACAGGGTGGCACGGTGGCGCAGTGGTTACCGCTGCCACCTCACAACACGGTGGACCCGGGTTCAAGTCCCGCTCTGTGCAGAGTTCCCATGCTCTCCCCGTGTCTGCGTGGGTTCCCTCCGGCTTCCTCCCACCTCCAAAAGCATGCGCTTCCAAATTGCCCATAGAAATGAATGTGTGTGAGCATGGTTGTGTGTTGTGTGGCGTCGTGCCCGGAGTGTCCCCCGCCTCACGCCCTATGCCGCCGAGATAGGCTCCGACTCCCCGCTGCAGCAGATATGGCGGTGGTAATTTTATATATATATATATATATATAGCGTGGTACACACGTAGTAAATATGCAATACAGACTCACACACACACAAACTCCAGTTCTCACCACCACCAGTGTCTCGGCCCCCAGGGGAGAGGAAGGCCGCCTCAGTTTCACCGTAAGTTGTATTACTTTATGATATTCAATGTGTCATTGTTTCACTTTCGTCTTTCCTGATTGAATTATTTACACATTTCAAACCCCACCCCTACCCCCCATCCCTATATAGCAGTTTGTTTGTTATTTCCTTTCATTCCTTGTGAAAACGGGCCTACAGGACGAAGACTAATGGGACTTTTTTTTTTTAAATTTTACTGCCGCAATGCAGGGAAATACTGTGATTATGCGTCCGTGTGTGTGTGTGTGTGTGTGTGTGTGTGTGTGTGTGTGTGTGTTTGGGGGAAGTGGGTGTGTTAGGTAACAGGGAAACAAGGAGTTAGGACAATAAGAGGCGGTGTCAGTGTGTTCAGCAGGGACCAGGATGTTAATGGTAATGACGCAGTAATTATATTTGGCATGAAAAGGTGGCTGAGGGGCTAACATTAGCGTAGCGTCAGGGAAACCTCATCAGACGTTCACAAGGACCGACAGTTTCATTAAAGTCCAGCTCTCCTCGTCTGTCCAGAGTATTTATGAAGTAAATCTGTAAACCCCACCCCCCCACCCTCTCCTGAAGGTTTCTTAATCTTTTTGTCTCCATGCATTTAAACTGGAACATCAGCTGTAGCTAATGAATGGACAGAGCTGAGCAGCTTTACATCAGTCGCCACCTATTTCCCTCATTAGTGTTTAGGTCTCTTTTAATTTCAGCCCCTTATCTATCAGTGTAACGGCTAGACTGCTATTGATTGGCTCTTTATGTATTGCTCTGGGGTGAACAGAAACGCGATGGTCAAATCTTTGGAGTTCATTTTAAAGAAGTATCACCAATACATCAGAAAAATCTCTCCATGTCACAGAGGACATGGGGGGGTGAGGCTGAGTATCGCTGAGGATGTAAGCCAGGTGATCAAGTATTTAACACAGCGGTCCTGACAAGGAGTCACACCCCAGAGCAATTCAAGAGGAGGATGCAATCATCCTCAGCAAACACACACACACACACACACACACACACACACACACACACACACACACACACACACCTCTCCCTGGACACACTGACATCTGACACGTTTGAGCTCTTGAATCGATCATGATCTCTACCCACACGCCTTCCTCTGTGTCCCACCCTCCCCCTCCTTGTTTGATGTCTTTGCAGGAACCAGAATCATTATGTCGCACCAGTTAAATCATAAAATATGTGGATTTGTCATAGAAGCTTTTTTTTTTTTTAGAGAATTTTGGAAATCAAACACAAAAATGCTCCGTTAGGATGGTTCATTTTTAAGAGCGACCACATCAACAGTAGCACTCCATCAAAGCAATGGTCTGATTAAACATTTAACATTTAAACCTCCTTTGACATCTAAAGCTAAAGGCCAAAAGTAAAACTTGAAAGGACAAAAATGCAGAGTATGACAACTTCCATCTCCTACAATAATGGTAACTGAATACATCTAATCCATGACCATCACCAGTCTGAGTCCTGCAAATGTCTTCCGTGTGATGTTTCTCCAGTATATGTGCTGGTGTGAGTTGTGGTCCTTTTTCATACAGAAAATAAATTTCACCAGAATGAGAAAAACTTGGGCAGCGTGCTGGTGCAGCGGGGGGGCTGTTGATTCAATTCCACCTGTGGCCTTTCTGTGAGTTTGATTGATCTGCTTGGGTTACATTCTGGTTCTGTGGTGGTTTCCTCCCACCACAAAAAAAAAAAAAAAGCATGCAACTTGGTGAAACTGGTCACTCCAAATTATCCACAGGTACTGTATGTACGATTATGTGCTTGGCCCTGTGATGAATTGGCGATTTGTTCAGGGTGTACCCTGCCCCTTGCTAGCAGTCAGCTAGGATAAGCTCCAGAGTATTCCATGGCTCAGGTTTGAATGAATGAAAAAAGACAAATCAGTCTTATTTAATTTCCTTTAAACGTCAAAGAAATCAGGCTTATTTGGGAAATTGATATCTATGAATTTTTGCAGTTTAGGACAGAGACAAATAAAACTCACCACCCGATCAAATGTATTTTGACCGGGGGGGTAATCTGTCCTGCAAACTGTGACTACAGTATTATGAGTATGAGTCTTGCCTGTACTAAAGGGACAGTTGGGTCTTGGCTGAGGGTTGTACTTTACTGAGCATCCTTCTTTCTTCTTGTATTTTGAAACTACAAATCAGTAAATTAGTAAAGGGTTTTATCTTTATATTATCATAGCTATTATTTTTGTGATTGCCACCGATGTCTGTAAGTCTCTCTCTTTTCTCAATGTTTCTATTTAATCATACCCCTGGTATTCGAGTGCCCCTCTAAACACCGTTGAAATCATTTACCCAGGAAATGAGATGCTGCTGTCACGTCGGCGGTAGATCATGTTAATTACGGTTGAGTTAATTATTACACATATTTCTAGATTGGCAAAAGAATACGAGAGTCAGGTCATCCGGTCGCACAACCAGTTGTCAACAAATGTTCTTTTTTCTTTTTTTTTCTGCCGAAAATCAGATGTTTTGTTTGCTAAATGTTTGATTAAAGTATATGTTTCTATGAAAGCTTGTTTTTGTTACTATTATCAAATAGTGACAATTCTGACCTCATGCACAGAACAGAACAAAGGAATAAGCAAAAATAAACCAAATTGGTCAATAAATACATGTTAATCGGCTGAAACTATGAAAATAGAATAATGCCTAATGTTTGCTTAAAGTACTTGCAATTACACTAAAGTGCAATCACAACAGTCCAATGAGGTATATATATATATATATATATATATCATTTATTCGCAAAGTTTTTGACCTGTCGTCTGCCCCGTCATTAAGTGTCTGAATCTGAAAACTCTTTGTTCCATCTTCTTTCTGAGGTTTCTGCTTGTTAAAAACACTCCCCCATGAAGGAATTGTTGGTGTAAAATAGAATACAGTAAGGACCAGCTCATTTAGAATCTGTCATTAAAATATATAAATTGAAAATTCATGTAAGATGAGTAAAAAAAAAAAAAAATTTGAAAAGTTTCAGCCTTGTCTGTCATTGAAAAGAGCACAGAACGCAAATGGTTAAGTTATCATGAAAACAACTCTTTTCCTTCCTCTAAGCCTGCAGACATCAGCTGTTCAGGGAACGCATTCTTGATGATTCCCAAGGTGCATTTCAGCAAGAAACATCCAATCCACTTTGAAATCTATTGCAACTCAGATTTCGATTCTGATTATTGTGTCTGACTGGGGCCGGTTTCAAACTGCCTGTTGGTGAGAGTGTGTGTGAGTGTGTGTGTGAATGCTTGTTTGTCTATATGTAGAACTGACATCGTGCCTGGAGTGTACCCTGCCTCGTGCCCGTATTCAACTGGGGTGTTTTGCTACAGAGAACGAGTTGATAAAGAATTTAGAATTGCAGCACAATAGCTCCCATCTAATCCAACAAATATCTTAAATTACAACTAAAAGACTGGAATCAAACCAAAATAAAGATATTAAAGAACAAAAGCGTAAATGACATTGTGTCCCAACACTCCTTTAAAGTATAATCTGTTTGGGACAGAGGTGTAAAAGAGATAGTAATAGTGTTGAAATACGATGCAAATTATCCTGGTAACACCTTTAAATCCAGGACAAATTGTTTGCAAGTCCTGTTGAGCTGCTGCAGCTCACATTAATATTTGTGCAAGTGCTGCCTGCTCTTCTTTGTGTTGTTATGATGATATACATGAACGTGTGCCTTCCTTCATTTAAAGAGGGAGAGGATGAGAACTTTAGGTGTCATGTGATGTTTGTCATCCCCATCGCTTTTGCTAATTTCCCCTTAAATGTAGTTTATTGGTGTGCTGGTATTTCCCAGTTACCACTAATGCCTCCTTTTTCATGTTAGTGGTTCATTCCAGTGAAAGTGGAACTCCAGCAGCTCTGCAAAGCTGAACCACACCTGTGATGTCAGGAGGGGGGTTAGGGTTAGACGTCTATGTGGACAACAGAAAGAAAGAAGAAATAATCAGCCTTTATTCATCCTCCATAGGGGAAATTATTTGTGCACTCTAGTAATCACACATATACCCAAGATATTGCCTAACGGTACCTTAGCAGTGCTCTGGAGGGGGAACTAGCACCTTTCTGGTATTAGTTCACACTCCAAACTTTCTGATCCGCGTGGGTTTTGAACTGGTCAACCTCTGGTCCAAAGCCCAAGACCGTCGCCCCTAGCAGTTGTGAGCAGAGAGGAGGGGGCGGATGCAGACTTTTGGTTCCGTCAGTCATTTTGAAAATGTGATGTTTTTGGAATTTAGATTGACAAGTTAATTGTTCTGTTTTGAACTCAGAAGAAGTGCTGGGAGATTTTCTGCTTTGTGGTTCCCACAATCATGGCAAAGCAGTGCTTGTAAACCTACAGTAGATAAAACGAAAAAGAGACTGAATGGATTCTATTTTTTGTGAGTAAAAGGTGGTGCAACTCTCTACACTCATAAATGTTATTAATGAAGACCTACCAGTAATATATCCATACTAATCAATATTAAGATCCCTGTGTCATCAAACAAGAAAGTGGTATTTGGCACAAGTTATAGTCTCTGTCAGATCTGGTGATAAGGATTAGCTGAAAAAGGTGCAGCATGTGCTAAAGCTCAGTCTGAGGGAGTGTAAGGACTTTCACAGGCAGATGCTGGAGAATACATTTCAGTGAAACTTCGACGGTGTGTGGAGGGGTTTGAACGAGATAAGAAGCTTCAGCATCAATTCGATCGTCAGCAGGGGAGACAGCCTGGGCAGAACCGACGAGATGGATGCATTTTTTAACAGGTTAAGCTCAAGACTGAATGCTGGGCTTCTCCTCAGAGGACTAGTCTGCACGCCGATTGAACCCTTACGTTGCCCACACTATCCCACGCTGGGCTCCCCTGTTCGTCATCCCCCAAAGCTATCCTCCAAAGGGGTAACTGCACTCCCTGCACGACTGTGATGATAGACATGCTGCGAGACACCTGGAGAGATTCCACTGAGCAAAGCTACAGACCCAGACTGATTCAGTCCCCAGCTCTCTGCTGTTCTGGAACACATCATTAGCTAGAATCTGTGCCAGGAAAGGAAGGCAGCACTACGGTAAATGAACTGAATGGTTACACCTTTGGGGAAATGGGTTAGGGCACCTGTCGGTTTAGAGCGGTACTAGTATACTACTAAAAAATTGGTTCCTGTTACCTAACTCAGGTTAGAGCTATCCATTTCACATAATAGATTTACCAACACGAAGAGAGGTGGGTACAGCCTTGATGTCGCTCACTCATGCAGCTATGATATCAGGTATTGGCATTTGGTATTGAATTATTTATTTAAATAAACTAGAACCAAGGCAGTCACAGACTGCAACATCCTGCGACACCCCTGAATTCAAAATTTTACCCTGACCTACTTTCATAGTTCAAAGATCAAAGCTAGTGCTCTGACCTACTGTCATTGATCAAAGCACCAGCCTTGATCTATGGTCTTGCTCACACTGGCCTTCTCCCGCGTAGTTCTACTGTATCTGATCCGGTTGACCTTGACCTAGTTTTCTCAAGGTCAAGGTCATCATCTCATTTAATTCCCCTTGTCATCTTTCTACCTGCAATGGTTGCGAAGATATTTGATGGACTGACTAACGGACGGACAGACGGACGGATGGATGAACACTGACAATGACAATACATCACCACCTTGAAGCGGGTTGTAAAAATGATAATTTGTAGGGCACCGATAACTATGTCAGTATGCCAGGAGTAACTTCAGAAAACCACATGTTTAGGCCATTTTGCTTTAGTTAACACACGATGAATGTACTGGAGAGCCCAGTTCTGACTTGTCTTATAAAACAGGTCTTGTCTTATAAAACCTGCAGGAGACTCACTCCACTTTGCTAACCAGCTTAATGTTAGACGACCAACCAGTACCAGGTTGTCAATCTGCCAGATTGGTCTTCTGCCTACTGAATTCTCATGCATTCACAGTTATGGTAAGGAGAGATTCATGTCCTGTATTTTTTTGCACCTCTAAAACCAGCAGCCCACTGAGAAAGACGAATATCTGAATGGGTGTCATACTGCCTCCCCAACCCCCCCTCTACTGAATCACCGTCTGTCAAGCAAGGTGATGTCTGCGGGCATCAGGGGACTGTCCTGTCCATTCTGTTCACTCTGTAGCCTTCATATTTTCAGAGTAGCCTACAGGTGCAGGTGTGTGGTGGAGATGGACAGTCAGAGCATGAGGAGCTGTTGGCTTTGTGGTAACATCTATCCGTCTGTTTATCTGTATGTCCATCAGCATGTCTGTCTCTCTGTCTCTGTCTCTTTGTCTTTCTCTGCCTTCCCACATCATCATTACTGTCTTGTCTTCACAGATTCAACAGCTTCATCCTTTCACCAGCCACCACCACATCAGCCACCACCACCACCAGCAGTTGGGGGATTTGTCTTGCGGATAGCCTTCAATCAGAATTTTACTTTATATTAATTACTTTTACTAATATTATCTACTGAAATAAAGTTTTGTGCTGGTTCATTGAAAAACATTAACGTTGTTTTGACACAAGCCCACGGTTATGACAAAAACATTGCACAGCTTGTTTTTATGTTATTGTATTACAAATCTGACATATCTGTTACGAAACAGAGGAACTTACACAATGTTACACACTGTTGTGCTTTCATTGTGTTCTTCACAGTGCCGGGTTGGCTTAGTGACCATAAAAAAAAGACACTTTTTGTTCTCATGAATCAACAACTTCAGCTTGAAAGTACTTGTAATGATGCAGAACCTGTTGGCATATGCAGACCTTATCTGTGCTGCTTGAGTGCTGCAAGTATGTACTGTAATGTAATTTAAACAAAGAGTATTGTGCTGCTCGAGGTCCCACTCAAGGTCGTTCCTAGACACTGTGTGCTTGTTTGTCAAAGCTATCTTATCTAACACGTTACATTGCTCTTTCAATTTCAACACTGAAGTGTATTTGCCTTTCATATGTTGCAGAAACAAGCAGTTTACTTCAGGGATTAGACCGACCTCTCTTCTGGGCTCCTTCCTTATTTGTGGGCAGCCCTCTGAGTAGCCGAGTTTTGATGGATTTCATGTTGAGTACACAAACCTTCAGTTCATCAACTGAATACACACTACCCCCACCTGCTAGAATGGACTTCTTCACAGATGATGTCGGTCACTGCTAATGCTTTCATGATGATTTGAAAATCCCATGTCTCAACGCAAACTCACCTAAAAAAATTGGATGGAAAGAAGATTGAATTATATTTATCAAATGAGTTTAAATGCGTGTGTTTGGACTGCTTTCTGTTGTATTTTCTTTATCAGATCTCATGTTTTGCACCTGATTTTACTTTGTTTCTTTTATCCTTCCCATGATTGAATCAAAAACCTATATTTCATATTTCATACTTGTGTTTTTCTCACCATTTTGTCCTGCAGCTATAGCATAATGGAAGCAATGGAGTGTTCACACAGTATCACGGCTTTTATCTGAGGACTACATGTAGTATAACTTGTAAAACCATGATTCTAATGCACATATAAACACATCCATTGACTGACAGCATATTAAAATTTTTATTAACTTTTCACTTGACAATGTTAATGTTTGTAATTAGTTCTCGAAGGCGGCACCAAATAACCACCTGCTATGAGACAGATGTGTTTGAAATGGACAAAGGTGGTGAGAGTATCGGATACATAAGTTGAGCTGGAGTTAAATATTACACACTCCTCACCAATGCAGCACTTTGGCATTTGACGCTTATCAGCCCCAGACAGGTTAGCTTAAGGCGCTATCATATCTGGGAGCAGCGCTCCCGTCATCTACCTGCCCACCTGCCTGTCTGTTTTTAACTTTATTCCTCAAAACACAGGTCTGACTCGACTCCAAATCCCTCGCTTCATTCTGACTGCTCGGGACATGACTTTGATTTTTAGGTGAAGCACACTGTTAGGAACATTTTCCAAAAATACTGCGTTCAGTGTCTGATTAAATATAACGATATACAAGTTTTGAATTAACTATTTGGTCATAAGCTGTATTTTCATTATTTTTCCACAAATTAAAATTATTTTAATGATCTGAAACATGTTCAAATGTTGTTTTTTTAAGCCAGATGTTACAGGATGCACACCTAAACCAGATTCCACTTGTTCCATCAGTCTACCAAATATTTTCCTGGATGTCATGGAAATCAAGATTGTTTTTTTTCTGGGTTATATGAGCCTTTGTGTTATTTTGATGGTGGTCCTTTTGTGACCTCTTTTATGAGTGCTTTTGGTTTGCCAACCAATTGTAGGTTCAACACTGTCCCATTTTTTCTCCAATTGTTGTGTGTGTGTTCTTTCTGTGAAAAAGTATCCTCTAGAATCCTTATGGGTGAATCTGAAACCCAGGGCTCACAAACAGGATCGTGGCTCCATTGAGCTCCTGTAGTGATAACCCATTTGCGATGCAGTAATCCCTCGCACATTCATGCATCAACATGCACGGCTTCACCTCATCGCGGATTTTTAGTAAGTAGTCATGTGATACCATACGCAAATTCCTTTGGCTGACAGCATGTGTTTCGTGAGTCTCAGAATGCAGAGACACAAAAATGCTTAAAACAGTGTATAAGAGTTTGTATAAAGGTAATACTGATAGAAGATGGTTTAATATCAGTATGGGGAGGGTTCATAAATGTTTAAATTACCGTAAATAAAATAGTTTGTCGCTATATCGCAGAATTTTGTTTAGCGGGTGGTTGGTGGAACGCATTAACCGCGAGTAACGAGGGATCACTGTATTCCTCTGTTCGGTTTGGAATTTGTGTAAAATTTTAACAGTAAATCACAAGACTTCAGATCAGAATTCAACTGTATCTGTAACAGCAGGAGCAGAGAGGCACCTCTGTAACCAGAGAAAAAGCACAACCAACCAACATTCAATCATTTCCCCCCTCATCCCTCTGGTACTCTTTGGTATAAAGCAATCACACAGCTGCCAAGGCAATGGCAGGGCACTTACATCAGCTTTCAGGGTTCTCTCGCATTAAAGTTCACATTTTTCAAACAGTGATCTCCTGCTGCCGTTTGAAGCTACTGGGTTGAGAAGCTAAATGGTGCAGCTTTAGATTACAGTGTTGCTGGCTTTAAAAGGTGACTGTAATATAAACTACAATCAAAAGACAAAGCAGGACATTATCACCTCCAAACTCTCACAGATTTTCAGACGTGTGTGTGTGTGCACATGTGTGTGTGTTTGCCAATCTAGACTCTAAGGGCTGTTTCTATTTTGAGCGCAATGGCTGCTGGACTCAGTCTAATCTCCTTGACTTCTAGACAGGCAATTTGGGACACGGTGATGTGTTATCAGACGGCCACCTTGATGGGATGCCCAGATACATCTTTAGATGCTCACTGCATTTCAGAGACATTCCTTTAAAGTTTCTATTTTGATATGGTCTTTGCAATTACTACATGCACATCATTAGCGTATTCTGTGAGAGAAAAGAAGTTTCAGTGTATGGTTTGGGAGAAAAGACCACATCTCAAACACAGTTTCTACACTCAACAGTATTTAACCCTTCAAAACCAAATGTATCATCTTTGATTCACTTGGCCTTTCAGGATTTTGAGACTTCTACATCATAAAACCAATGTTTGTTTTTTTCCTGAAAAACCTGTTGTATATAATCCGGCATGTATCTGTATTTTCCATGAGGAAATATTCTGGTATCAGCCATAATTATACAATTTAAAGCTCATATTTATACTTTTTTAATCCGGTGTGTCTTATATATGGATTAATATTCATATTAATATTGGTTAAAAACATGATCGCTGAAAAAATCCGATAGTCTGGCCTCCAGTCATGCCGCACCCCGCCACCAGAGGGCCCCCTCACAAGGCACTCGGGCCCACTCCCCCTAACAACGGTAGTCAAGGGGCGTCACCGAAGTCCCGGCTCTGACTGAGCTGCTCTCATACGGTAGAGCAGACTGTAGGAGCACCGGTGGTTACGTAGAGAAACATGAGGAACTTTCAACAATTCTAATCATAAAGTTTGACTGACTGACTGATCTCAGTATTTCCTAACTATTTGGTGTCAGAAATAACCCACTTTAAACTGAATTGGTCTTAAAAACCCCATTGTGCTGTCACCTGGAATCTAGTGACGGTCCATTCTGTTAGTCTGTGGAAACACACGGAGAAACTGGCATAAAGGTGAATGAAAGACCCTCAAAGCTGAACTTCCAGCCTTTTTTTTTTTAATTTCAAGAGTAGAGTCACTGATAGACAAAGGTGTCAACGGGTGTGCTGCATTGATTTACAAATGTAGTTGATAGCTCTGGGGGGGCGGAGGGGCGCATTCAGGCTTATGTATTCTGTCTGCAGCGACGTGCTGTGAGATTCACGGCGGTGAGACACCGACGTTAAAGTCAGTTCTAGGAGTAAAACAGCGACATATTTGACAGTAAATTATCAGCCTGACATTAAAAAGTAATTAACAAATTGTTTAGGACACACAGCAGCAAATAGCTGCACCTCACCTCCGACTGGACTATCGATCGATCGAAACAATATTTAACTAATAAATGAAGACGAACGTCGGAGCTTAAATATCTGCTTCGAACTTCAGATCAGGAAATAATCCGCTCTGTTCGCACTGACTGCACTCGTAATGAATTTAACCAGTTTTTCATGTCAGGTTTTTTAATATGCGTGTTGACTTCTTTCTAAGATGGTAAAGTGATCAAGTGATCAGGTTTCCTTGATGAGGCTCAGAATGGCTTATTGACATAACAACAGGGGCCATTCAAAGGTAGTCAGGAAGTCATGAATGCAATCATGACTGTCTGAGCAGCGTGGCTCCATCTAGTGGACAGATTGCGCAACTACTGCCGCTGCAGTTTATCAAATTAATTTTATTCATTTTTTATTGTGTGCGTCTTATAATCCGGTAATTACTGTAATTATTCATTTATTTATTTAGACATTTGTCAAAAAGTTCCACTAGATCTTGGTTTCTGAAATTTACCTTCTTCTGGCAATTATTTCATGGTTCAGGGCGTAAATGGTTAAGCATGGCATCTCTTTATTATCAATTCACTCAATTTTATCATGAATTGGGATCGTGCGGGAAACTGTTTCCATTAAGCACGGGTCAGGATCTACTTCTCAACCTGATCAATTTGCAAAAGATTAGAAAGAAAAAAATTTAAATCCAAAAGTTCTGAATTCCCCTTGTTGAATCTATTCAACACCGTCGGTTACAGTCAGGATGGTTCCTGCCTTCTATCCTCTAGTGTTGGTTTGCTTTCCAGTCTCTTCAGGGGTTATTGATCTTCAATGGGTGCTCCAATAACCACTTTTTTCTTAAAGGCTTGCAGGTGCTTCAGGCTTTAACACAGGAAATGGAGACAAGACACACAAGACATTTTGAGACACCTGAAGCAGCACTGATATGTTTGTTTTTAACCCTTCATCAACTTGTTTAGCTAAATCCACCATGAGTATGTTGTTTTAACCATTTTGTAAAGGTAACTGGGACATGTGAGGGATGTTTTAATGCATTTGTGAATTCAGTTAATGCAGACGAAATAGTAATAGATTTAATGAAATGGTGCATAATCTGTAAACCAACTTGTTTGTTCATGCCTTTAATTTGACAAATAAATGTTGATATAAATTGTACACATAGTTTTTGTACTACTGTATTTGCAGTTGTTATAGCAGCTATAAACCATCATAAACATGGTTTAATTATGGAAGGATGAAAAAAGTGAAGGAATGTCTTTTAGAAATAATCAAGAGGTGCGCTTTCATATGTGCAATTATCTGATGAGAATACCGAGCAGCGCATCAAATGAAGTGGGCCTTATAGGTGTAGACCTTGACATTAATGTATATGTTTAAGTTTATGAAATTTACCAGTTTACATGAGCTCATACATGCAATGAAATATCAGTCTGAAACAGTTTAAAGCAAATTTAAGGAAAGGTTTTGCCATTCACTACATAAAACAATAAAGTTGAAGAACCTGGTGTTCCATTCACTCATCCATTTCCTTGTAGAGAGCCGACTATCCACCTCATAGGTCACAAGTCTCCTGTAGCCCATCCCAGCTGGCCAAAGGCAGGATACACCCCAGTTGAGAAGCCAGCTCACTGTGTGGCCAAAGACAAACAAACACAGATGCTCACACTCACCCATATGGACGGTGTGACCGATTCACCGATGCTGCTTGTTTGTAGTGATGGGAGGAAGCCAGAGAACCTGATAGTACATGGGAAGAACATACAAACTCCTCTTAGAAAGGAACTGGACCCAGAACCTTATTGTGATTCATCAATAATTTCGAAGGAAATAAAACGGACACTTTTGTAAAAAGAATGCCAAATCCAAGGAAATGAATAGATGCAAGAATAAATAAATATTGGGTAACTAGCTACACGGAGGCAAGATAATGGATTATACAGTTTAAATCACAGCTGCCACCACAAATGGCAGAACTCCTCTGGAGAATGTTTTGGTGGGGCATCCTGGTTTACAAAATGGGACCGCTCCACAGTATAAAACAAATGCTTATTAACCATAAGAAGAACAGATGAAATGTGGCTCTGACAAATGAAAAAGTCTAAATACACTATGGTAAAGACATTTACAAAAATCTAGCGTCTTCTCTTTAATCTGGACCACCAAAAATGTCAAATAATTAGAATGTCATCAATGTAATGATTAGAAAATGATTGACAACATGCTCAAACGGCCAAGTTACGTAGCAGTTGTAACTTTATAGGTCCTGTAATCAGTTTCACACAGCTGTCAGACGTCCAACTACACTATATTCTAAATGTTTTGCCCCACACTGGTCCAGCTGTCTAAAAGGACTTGTTCAGACTGGTCACCTATATCTGATTTATAGCCCATCCAGATTGATATTGGATGCCTTGTTTGTGGTCTAAACAGTCCCATACCACATAATATCCATTTTTGGCAGGACGGACACATTTTAGAGGTGGTTTCATATCAGATATGGACAAATGTGTCTCGATCTGAAAAGCTCCAAACACTCGGATCGGATATGGCGGACTGCAACGTCCTATCTTCCACTCGAGAGCAAGGTGCCTAATGTGTCGCACATTACAGAGCAGTAAAAAATGGAAGGTGTGTGTGAGATTTTATCCACTTGTAACAACAAGCAGGGTGTGGGCCCAAATACGGAGCACTCGTGGAGAATCTTTCAATCAAAACCCATGAAAAAGTCCAGCAAACTAGACGTGCAGACAAGGGTACAAAACAGTCTGCAAGAGAGCACCAGGCTTAAAAAGCCTCAGGCTAATCACCCTGATCAATTCCAGGTGTTGAGATGAGTGACAGGTGAGGGGAAGAGGCTCCGCCCACAATTTTTTAAAAATCCGATATGGAAGAAAATCTGATATGCCTGGAGTCTGAACACAGGCAAAGTCACTGAGATGAGGTCTACTGGGAACAGGCTGTTTCTGTGCCTGTACCTTTAAATGCTAATGAGCTCCATATGTACACGCCTGCCTTGCCTGATACACGCCCCTCTCACAGACAGGATGTGGCTATCGATAGCATGGGCTAATGTTTACAGGAAACACAACTGGCGTGTTGTCACTAAATAGAGACACAACAGTCTCTTCTGTTCTTCTTCAGAGAGAATAGAAACAGTTTTGTTGATTTGTAAAACCAACAACCGTCTGTATTCATATCTGAGCGATGACATTGCGACGCACTCCTACCTTAACGCTGGACACACCCAATGTCCCCCCAGGGGCGGGGCTGTGCAAATTTATCCAATCATGAAAGGAGCTGAGTCTGTGTATATATGTAGAGATGTTAGTCATAATGTGACCCCATTAACCGATTCCTTTATTGAGAAGCAGCAGAGAGGATCACAATAGACCCATTATTTATTTTCCTTCATATTCAAGATTTCTCTGTGGCATTTTTGCCATGCTTGGCTATGGCAACCAGCTACATGGAGGTGGTGATATCCTGTAAACTAAAGTGACCTTCAGAAAAATACCTGATATCGAACTTGACTCCGGTAGCATATATTACTGTGGAAATGCAGCCACAATGTCCTGAAAATCAATCAAGACGTTTTTGTGTAACGGTGTTGACAGTTAACTGAACAAGTCTGTGAACCCACAGACGGCACATTCACATACATCCTTGGTGGAGGTAATAACTTAATGTTTTGCTGCGAAACAATTTAATGATTGGCTGAACACATATCAACCCCTACACTTCTTTAGAGTCTAGGGATAACACTGATGTCACCTTATATGAACTTGAATAAAAAACATTGAGCCTCAGAGCAAACTGTCATTCAGGACTTGTAAACTAATGAACACAGGAAATGTTGTCTCACTTCTGTTTCCCCTCTTTCTGTCTCAGAGGGAGCTTAATAAAGATTATTAGTCTTTTCTAACAGAAGATTTGTAAGTGATTTCAGTAAATTATAGTGGCATTTATCAGGCGCATTTATAAAATCAAGAGGTTAACAGCATTCTGTCTCTGCTTTGACAATCAAATGGTGGAAGACATCAATCCAACAATAAACCTGCCCATTTCTATAACTATCAATTACAGGATTTCAAGAATGCTGGAGATGACTAAAGCTGAATCTGGTGAGAGAGCAGGTCAGCAGGGGTCAATCCTACAAACCAAGTTCAACACACACAGGATGTGTTCCTATCGATCACAATCACACTAAACGGTCATAAAAAATACAAGATTTTCTGCACTATAAGACACACTGGACTTGAAGGCACACCTCCAATGAATGGCATATTCTAAAAGTGTTTTCATATATAAGGCGCACTGGATAATAGGGCACACTGTTAGTTTTTGAGAAAATTAAAGGTTTTTAGGTGCGCCTTATAGTGCAAAAATACTATAATCATCAACTTTGTAAGTCAACCCGAGGTTTTTGAATGTAGCCTTGAGCCTGTGGACATAAATAGATCTGTGTTTTCAGCGTCTGACCAATCAAAAATATGGACACACAAAGCAGGAGCAGAGGCATGTTTTTTCACAAATGATGAGCAGACAATAATTCTGCAGTAATATGAAAAATTGAAACATATAATTAAAGCAAACAGCAGAGGATTGCTGACTGTGGAAATGCAGAAGTTGACTGGCTTAGAATATCATTACTCTATCATGAGAGCTGGGAGCTCAGGTCCACACATCCGCATTTCACATTCATTTCATTTTAGGGTGGCATGTAACACCCCCAACCTAAGTTATTGAACAATGCATATTGGGAAAAAATTATTTTCACAGCATACATTGTGCAGGAACAACGGCTCACAGGTGTGACAATTCGTCAAACAGAACTTTCGTGAAATGCGGATGTACCGGATGTGTGGCGGACATGATGACCTCAAGTTCCAATTTGTCTCATGTCTGTTCTTGTTTTGCATCCTGTGTGGAAAGACGAGGGGATGGTGAACAGTATAAACAATTACAGGAGCAATAATAGGGCCAACGTGAACCTCAGTGTGCTCATTCGCCATTACAAGCACCTGAGCTTCTTTTTCAGTGATTGAATATCATTCCTGGGGGACATCGAGCTTCCTTGACAATAAGGAACTGGGTGTGTAACCCCTTCTTAGCCCTCATGAAGGACAGCACCAACACCAGTATAGCTCAATGCCAGGTATGGCTGGTCTACTCTCCACCATTCAGGTGAGGCAGTCACCACTCCAACATAATCTGGTCAACACTTAATAAGCTAGTCCTACTCAACACTCACTAGTGACTCTAGTGTTTGCTAGTGTAATTTATTTAGTTATGTATGTGTATATATTTATGTATTTAGTTTTTTTTATTTATTAGTGTTCATTTTTTGGTGTTTCCAGTTTTGATTACCTCATTTCTTGCCTATGATTTTTTTTTCTAGTGTTCACCTCACTTCATTTCTTTGGGGGCTACCCTTTGTTCATGCCTCCTTGGGGTCAACTCGTCTCCTGTCACCTTCACTTTGGAAAGTGTTTGTGAGTTTTTCTTGGGGCACATCGTTTTTGACAACTTTAGCTGATCTGACATTGTTCTCCTGTCAATCTCACCATAATTTATCACTGGATTTAAACACAGTAGGGCTGCCACAAACGATTATTTTGATAGTCGACTAATCACCGATTATTTTTTTCAATTACTCGACTAATCAGATCATACATAAATTGAATGTAAAACATACAGCTTATCGCACCAGCATGAAGCTGCTCTTATATAACCATCAATACTTTTCAGCTTTAAGTGTTTAAGGCATATGCTAACTAAAAATAAAGACAATTAAGATGATAGTTCATTAAACCTTTAATGAAATATGCTTGTAACAACAAACAATTGTTTAACTGCGTAGCATAAAGTAAAATAAAATAAGGAAAAGGCACTTGCCTAAACAACACAAAAATAAATACTTCAGGTTTATTTTTTTGTTTTTTTCTTTCCTTAATTTGTCTTTGGCATCAAACCTAGCAACAATGAGGTAGGCACCTGTTACTAAGGAATTATTACAGTTTTGGTCTCACTGACTGAAATATAACAAAAGTGCATTTTGTGCTCAGTGCTCACAACTGCTTTCAGCTTTACTACACTCTGACTCTATGCAATCCCAAACTGCACAAGGGTCTTTTTCATAGCCAGGAAAGTTAGCATTTCTCCATGTCTTGGAGAAAGGCTTGCTCTCTTTGGAGAGCAGATTTTCCGTGCTGCAGAGAAAATCCGATCCGATGCTGTCCGTCACCAGCATGTTCAGTCTGGACTCAGTCAGGACGTTTGCTTGCTGAGGTGCGCATGTAGCTGGCTTTGTAACAAAGCCGTCCATTGAAGTAGAACCTACTTTTTTAGCACTGAAACATAACGTTAGAAAACGTTAGCGTTACCACATTTCCTATTCAAACACATCACTGTTGTAGCATTACAGAAAACACATGAAATATGTGTGCTAAGGGCGGCTAATGAATCAAATCGTCATCGCTAATGTTACCGTTCACAGCTATATGAGTAGTAGTAGTAGTAAGTTAGCTCTCTGTTTACGCTAATATTAGCCGCTAACTACCCAGTTAGCTTACGGAGACGACGGTCCCTCTTCATTGTTGCCACAACCTGCTTCCTTTTCAGGTGCTCGTGCACCGCAGTTGTGCTGCCGTGGAAGGCAACTTCTGTCTTACAGACATTGCATTGCACACTTTTTTTCTTTTGTTTTCGTAAAATGCTCCCACACTTTTGAGCTCCGGCGCCGCCGGGTAGCCATGACACCAGAGCCCCTCTGGTATAACTTCCGGTGACATCACGGCTGGCTCCGATTACCTCTACTGCACATGTGTATCAAGGAAAGAAAGGCAGGTGTGGCCGTGGAGGTGCCGCAGCAGTTATGAGAGAAAAACAAACATAAAAAAAAAAAAAAATGACGCGTCGACTATTAAATTAGTTGTCGACGATTGTAATAGTCAACATAATCGTGACTAGTCGACTAATCGTGGCAGCCTTAAAACACAGACATACCTTTTTGGAGCACAAACACTCAAACTGACTACTGTTGTCAAAATCACAGTATTTGTTGTAAAATACTTGTGATCTCAACTGCTCTATGCTCTATGTCTTGCATAGAGTACCCATATACTTACTGTATTAACATTTGGTCGGCAGCAAAACCTCATGCATTTCTAGCAGGTGCTAACTGAGCTATATGGGAATGTCTTGACATGCACATTATGCAGAGCAGGGATCTCCAGCAGGATGAGCAGAGCAGAGGCTTTCTCCGTTTGCCGCTTGCTAAGAGTCATGTACTAGACTAAAAGTGCATCCTAAACAACATTTGTTTCGTACTGACCAATATACATTTACAAAACCTCTTCCTATATGTAATAAAAGCAATGGAAATTATATCTTAATGGTTCATTATACTAACCACCTGATAGAGCTTGAAGTATGGGTTTGAATTTCTTAAACCTCTCGAGGGGTTTAGAGAATGAACCACCCCCTTTCAAACTGCTGGTGTCAGAGACAGGTTCTGTCCTTCATTATTATTGCACACTCAGTACTGCTTTGATAATTAGAAAAATAGTAGTTTTTCAACTACAAAGGACTCAACTAATCATTTTGTTATATGTGTCAGATGTGGACAAAGCATCACGGACTCTGTGGTGGAATGATGGCCTGAGTTTAATTTGCAAAAAGCAGAACAGTTGTAGAGTGCACTGAATCTGCTATTTTTACTTTGATTTCACCATCAAACTGTACGTACGGTATTGCCTCGCTTATTTGCACTTCAAGATTCACAGCTTTACTGCTTTGCGGGTTTTTCAAATGACATATAATTGCAAATTTCTCAAATCCGTGAGGGATGACACTGTGTGGGAGGTGTAAGTTTCATCTCATCAATGAAAAGGGAGAGCGCAAGAGGCGAGGAGCACCATTAGACCATATGCACATGTTACTGGCCAACAGCATCCGTGTGTTCACTGTGTTCCGAGAGTCAAGGTTCCTCCTGCAAGTTTACTTTTACCTTGTGAAGTGGAACTCAACCTAATGATTCACTGTACACTTCAGGTAAGAGTTTTGTACAGTACAGAAATTAACTTTTCTTTAATACAAAAGTTTTAAAATGTAAGAGTAGATGGATGGATACATAGATAGATACTCTATTAATCCGGGAGGAAATTATATATATATATATATACTCTGCTCAGGCATTACATAACGAATAATACTGGATAAACACCAAGAGAAAAAGAACACTGACATCAGAGGACATACCACAAGACATACACTACACTAACAGACACATGCAGCACTAACAGGACTTATATACTAAACTATAACTAAAATATAAACAGTATTAAATTATATATATATATATATATATATATATATATATATATATATATATATATAAACAGTATAAAATTAAATTAAATTAAATCCATTCAACCCAGTGCTGACCTCGCCACCTCCCCCCCGCTCCTCCTGAGAAAGTCATTGTACCCCCAGATGGCACGGGGCATGAAGGAGGACCTCAGCCTCTCTGTGGAGGCGCTGTGTGACAGCAGTCTGTCGCTGAAGGTGCTTCTCTGCTGGGAGAAGGTGGTGTGTAGGGGGTGGCTGGTGTTGTTAATGATAGCCTTAACTTTAGACATGGTCCTGCTCTCCAGAAGCGTATCCACAGAGTCCAGGCTCAGCCCGACCACTGAGCCCGCTCTGCGGATGAGTCTGTTCAGACGGTCCATAAGAGTGTAGGAAAAGGTAATACAGATAGAAGGTGGTTTAATGGAGGGTGAATAGAAGGTGGCTCCCCTCTCCTCCTTCTCTCTGACCATCCCTGTTACTCCTCCTCCTCTCCGATCTCACTCTCCAAGTCTCCAATCATAACCTACTAACTCAACTCAACTGGAGTCTCTGTGTTCTATGTCCTCACAGGTTTTTCTCAGGTTCACCCCTCATCCACCCATCCGCTGTGGACCTGCTCCTCTAATCCCACCAGTATCACCCCTAACCTAATCATCGGCTGGGGTCTGGCTGTCATTCTTCCTCCGTGTCACCATACTGTTCTACCCCTCATCCGCCCATCCGCTGTGGACCATCTGCTGTGGACCTGCTCCTCTAAACCCACCGGTACAACCCCTGATCTATCCATCGGCTGGGGTCCTACTTCCTTTCTTCCTCCGTGCCATCATACAATCATTCATGCAGCTGTAATTGTGACTTGAATTTACCATCCGCATGATGGGGAACATGTATTGAAGACAACAACCCCAATCTTCTAACTATAGCCATAAAGACACTGACTCTATCTGGCCTATCTGCCACTCTCTCTCTTTCTCTTTCCCTGTCCTTATCTTCCTTTATTTCTTTTCCACCCAAACCTGTCAAGGCGGACTGCCGCCCAAAATAGTCTGGGTACCTGCCCGGAGTTTCTTCCTCAACGAGGGAGTTTTTCCCCGGCATTGTCGCTGATGCTCTGGAGGGTTCAGTTGGGTTTCTCTGTCTGTTAAAGCTCTTTGAAATGTCTGCTGCCATGATTAAGCGCTATATAAGTAAAACTTGATTGATTGATTAATATTAGTATGGAGAGGATTCATAAACCTTAAATTGCATGTGAATAATAAAATAAATATTTGGTCGAAGTATCGCGGATTTTCACCTGTCAATGGTGGTCTTGGAACACATTAACCGCGAGTAACAAGGGATTACCGTACTGTCAAAAAAAATTCTATCGAGTCTGGGTTCCGACACCCGGGGTGGCAGGGCGTGTAAGGTTGGGGAACAGATAAATATGTCCTGGTGATGTGGAGGGGTTTGGGTATTCACAGTTTGGATTTGTTTGCAAAACCCCAATTGCAAATTTATTAGGTACTACTATCAAAAGTTAATGCACTCTATAACAATAATTTAATTAATGCTGGTCCTCAGGATTATATCATCTTATTCTGAAGCTGTTTTTTACGTATATTGATTGAAATGTATGACTATGAGAATAGAGGCTAATGTGCATCTATTCTTGCTTCAAACACTGAAACAATGATTCAAAATATCAAATTAAGGAAACAAAATTCTAGATGAGATGAAGTCTGACATTACGTGCAGCAGTAACCAGCTGTTACCTCAACTGCCCCTGTTTAATTCCAGTTATTCTTTTTAGTC
The DNA here is from genome assembly GCF_040054535.1 of Antennarius striatus. Taxonomy (NCBI): domain Eukaryota; kingdom Metazoa; phylum Chordata; class Actinopteri; order Lophiiformes; family Antennariidae; genus Antennarius; species Antennarius striatus. The sequence goes on from NC_090795.1 coordinate 17,174,742, forward strand.
CAAATCCTCAAATTCCAACTGGCCTTCACTTTTTAATTTGAAGAATAAGACTACATTCATGAGGGGTAACGGTTGAAATCTTTATCTGAGAAACTGGATTTCACTCATCACCTCATCATTTTAAAAGTCATGCTGTGGTTGTGATAATAAGTAGAGATATTTTTACATTGGCTAATCCATCCAAACGTCAGGTCACTCGCTCCAACAATAGTTTGGCAGAAAAAGTATTTTCAACTGAAATCGGATTAGATGTCTGGTTTGCTCAGGCATCCCTTGAAAACATAAACATATTATCATAGTATTATAATTCATTACAGTACATGTTGCTGGTAGCAACAATGATCATGAACACTTCCAGTAATCAACAGGATACTGGAGAGAAATCTGAGGGGCTCTGCTGCCAGTACACTCCCTCTACAAATGTGAAATCTGTCAAGGTTTTGCTGAGTGACACTGAAAGCTCAAACAACTCTCTTTGGACTCTGAATAGAAATAGGCAGAAAAAGTAGTATTGCGTGTTGTTGTGTTGTAAAGTGTTTCTGTTTGTCCTACATTTTGACCACTCTGAGATCTAACGTTTGTGCTCTGTAGCACTAGAGGAGAAAGACGTGAGTGACAGGTTTCAGAATGGACTCACCACCTACAGGTCAACAGGTAACCAGGGAACACCCGACTGCTGTTTCCGAGCAGCTTCCAGATTATAGCTTGGATTCTCATGTTCAAACATCTCATATATGCTCTGATGTCACATACGATCTATTCATAGAAGAGTTTTCCTTCACCCCATTCCGAATTTAACTCCAATCAATGCGTGCAGAAAGTGAGAGACTCGCATAATTAATGGGTGCTTTATTTATGGCGTGATGGTATCTACAGCTAGGGCCTGACTGTTCGGTTAATAAAACATAATGCTCAGGAGAAGACTCCTTAATGCGAGCTTTTCACTCCAACTCATTGTACATATGAGCGCATAGTGTGAACATTAACTATGGAACCCCAATTGCATCAGCATATGAAATTACAAGATTACATTCAGTTTAACATCTTTTGTACCTCTACTGGAGCTGTGATTCTAAAGCTGCTCCTTCAGCAGGGTAAAAACCATGAACCCATATTTAGATGAAATAGAAGTCGTGTCCATTAACACAAAGTGGTGCTACCTGGTTATATTTAGTGGTGCACTCTCGTACGCACTAAGGTGAGTCTAAACTGAAGCTTTTGGTGGGCCCTAAAAATAAGTTTAGGTCCAGCACCCAACCCAATAGATGACAGCAAGAGGCAACGGGTTCATACAAAACCATATGCAAGAACAAACTGTCAGACTTAGGTGTCATATTTTCTTTTTAGTCTACAAAGTGACACAAGCGAAACCTTCTTAATTAAACTCAGCACAACCTCAAGATTTAACTCAACAGCAAAGGCATCACCTCAAGGGGAATAAAAGTAAAAGACAAAACTAACTAACAACTCATTCTAACCCAATATCCAAATCAGCCCAGTGGATTCCCATGAGTCCAATTAGAGTCAACATTTTTACACGTCTCAGGCTGATTACGCTGTCACTCAGCTCAGCCTCAATCACAAAAGCTCAAAGGAAAAACCTGGGTTATAACAAGCACCCCATAATAAAGAAGAGTCACAGAGCTGTCAATAGGAATAAATAATGTCTCTTAAATGAGCTCTGACATAGCTTCAATACATAATAACTTTATATCTATACAACTTTATATTTATATCAACAACCTCTCATACCTTGAGGAAAACATGGGGCTTCATTACCCTCTGAATTGACAAGACAAGTAAATTTCAGATAGAATGCTACTGACTACGTACCCAGCTTCCACCATCACCCCACCCCAAGCTGAGAATGCAGTATATCTTATAAATAACTTTGTGTAAAAATGTAGTAGATTTTTATATGATTGTTCCTTCCTGCGCTGCCAAAATCTGTTTTCCAATGTGTGGAAGTCTGTGATATTTCTTGTTGGGGTCTCAAAAGTGCGTATCTTATCGGTTTTGTTTCATTTGAACTCGATGACTTTCATGTCAGTTTACTCTCCTTTCACATTTGTTGGACGTTATGGTCTGTCCGCATCAGCACATAATGGGTGACAGAAACAAACCAGAAGCTGCTGGCGAAGGCTACATATGAATACTGTTAAATTGAAATTCATGACACCACCAATGACATCTGTATACGACAGTCGGAGGTCATAAAAATTAACATTGAGTCGATGTCTGGTTTTGCCAAATCTGTGTCGGACTCTTTTTGTCTGGGCCTCTGCCCAATCTGACCAATGACGATATGTTCAGCTGCATGTCATCACTTAATCTCTGGCTGTCCAGCTGGCGTCTACAAAACAATCTGGTCTTCATAGATTGTTGATGGATTGTTCTGGAGAAAACCTGTGTTTTTAGGAGGTGGTATTGATCCTACATTTAATAGTACAACTCTCATTTGAAAAAAATCTGGCAGAGTATTTTACACAAACAAAACTTAAACCAAACGTATATCAGATCACGACATAGATATGTTCTGTGTGACTGAAGCCTGAAGTCATTTTAACTCTTGTCATTGCTCAAGAACCTGATAGAGTAGGTGTGGCTGGAGCCATTTATAACTCTGAACTAAAAATTAACCCTAAACCTAAATTACATGGTTGTAATAGATGAAATAAATAGTTGTAATGTACTGTTCCCCAGGCACATACTTTGACTTTGTAACAGAATCTTCAAAAATTTGACAAGACTTGTCAAAAAACATCACTGCTGCCCCTACAGGCGATCAGTTTATCACTCCACTAGTGTATAAGTATATTATATTGGTCTTCAATGAGTTAGTAAAATCAAATCTGTTAGGGCTGACATTAATTTGCTTTTGTCATCATGCTACACTGCTCTGTCCTGAGCGGAGGAACTGGAGATACAACTGTTACTCTCATTGTTATTTGGATAGATTCTTCTTCTTCTTTTCCTTTCGGCTTTTCCCTTCAGGGGTCGCCACAGCGAATCAATTTCCTCCATCTAGCCCTGTCCTTCGAATCCTCTTCTCTCACACCAACTACCTTCATGTCTTCCCTCATTACATCCATAAACCTCCTCTTTGGTCTTCCTCTAGGCCTCCTGCCTGGCAGTTCAAAACTCGGCATCCTTCTACCAATATATTCACTATCTCTCCTCTGGACATGTCCAAACCATCTCAGTCTGGCCTCTCTGACTTTATCTCCAGAACCTCTAACATGTGCTGTTCCTCTGATGTACTCATTCCTGATCCTATCCTTCCTGGTCACTCCCAGAGAGAACCTCAGCATCTTCATCTCTGCTACCTCCAGCTCTGTCTCCTGTCTTTTCCTCAGTGACACTGTCTCTAGACCAAACAACATCGCTGGTCTCACCACAGTTTTGTACACCTTTCCCTTCATTTTAGCTGAAACTCTTCTATCACACATCACACCTGACACTTTCCTCCACCCGTTCCATCCTGCCTGGACACGCTTCTTCACCTCTTTTCCACACTCTCCATTGCTCTGGACTGTTGAGCCTAAGTACTTAAAATCCTCCACCTTCTTGATCTCTTCTCCCTCTAACCTCACTCTTCCACTTGGGTCCCTCTCATTCACACACATGTACTCTGTCTTACTGCGGCTAACCTTCATTCCTCTCCTTTCCAGGACAAACCTCCACCTCTCTAGCTTCTCCTCCACCTGTTCCCTGCTCTCACTGCAGATCACAATGTCATCTGCAAACATCATAGTCCATGGAGATTCCTGTCTATCCTCGTCTGTCAGCCTGTCCATCACCATAGTGAACAAGAAGGGGCTCAGAGCTGATCCCTGATGCAGTCCCACCTCCACCTTGAACTCCTCTGGCACACCTACACACACCTCACCACTGTCTTACAGTCCTCATACATGTCCTGCACCGCTCTAACATACTTCTCTGCCACTCCAGACTTCCTCATACAATACCACAGTTCCTCTCTGGGCACCCTGTCATCAGCTTTCTCCAGATCTACAAAAACACAATGCAGCTCCTTCTGGCCTTCTCTGTACTTCTCTATCAACATCCTCAAAGCAAATACTGCATCTGTAGTACTCTTTTTTGGCATTATTTGGATAGATTATTTTCCATAAATCTGCAGCAACAAAGTTCAATCATTACCTCATCTAAACAATGTGCTTGTCACTCAGACAGAGTTGAAACTAAAATACTTTTCCTCTTTCCCTCAATTAGCATCCCATTAATAAATATATTACTAAAGGGCTATGTACTGAAGTCTTTTAAATAGCTTTTATAAACCTCTTCTCAAAAAACTGACAATGGATCCTGAAGCTCCTCCATCAATATCATATTCTACACTAGTGTAGTCACAAACTGATCTGTCTAGGTGACAGCAGTGCTGCTTTTGGATGAGAGGTCAGTATATATTATGTGAGAATAAGTCTGGAGATGGGAGAGACAATGGTGAAACTTTTTCATGCAGCTCACACTCGTACAGAGTATATGTTGTGGTAGTCCTGGAAGACAGAGTGTCTGTCTCTGATCCACATCATCAGCCCAATGTCTATCATCACTGTTAGCATTAGCATCTGTAGTTAATTTATTTCTTCTATTGCAGCTCTCTAATAAGTAGCATCATCTGCATAAAATGAACCATTGCATAGATTAATATCTGCATTATGTTGTCTTGTCTTTTTCTCGCTCCCTCCCTCTCTCTGTTTTTGTTTCTCCATCTACCTGTCCTTGGATCTGTCTTTCTCTATCTGTCAGTGTCTCTCCGTCACCCTACTTCTGTCAGTCTCTCTCTTTCTACCTCCAATCCTGTCAAGGTAGATGCCCACCGACTATGAGTCTTGGGTTTTTTACAAGGTTTCTGACTGTTATAAGAAAGATTTTCCTTGTCCCCATTGCCAAGTGCTTGCTCAATAATCTATCTGAACTGATCTATAAGAGCAGATATTTCCCCACAGAGATAATTGAGATAACTTTTTTGTTATGATCTGGTGCTATACAAATAAAGTGAATTGAACTGAATCTCAACCCATTCTTAAGTCATGGATGTGCGTCACAATCCAGCCAAGTCCTTCAATGTTCCCAAACTCCTGTCATTATCTCAGGAAGGGAGTTTCAAAGAGAGGTTCAACATCATGTCAGGACTTGAATACGTAATGACAATGGAATTGTTTGGTTTGGTAATACTTGGCCTGGTAGTATCTGTGACCAGTAAAATAAATACATCCTTCCAACGCATGCACACATATCTCACTTAAGGGCAGAGTAGTGCTGTGAAGTTTTCAGCATCATGCTATTAGTCTTATTTACTTTTAATGTGACAAAGACAAAGAACCACACGCAGCAGCCTTTTATTACACAGCCTTGAGAAATTGGGGGTCATGCATCACTCTCCCCCCACTTTCTCCTTTCTCTCCATCTATCTCCTCCATTGTTCCTGCCTTTATCCATCTATCAATTCTGCTCCCTTCAGTGTTGATATTTTGTCTTAAGTTCACACATGGCACTCAGAAGATATCCCTTCATAAGCCTCTCCTCTTATCCGTCTCCATTTCCCCTTGTAATTCACTTAAAGGTGGCATTTCCAAGTCGCCAAATGGAAGATATTTAATTGGAAAGGCTTATAGAGAGGTGGGGCTGTTTATTGTCTGCTGTCGAGGAGAGAGTTGGAAGGACTGACTTTAAAGAATGGACCAGCTCAGAAAATGCAAATGCTTGGCCTGGAGGATAGCCAACACAGAAGGCAAGCTGATCATATGAAATGCAGAAGAGGAGATGAGAAAGACCACCGAGCGTAGATAACGCCTCCAACCACCCTCCACCTTAACCAAACTACTGCTGGACACTGTAATAAATGTAAAAATATTTGGTCTCTTATATAATTCATCATTTTCCCTCAGTTAAATTATTTATAAATGCATTTCAAGCTCAAGTGACAAGAAATTGATGATCTGAAGCTTTCAAGCACACTGGATTAGAAGAGGAGCTCGAGGCTGAGAAGGAAAGGCTACCAGCAGGGTAGCCTTTCAAATCTTTTTTTTTTGCTCCCTGAAGGCATCAAATGAAATCCATGACAGTGGGCCCTAAGTGATAATCAAAATCAAGGTTAAAACCAAAAAATAGACTATACAGCGGATAAAAAAGTATCCGTGCACACGTGTGTGTGTGTGTGTGTGTGTGTGTGTGTGTGTGTGTGTGTGTGTGTGTATGTGTGTGTGTGTGTGCATTTCAAACCTAGGCCTTCAGTGATGTTCTCCATGGTCAAACATGTATAAATGCATCCCATAATACCGCTGCCACCAATGTAGTGTTCAGGACTGAGGTGTTTATAATTGCTCTCAAATGGGGAAAAGAACGCCGTCTGCTCCACCCCTTTTATTGTCACTCACACAGAAGAACCCGCGACCACACCTTTATAGACGTCACACAACTGTGTCACAACAAAACCCACTGAAATCACCATCATTTATGACACCACAGCTAGAGAAACGAAATACAGACATACACAACACACTAGGAGATGTTGCATCACCTCTATCAGGTATAAAACAGGCTATTTGCCAGCAGGACACAAGTCTCTGTGTATTTCCACTACAATCACACAGCTGCACAAGTGCACCACATTATTTTCACACATTGCAGAAAAGCAAGTTGTTTTTTTTTAGTATATTTGTCATTTTATTTCATTATAATTGATTTGATATAAATTAAATTAAATTACAAGAACATTAAATATGAAAACCTAGATAAATGAAATGCTTGTACTCACTGAAACAGCTGTTCAAACGGCTGATTTAAACACAAAATCCATTCTCCTTTGTTTCCTCAAAAACACTCCGTTAGCTAGAACAGGTTAACTAGATCAAGTTAACTAGAACAGGTTAACTAGATCAGGTTAACTAGAACAGGTTAACTAGATCAGGTTAACTACAACAGGTTAACTAGAACAGATAAGCTAGTTCAGTTTAACTAGAACAGGTTAGCTAGAACAGGTTAGCTAGTTCAAGTTAGCTGGAACAAGTTAGCTATCTCAAGTTAGCTAGCTCAGTTTAGCTGGAACAGGGTAGCTACTTCAGGTTAGCTAGCTCAGGTTAGCTGGAACAGGATAGCTAGAACAGGTTAACTAGAACAGGTCAACTAGAACAGGTTAGCTAGTTCAGTTTAGCTAGAACACGTTAACTAGAACAGGTTAGCTAGAAGATGTTAACTAGAACAGTTTAGCTAGTTCAGGTTAAAGAGAACAGGTTAACTAGAACAGGATAACTAGAACAGGTTAGCTAGTTCAGGTTAGCTGGAGCAGGTTAACTAGAACAGGTTAGCTAGAAGAGGTTAACTAGAACAGGTTAACTACAACAGGTTAACTAGATCAGGTTAACTACAACAGGTTAACTAGAACAGATAAGCTAGTTCAGGTTAACTAGAACAGGTTAGCTAGAACAGGTTAGCTAGTTCAAGTTAGCTGGAACAAGTTAGCTATCTCAAGTTAGCTAGCTCAGTTTAGCTAGAACAGGTTAGCTAGTTCAGGTTAGCTAGCTCAGGTTAGCTGGAACAGGATAGCTAGAACAGGTTAACTAGAACAGGTTAGCTAGTTCAGGTTAGCTGGAACAGGTTAACTAGAACAGGCTAGCTAGAAGAGGTTAACTAGAACAGGTTAGCTAGTTCAGGTTAAAGAGAACAGGTTAGCTTGAACAGGTTAACTAGAACATGTTAGCTAGAACAGGTTAGCTAGAACAGGTTAACTAGAACATGTTAGCTAGAACAGGTTAGCTAGAACAGGTTAACTAGAACAGGTTAGCTAGTTCAGGTTAGCTGGAACAAGTTAGCTAGCTCAGGTTAGCTAGAACAGGATAGCTAGAACAGGATAGCTAGAACAGGTTAGCTGGAAAAGATTAGAAGAAGAAGAACATGCTGTTTATGATCCCCTTAGGGAAATGACATCTATCCACTCTAGTCTGTTCACACAAAAACACACACATGTATATGTTACAGGCCCTTAAACACACACAAATAAGGGGCCTGTATAGCATGCAGGTAGATAGTGAGGGGTAGCTCATCACTGGTGGGAGCTACCCCTCACTTTTGGGGGACGGTGCCTTGCTCAAGGGCACCTCGGCAGTGCTCAGGAGGTGGAGAGATACCCCTCTACTGTCTCTACTACGCTCCAAGTAAAATTGAACCGGCTATCCTTTGGTGCTCCTCAGGTCCCCAGCCGAAGAATTAGTGGACTGAGCTACTACCGCCCCTGGGTTAGCTAGAACAGGTTAGTTAGAACAGGTTAGCTAGAACAGGTTAGCTAGAATACGTTAGCTAGAACAGGTTAGCTCCATCAGGGATCGGACCCTCCTCTCACTAGAGCTTCTCTTCAAATGTGCGTCTGCATGGCGCCGCCTTCTCAGAGTGATCTGATTGGCTACCGCCCCTGTCTATTGACTATACAGTATGTTCCCTGTCACTCACAGTGAAGGGAGACCTGCATTCTAGATTCTGAAGGTCCTGGGCAGATTTCATTCTACCTGGCAACACAAGCTAGCTGAATTCTGATTGGATAAAACCCCTCTAACCTAAAAAGTGTGTGTGTGTGTGTGTGTGTGTGTGTGTGTGTGTGTGTGTGTGTGTGTGTGTGTGTGTGTGTGTGTGCGCCTCCAGTAGTTTCACTATACACAACTTCAAGATACAGTGTTAATGATATTATCCTCACCAGGTGTGCAGCGGTATGGAACCCAATATAATATTCACACATGGAGCGAGATTTACTCCGAGATTATGGGCTCTATAATGACTTTAAAGATGCAAAAGGAGTTTTCCTTGTGTATTATCACAAGCAGGCCATTGTAACGGGTATACTAAACAGTGTACAATTAAGTCGACAAAAGTTTTTAAAAAAAAACATAATTTGTCTGCCGATTAAAAATTTACCATTGTAACATTTGAACTATTTAAAAGGTTAAAATAACTTGAAACAATCAGAAAAAAATCAGGACATTTGGAAAACTGAACACTACAAAGTAAATGTAAAAGACGAGCGCCAGGGGCAGTAAGGACAGCCTTGAATGTACAGGAACCCCTCGTTACTTGCAGTTAATGTGTTCCAGGACCACCCGTGAAAAACAAAATTACGCAATATAGTGCCAAATTATTTATTTTATTATTTACGGTACTTTAAAAGTTTATGAACCCTCCCCATACTGATATTAAACCACCTTATATCTGTATTACCTTTTCCCACACTCTGATAAACTGTTTAAAGCAATTTTGTATGAAAGGAAAGTCGCAGGAGGATCCGTGAGTTGGAATGCAGCGTACACACGGATGTTGTTAGCCAATAGCATGCGTGTATGGTATCACATGACTAACTACTAAAAATCCACGATGTAGTGAAGCCGTGGATCTTGAAGCGTAAAGAAACGAGGGATTACTGTTTTATTATTTGTATTCTGACTTTTTTTGCTCCACTATATAAGAAGAAAGTCTAAATATACTACCGTATTTATTCGAGTATAACGCGCAAAATTTTCTACCTAAAAAAGAACTCAAAGTTTGGGTGCGCGTTAAAAAACGAGGACTGGGGTGACACGCTTAGATGTATTAGTATACAGTATTATTTGCGCAATGACTTATTTGTCGAAGATATCGCTGACCACAATCGCAAAACATTGAATGCAACCACATCTCTCGACCCACAAAACGTCCATGGTTGATTTTTAGTAACAGTATTCAAATCATTTGCTGGGCGATCTAGAATAAATACCGGTAATTCATGATGGCTCATGCGCATCACTCCTGCAGAGGCGAGGCGTATCTAAGGAAATGGTATTCAACAATCAAATGCGGACCTTGTCGGATGGTGTCATTTCCGAGAATTCTTATTATCCGCTGTGACGTATGATATTTGATTATTGATTAGCATTTTATTAGCTACGCCTTGTCTCTTCATTTCCTTTCCTCGCCTCGGCCACACTGAAACGTGAGTTACCGGTAAGCATTGCTGGTGTCTGATGATGAATCGGACTTTGAAGGATTTTAAATACCGGTAAATATTGTCAATTTTATTTCGGTATTGTCTTCATAGTTTACGTTGTCAATAAATGATTTTTATCATAGACGCACGTGTTTAACAATGTTTGGCACTTACAATGCTTTGTCTGAGCCGAGAAAAAGTGAAACAAAATTTTATACCGATTTTTCATCGAAAATTAGGGATGCGCATTATACACGTGTGCTCGAATAAATACGGTAAACCTTTACAAAGCACAGAGAGACCTAATCATAAGTTGCTGACACACCCCATTCAATACACCTAAAAGCGACAGTCCCCCACTGGGCCAACCCCCATCATGTGACTGCTGGACAAGGAACCCCACTCCCCATTGAATCTGCATCTTATTGGTGTCATTATTAGTTTGATATACTAGACTAAAAAACCTGAAGTTGTCATTTTTGTTGTTCTGCATTGATAGTATGAACTTCAAAGTTTCTGCTAGGAGCAAAACAAAGTCTAACACATTTTTCTTTAGGCCTTTTTCCCATTAAAAAAACAACAACAACAAAAACCTGCTTGATGGACGCAATCATTTCAAACATTTCGGCAAACTTGCTTTCTTAGATATAGTAACAAAAACTCCGCACAGAGCAGGAATCAAACCAGGAACCACCTTGTTGTGCAGCGACAACAATTGTTACTGTTTGTTTGTTCCTCTTTGATTCTAAATTCGTTTAATGTTTCTCCACCATGTGATCAGAACTATTTTGTCTTTAAAAGTGGATATAATATGCAGCAGTTAAAATGACAAATAATATCCAGTCGACGTTTTTTCATGAAAATTAATGTGAATGTGCTTCAGTAGTTTAGAGGACTGTGATAGAAAAAATAAAAATCCAAAGAATAGGATGAGCAATTCTTTCTATGATTTTAGTTATTTGTTTTTGTAATTTTAAGAACTTAAATTCAAATAGAGTTGGATGCAAATTGGCTTTAGACGTGCTGTATTATGTGATTAGTTACGCATTCTATTCAAACTTTTTTTTTTTGCAGCCAATACACATTAGTTATTATTTTCTTATAATAATGGAAATGACTTGTATATCTAAAATGACTTTAATTTAAAAATACATTGATTCAGCTGCCTTTTATTTCAGCTCTCATCATCTAATACCTGAACAATGTGAACAAAGAGAGTTGTGTTTTATCTTTTTGCTTACTGTCTTTATTTGACAGACTTTGCTGATGCAGACTCATTCAGGGCAATGCAGACTGAACAAAATGTAGAAAAGATGAGAAAAAAAACTTTTATGTTTTACAACTGCAAGTGTCAGACCCTTCACAACAGCAGCTTTGATAAAGAATATAAAAGACAGTTTTATTGTGTTGTAGGAGAGGACATTTCATTGCTTTCCTCTTAGGTACAATTAAAAAGACATCACATTGTCAAACAGAACTGTTTTAGCACAGTTCTGTTTTATGTTTCTATTATATCTCTATTCTGGTGAACAATACTGATGATCGTTTTTCAGCGTCAGCTGTAAGCGTCTTCACACTATTTAAGAAATACTGTAAGTGTGTGTGTGTGTGTGTGTGTGTGTGTGTGTGTGTGTGTGTGTGTGTGTGTGTGTGTGTGTGTGTGTGTGTATTCTGTGTTGTAGGGTCTTATTACATTTTGAAAGCTAAAAACATACATCACCATCAAAAGTTGACGCTTTAATATATATAAGTCTGCATGTGTGTGTGTGTGTGTGTGTGTGTGTGTGTGTGTGTGTGTGTGTGTGTGTGTGTGTGTGTGTGTGTGTCTGTGTCTGTGTGTGTGTGTGGCAACAGAGGACAGAACTTTTTCGACCTTACTAAAGAAACACACAAAATAAAAGCAACAAAAAGTCTCATAAAGTTAAACAATGAAGACATCTCCCATAATCCATAGATCGTCCTTTTCATATTTTTGCGATGCATTACAGAAAAAGAAACACACTGTTCATTTCAGCTGTGTGTGTTTCTTACCTTAGGGATGAATACTATTTCATTCGGTTTAGGAAAATCAAAAACATTTAACTTACACTGTCTTCATTTTGATTCAGACAGTTTTTTAAGCAGCGTTGTGAATAAAAAGCTGCAACTCGCAGCCAGTTGATGCAATTTCATCTTGTTGCGCAAAAAGAATGACTGATTAGAGACAGAGATTCTCCTAACATCACACATGTGGATGCCAGTGGGACATTCATGTTGAAAAGCAGCAGCAGTTTATTGGAGCCATATGTGGACACCCAGAGCTGTGTGTGCTGATTGGCAGGACATTGTGCAGTTTGGTTCCAAATGATCTGTGATTTCTATAGCAAACACTGGACGGCGGTTAGTTTCACTTGTGTGCCGGTCATTTACACCGTGTCGAGTGTGAATGCAGCATTATGTTTGTGCACATGCTGTCCAAGTTAACGAAAGCTTTTGCCAGCTGGTGTGTAGTCCTGCAGAGGTTTGTCCCATCCACTGCACAACATCCCTCTGCATGCTCATACTGAAAACCCAACATGAGAGGCTTCACACCGATATTGAATGACAGCGAAGCAAGAATAGGTGCTGTGATAATGTGCAAAATGAGTTTCAGTTTGGTGAGGGCAGGTTGGCACTAAACCTTCATGTGATCCACTATTAAAATGGATGTGTAAATCTCTTCTTGGTACATTTGTAAAGCATCTGCAGAACCTCCTCTGTGTATGTCCTTGAAAACGTCTTCAAAAGGATGGTTTTAACGTTCAAGCAAATAGTCCTTCACATACATTTAAGCCCTTGATGACGAGAACAGACCTACCCACAGCAGCCCCATGCCTCTCCCTTAGGGCTTGTTATCAAGCTTCATGGAAATATCTTTCCTTCCAATAAATCCTCGTAAATAGATAAACCGATGTCTACTAGAAGGCCTTGTTAGGTGAGTTATGGAGATAACTTGTTTTCTTCAGGAGTTGTCTCTCACATACAGCCTGCTTTTCATTCTGAGGTCATTCACGTCCACCTGCGGTTGCCAGATCAGAGGAAAACGTCATGCATGTTAAGCAGCAGAATGTTTGCTACCACAGATGATGGTGTTGACAATGGGGATGGAGCGCCAACAATTCTTCCAAACTGGGATTCAAGGACAATTGCCAGTGCATAGGATTTCTCTACATCCCCACTGTGACTAGAAGTCAACACGACCAGACAGTATGACTCAGCAGCAAGGGTTGAGTCATGCTATCTAGGTTTTTGTCTTTTTAACATGAACAATTTAATCGATGAGCAAGAAGACTGAGGCCCTGTCCACACACCTTTTGAAAAAGGAACTTTTTTGTTGCGGTTACGCCTTCCATCCACACGACAACGCAGATATCCGGGACGAAAATGCAACTTTTTGAAAACACTGGGTCTGAGTTGTCGTGTGGATGCGAAATGGTTTTCTATGCGGGGTGAAAAAAGTTGTGTTTTCAAAAAGATATGGCACCGTGTGGACAGGGCCTCCGTTTCTGCACTCCTGCCAATTATGTCAATACCAAGGTCAAAAGATGGACATGCAGGATTAAATCCCCCCCCCCCCTACCTCCTGTTGGGGGGGTGGGGTGTAATTTATCCAGGGAGTTCAGTCACTTGATTTCCCTCTGTGTTTACGTCCCTCCATCGGCCAACGCAGCCGCTGGCTGTGAGAAAATCCTCAGTGTTGTTGCACGGCTGCAAACCCAACATCCTGAAGCCTTCATGATTATTTCTGGAGACTTTAATCATGTCCCCCTGGACACTGGTATGGCTGCTTTCCACCAGGTTGTGAGCTGCCATACAAGGAAGAACAGGATGATTGACCAATGTTAAAGAGTACACTAATACACCAACATTAAAGAACCATACAGAGTCACTGCCCTGCCTCCACTGGGCAAGTCAGACCACAACCTGGTGTGCATCCAGCCCCAGTGCACCCCCTTGTTGAAAGGCAGGCAGTCTCTACACACACTATCAGGACATGGACTCCTGAAGCAGAAGATGCTCTTAGAAACTGCTACAACACCACAGACTGGGATGTACTGCTGTGGGAGCATGACGAGCACATTGATGGTATGACCCACTGTCTCACGGACTATCTCCATTTCTGTGCACATGTGGTTGCCTCCACCAAGACAGTCCGGTGCTGTCCAAATAACAAGCCGTGGATAATACAGGAAAGAAGAAGGCCTTCAGGACAAAGGGTAAGGAGGTGATGAAAGACACACAGAGGGAGGTCAGACGCTGCCTAAAGGAGGCCAAAGACTCTTACAGGAGGAAGGTGAGCACCTACAACATGAGGGACGTCTGGGACAGTGTGAGAAACATCACTGGACACAAAGCCAGGACCAGCATGGAGGGGGGAGGAGTGCAGAGAGCCAACAGTCGGAACCATTTCTTCACCCTCTTTATTGCAGGCCACCTCCCTTCACCCCCCCCCCCCAGGTCCCACGAGCTTCACAGTCTGCTCCCTGCTTCATGGCAGACCAAGTGAGACAAGAACTGAGGAAGCTTCAGCCCTGAAAAGCATCAGGACCAGATGGAGTATGCCCCCGTCTACTCAAGGCCTGTGCCGCTGAACTTGTGAAGCAGCTACAACGGGTCTTCAACCTGAGCCTGCGTCTCAGGAAGGTCTCCACCCTCTGGAAGACATTATGCATCGTTCCATTTCCTCAAAAGAACTGCCCCATCGAGCTGAACAACTTCCCACTGGTGGCGCTCACATCGCATCTGATGAAGACTTTGGAGCAGCTCTTCCTCAATCTCCTCAGACCTCAGGTGCAACATGCTGAGGACTCTCTACAGTTTGCCTACTGGGAAAAGGTTGGCGAGGAGGACGCCATCCTCCACATGCTACACCGAGCCCACTCGCATCTGGACAAGGAAAGCCACACTGTGAGGATCCTTTTTCTGGATTTTTCAAGTGCCTTCAACACCAACCAGCCCTTATCCCATAGGACAAACTTTAGCAAATACTAGTGGACCCCGGCCTGGTTGCTTGGATCCAAGGCTACCTCACTGACAGACCACAGGTCATCAGGCTAAAGGACATCACGTCTGACACTGGTCAGCTGAATTGGTGCTCCACAGGGGACTGTCTTGTCCCCAATCCTCTTCTCCCTGTACACGGCGGACTTCTGCTACAACTCAGAACTGTGTAACATTCGGAAGTACGCAGACGACACAGCAATAGTGTGATGTATCAGGGACACTGAGGAGGAAGAGTATAGAAGCTTGGTGAGAGACTTTGTCGACTGGTGTCACAGCAACAGTCTGAAGCTCAACACCTCCAAAACTATAGAGCTGATTATTGACTTCAGGACGGACAGACCCCAACCTAGACCAGTTCTGATAGGAACGGGGGAGTTGGAGATTGTGTGGCTGGACAACAAGCTGGACTGGACCAGCAACACGAGGCATCCTGCTCAGAGCAGGATGTAATTCCTGAGGAGGCTGAGAGCATTCAACATCTGCAGGAAGCTCCTGTGGATGTTCTACCAGTCTGTCATGTCGTTCGCTGTGGTATGTTGGGGAAAGAGCGTATCAAAGGCAAACCTCTCCAGGCTGGAGAAGCTGATCAGGAGGACCAGCTCAGTCGTTGGGATGAAGCTGGACCCTCTGGCAATGGTGGCAGAGAGGAGAACTCTGGACAACCTGCTGGACATCATGGACAATGTCAGCCACCCTCTGCACACCGTTACCAACAACCAAAGAAGACTGAGAAGGCTGACCAGCCAGAGGCTGCACCTCCCAACATGTGGGACTGAAGAACTCCTTCATCCCAGCAGCCATTAAACTGCTCAACTCCTCCCTGGAGAAGAAAAGGAAGAGGAAGTTAACTGTCTGACATGCACAATAAACTATAAACACTATAAACACTTCCACTCCACGTATGCTTATTTATGCCTTCTTTATTTGTATATTTTATGACGTGTCCACGTTTTCTAATTTATATCTTGAATGGTGTCGGTACTTCTTTCTGTGTGCTTTCATGTGCTTACTGTGCCGTGTATAGTGTCACGGAGATGTCAATTTCACTGACGGAACCTCCTTAAGGTATTAATAAAGTTACAACTACTACTACTACTACTTAAATTAAATGGAACGACTAATCAAAACAACACTTCAGTCCAGTTCTGAACCACATTTAATATGATGCAGGCATTTAATTCATCCAAGATGGTCTAATGTTTATGTTACAAGTGTGTTTCTGCTTGGTCCCACTGGTTAAACAGGAAACACAAGGTGCAAATTACTTGTCATGTGTTGTCTTTAGCTGTTTAAAGCCAACATGTGACAATTGAGAGGATTATCAACCATTTGACTTTACCTTAGCTGGCACTTTAAAACACCAGTGGGCCCACTTTCTGCACCATCTACCAATCATGTGGTCCATGAACAACTCCATTTGAACAGGTAGTGTTTAAAGTCTTAAACAAAAATACCGTTGACCTGCTGGTTTGATTGTTAAGTAATTAAATTATATTGTAATTTAGTTTACAATTTAATGTAATTTTTTTAATAGATTTTCTTAAATCTCAATAAGCAGAATGAAGATAAAGTTCTGATGATTGGAAAATGTCTCCAGCATCTGTTCAAGCTTCTTGGCACAGGGAAGCTACATACAGCAGATTGAGACCCCTGTGGCCTCACTCCTTCAACCTGAATGCACTGCATACCATCAAAATAAGCTAGAGACTTGAATCTTTGTAACAACATCGGATCCTATATTTACTCGTACAAAGGTATACATGGAAATGTATGGGTGAAGATCAGCTTTTTACCCTATTAAGAGTGTAAAACAGTCTGATGTTAAAAAGACTGCACAAAGCAGACATTAAAATCATGTCTGTATCAACTCAGCTTGGGTTTAAGGATTAGATTCTCTGCCAGTAAATTGACTCTATCCTTTCTCTCTGCCGTTTTGAAAAAAAAAAAAAATCTCTCTGGTGACGTATTGGTGAACAGTCCAGACCATGCTACCTCCCACAAATCTATCCCCAATAGAGAAACAACTTTCCTTGTGTGGGAGGATCAGAAATGCCACAGGCATTGTACAGAACCTTAAATTAGCTCAACGTGCTGGTGGATGACACTTTTGATTACCTTTTTGTTTTGGCCCAAGAGAATCATTGTCAAGTGCAGAATATAATTCAGTAAAATTCAGCAAAGAAGTTGATGATATTCTTAGGGAATAGCCTTAAAGAATGGAATATGATACATTTTTTGGCAGCGTACATCAGTCTGCACAGGAGTTATACCATGCTGCGGGATACACTCCCTTCTCAGAGGACACCCAATGCCACTACACAAACCACTAGAAGCATAAAGCTCCTGTCTGTGCTCACTCCTCCATTATACACACCTGCTGCAGAGGCAGCTGCACATAAATAAATAAAAATAAGAAGGGCTTCTCTTTAGGCTTGTGGCACTTTACCCAAGCATTGTCTACAGTATTCCCTCGAAAGACAGAACAAATCACGACTCATTATTCATCACTGCAGTACATTGCAGTGAGGTCTGCCAGTTCAAATGAAAATATAATTAAAACCAGAACTAAAACCAGTGGCTCAATAAATATTTCTCCACTTACGTAAATAGACAGTGAACCCATAAACATGCCAGGTTAGGGATACAACTCCCAAAAGCTTAATAAATGTAACAACAAATCATATGAATCCCCAGGTTCTAGTGTTGTTCCGGAGCCTCCTTTGTGCTCTTTGTGCTGAATCTGACTTTCAATGTCTCTCAAGTGCATCCTTACCCAGTGAGATAGTTTTTGAAGAGGTAAAGTTGCTTGTGTTGTTATTGCTTTTAGTCCCTTAGTATGTGATGCACCATAAGAGTTCTCTGCTTGCAAACAGTGGGATGGAACACACACCTGAAGTCACCTGAATCAAAGAATTAACAGAATTACGCTATCAAAGATAATTATTATGGGTTGAAGCTCACATCACTGTCTCACTTTACAAGAGACAAGAAATAAATTGATAAGAGCAAGATTACTTAAGAATATGTGAGATGCTACAAAAAAGATCCCTCTCTTTATTTCTAACTGACTTGATGACTGCAACACATTTTTAGTGGTTCTTGAGAGATATTTAGGTCATTCAAAATTCTGAAGGTTGACTATCAAACAGAATCATGAGAAGAAAAAGAAAGAATTTGTTTAGCTTTGAAGTTCCAACATAAAGACTATCTCTGTGCATGCTCTTTGTATCCCGCTATGTTAGTCTTAGATTTTTCATCTTCCATTCATCCAATCACAACTGGTTACATTGTTGTAATAGCTAATCACCTGAAAGCTGCATAGTTTGTGTGCTTTTTCTCAGCCATCATCCAGCTGTCACCTTCACCACCTTCACCCAGGACACCTCCAAACAAATCCTCACAATCATAAGTACCCTTTATGAAGTCTTTCTCACATGTTCCTCTGCAGTCTATCTCTGCTCTCAGGATAGCTGGCGCTAAAAGTCTCATACCATATGGTAAAGCCAATGTTTGGAGTTTGTGGGACTGAAATCATCTCAACCTGTTAGCAAACCTTAAATGAATCAGGGGGGGTTATTATATTGTAACTGGGTGTGGTTCAGAATAAATCAATCGAACTGAGCATATCCATCCCTCCTCTAGGGCTGTGAGGTCTGGGTGGCGCTCGCAACAATGACATTATTGGCCTGAGCTACCAGAATTCATTTCATTGGCGCGGTGAAAAGCCAGTGGAGGTGATTCATGCATTTGTTTGAGATGCCTGCAGGCCATCTCCACTGTGAGGCTTTCTGGGGATATACACCTCGGAGAAGACCCTGGGGTAGATCCTGAACTTGCTGGAGGGATCATATCTCTACTCTACCCTGGGAGAGCCCCAGCATCCTCCAGGAGAAGGAGGCACAAAGGTTTCATGTGGAGACGAGCAGGTGGAGCATACCTGACATGCACTACACTGAAAAGAGAGGAAAATGGAGGATGGATGGATGGATGGATGGATGGATGGATGGATGGATGGATGGATGGACACATATATACAGTAATCCCTGTATGCCCGGCTTCATCTCATCGCGGACTTTTACTAGGCAGTCATGTGATACTGTACCTGCATTCTATTGGCTGACAGCATCCGGAAGTGCACTGCGTTCTGAGACTCAGTGAACGCACTGCACTTGTGTATTAAAGAAACACATAGAAGTGCTTTAAACAGTCTATCAGAGTGAAAAGGTGATACAGATAGGAGGTGGTTTAATATCAGTATGGGGAGGGTTCATAAATGTTTAAATTACCGTAAATAATAAAATAAGAAGTTAATCGCAATATCGCAAAATTTTGTTATTTGTGGGTGGTTCCTAGAACACATTAACCTCGAGTAACGAGGGATTACTGTATTGTTAATTTAAGTATTTTCTTACGAAAGAAATCCTTGCTTACTCAGATATTTCAAACTATCAGGAGGTTAAATAAACTCAAATTAAACACAACGATACAACTTGATGAAGTTGTGATTGTAAGACACAAATAGAGCGGCTGGATTGTTCTTTTTGGTTATTAAAGCCTCCAGTGGATTACTGTTGAGGATTAGTTTGTATTGAAATCAAACAATGTGTCTGGCTTGTTTTATTAATAAAAAATGAATATTTTTTTATTAATTATTTTGCTTTGTTTGTTTATTGTTTGTAATTATTAGTGTAAAGTAAAATATATCCTCGACAGTTTACTGTGTTTACGGTGAAAAAAACAACACAGAAGAAGAAGAAATGTACTTTATTAATCTTGTATCTGAGAAATGACCTTTTCCACTCTTACTGTTAAACATGCATATATATACAGTGTGTGTGTGTGTGTGTGTGTGTGTGTTTATATATATATATATATATATATATATATATATATATATACACACAGAATATCAGAATACAGGTCTCTTGTGTGTTCCTAGAGTTAAAAAGAAGTCAGCTGGCCAGAGGGCCTCCTCCTATGGTGCCCCTTTCTTGTGGGATAATCTCCCTATAGGTATTAGACAGTCTGAATCCATAGATGTCTTTAAATCTAGACTCAAAACGTATCTGTTCTACCTAACATATACTGTATTAATATCGGGGGTGGCAGTCTCAATGTTCAGGTTTAGCCTAGTCCTGCCGACGAGCCATAGGATTTCTTAGTTAGGCCAATATCTACCACAGTAGATCTGACCCAAGGTGCAGGCTATGTAAAGAAGCCCCAGAGTCAGTCCAGCATGTGGTAGCAGGGTGTAAGATGCTCGCCAGCTCAGCATACATGGAAAGGCACAACCAAGTAGCTGTGATAGTGTACAGGAACATCTGTACCCGGTATGGACTAGAAGTACCCAAATCCCAATGGGACATACCACCGAAGGTGGTTGAGAACGGCAAGGCTAAGATCCTGTGGGACTTCAGCTTCCAGACCGACAAACAGCTGCTGGCTAACAAACCGGACATTGTGGTGATGGACAAAGAGCAGAAGAGAGCAGTGGTGATAGATGTGGCGATTCCAGCTGATGACAACATCAGGAAGAAGGAACACGAAAAGATTGAGAAATATCAAGGGTTGAAAGAACAGCTGGAACATATGTGGAAGGTCAAGGTTAATGTGGTCCCCGTGGTAGTAGGAGCACTTGCGGCAGTGACCCCCAAACTGGAAGAGTGGCTCCAGCAGATTCCTGGAACAACATCTGAAGCTTCAGTCCAGAAGAGCGCAGTCCTAGGAACAGCTAAGATACTGCGCAGAACCCTCAGACTCCCAGGCCTCTGGTAGGGGACCCGAGCTTGAGGATGACACACAGATACCACCCCACAAGGGTGAGAGGGACATATATATATATATATATATATATATATATATATATATATATATATATATATATACAGTATATATATAAAATTACAGGTAGGTGGTGCAGTGGTTAGCGCTGCCGCCTCACAACACGGGCTGCTCTGACCAGGTGCTCCCCCGAATGAGCAACTTGTGAATTGGGATGACAGCTTGCTCAAGGGCAAGGTGCGAGAATCGAACCGCCAATCCTGTGATCATTGGACGACCCACTCTACCAACTAAGCCACTGCCTCCCCAAAATTTTACTCCAGGTTTTCATACACCCATTTCCTGTCATATTGGGGTTCACAGCAGCGATCAAACCTCATTCATATCCATACCGCTCATATTTATGTTTGGGTTCATTAGGCTAGTTGGGTCCCACCACATTGCATAATGTTTCATGTCGTAGTTGACACTGCAGCATGTTTCTCTGAGATATAATAACTAGTCGGGCCCCCGGTAGTCCTCTCATCTCTGCTGTCATTGTGAGGGAGGGGGGAGACAGCTGAACATTAAGGGTCCACAGAGGTTAGGACAATCTCCCTGGTGAGTGAGTCGGACAAGGAAGGCTCCAAAAAGTTGGACAGTAACTTAATTAGTGACTTATTTAATTATAGTTCAAGGCAATTGATATTCTTCCCTGCAGCTAATGCAATCACATTTTGCTTTTTTCCCTCCACTAGCTTGACTTTTGCTTGGTTCAATTATTTTCGTAGACCGGCCTCCCTCCCTGTCTTTGGTGGTAATGAAGCTCTTCAGGCTTTCAGAGTTTTTGCTCTCCTGTTTTATGTCTTGTCCAATTATTTGCCGTCATACTGCTTACCAGAGTCTCTGAAAATCTTCAGCTTATTCAGGTTGTTCATTGTGTTTCATTTGGATGATGGCTTTCATAGAAAATTAACTTCATTCAGGTTCATGCTGAGTAAAAATGGATTCATCTGCCATAGAAAGATTGTAGTAGACTTCATCACAATCAACTGGAGTAACCTTTCTGCAGGTACATGTAAGACATAGTACAATATGTTTAAAATGTATTTAAAAGTGAAAATAAATTGGCTTTCATTAAACCAGAGCCAGAGCAACACAGTGGATGATCCACAGGGTCCCGCTAGTATCATACAACATAATAAATAAGTCTTAAAGGTGTATTTATGTATTTAAGTGCAAAGGTAACAGTATGAAATATTACATATTCATATCACCAAATCAGGTGATAATCAATCTGTCACATCTCTGTCTCTGCATTCAACAACACAGGAACTGGGTGCAGTGAAAGTTTCTACAACGCAACGTCTTTGTCTCACAAAAAATGTCAGTCACCTCCCACCTGGGCCAATCACTGAGCACTGATTCAAGGGAGAATATTAGAACTGAAAATGGAATAACAAAGCAAATCCTTCAACGTCTCATCCACACCTTCATTAGAATACTCTGATGATCTATTCAACGGGCTGTTACAACAAACTGTTTGGTGGTATCAATATTCAAGCTGCTTCTGCTACAGTCCTGATGAAAACTATGAAATATGAATACATTTCTGGAGGAGGAATGCAATCATGTATCTAATTTTTCATATGTCTGGACAAACACACGGGCGTCCGGAGTGCACTGAGGACCACTGTGAGCAACATCAGATGTGCACACTGTGGCCTCACACCAGTGTCCCACTTGTTCAAAACCTTGGATCACAGCAATTTACATGGCCTATTAAAAGAATCAGATTACAGTAGCAATCTTTGTCTATTTTTAATATAAGTGATTTGGCCTACTTGGAAAAAAAAAAAAAAAAAACACATCATGAGATGTGTAGTGTGTTATATGTGAGGGTCCTGCTTTGGCCATGGAAGAGTGATGTTTTGGATTAGGTGAGGTCCAGTTGTGTCCTGGTTTAGGGTCCTGTTCTGGTAGAAATGATACATATACACCTGTTAGACATCACATTTTGTTCACATTAAAACAATCACATTTTGCACAATGATATGTGCTGTTGTCTGTGATACAGAATAAATTCTTGTAACTCTTGGTCTGTAAAATTGCTCATTTTTTATAAGCAATTCTACTACCCATAAATTAACTAGTAGTCACAGCATTTCATGATTAATATCCATAAATAAAAATCTTAATAAATATCACTAAAATATGCACAAATCGGACTTATATTTTCCTTTATTTTTCACGTGGTTGTACTTTGTCCAGGTTAATGGCTTCATCTGTGTCTTGTTTTGAACTTTCTCAAAAAGAAAAAAAATCTCAGTTTCTTTGCTTGTCCTTCTATTTGCATCTACATTACTCCTTCGTCTTAAAAGAACGACATTTCTTTTTTACTTTGTCTTGGTGAGTGGATGTGTCGCTGCCTGTTCGTTTCCAGTCGTTAGCTCGCTAACCTGCACGACGTGTAGAGCAGGGCGCACATGCAGGACCGTCAATGCTCTGATTGGCTGCGTATAAAACAATATTACTGGTCAAATTTATTAGATTAGGTCTAATATTAGATAGTATTTAATATGTTTGTATCAACTTTTAGCTTCATTAAACAAGCTAGGGTTATTCATCTGACTCTGGGTTAAGTTACCACCCTTTGTGAAACCGGAAACCATGGTTTTACCTCATTTCAGGGTAAATGTACCCAGGGTTTCCACTAAACCTGCTACATGAAACGGGACTCTGGTGTACCTCCCTGCACCAAAGAGTATTTCGTTTGGACTCATTTCTTGCCAGTCGTGTCTCACAGGGTGGTCCCACATGCGTGCCATGTCCCTTTATGATATTCATAAAGTAAGGATGTTTACAGGTATGTAGGCAGGATTTTCTGAACAGTCATGTTCACTGTGTCTCCAGAATTTAAGAAAATGTCGTCACATTTCAGATCTACCAATACTAATATATCATGATGTTGCCTGCAAAACCTAGCAGTATATTCTCCACTGATACTCCATTATTACCCTCCCTGTTGAAATGGTAATAACACTGAATGTCTCCTGGCAAGCATTTTCACCAAAATCTTAATTACTTGCCTAAAGAGGAGCACTTTTTTGCTATAATTGACCTTCAGTTATAAAAGCTCTCTCTATATCCTCCTGCCACTCAGCTCAGTGTTAATGAGGATAATTTAACGAGACACCATAAATTATTCTGCAGAATGAATCCTGCCGGGAAAGCTGCAACCAATATCTTTGGGTGGGGTGTTACAGCTTGAGGCTTACTATCACTTCTTAACTTGTATGCAAAACAGATTTTCTTCATTTTGTAAGTGACACTAGAATTCATGAACCATATTTATCTTTCTCAAAACATACACTACACAAAAATATATACTTATTATAGAATGAAATGATTTCAATAAATGCAAAACGTGCATTTATAAGGAATCTGTAAAAAAAAATCATTTTTCATAGTCTTCTACATATTTATGTTTTACTTATTATTTATTTTTGCCTTTATTTCACACTTATTTCATTGTTTTTCCATTTCATAGTATGTAATTATTTATATTCGGGAGTAGGGACAGCACATTTCTAATCTGAAGCAAGCGAAGGAACAATAAAGATCCTCTACACACAAATACAATTGGTTCTAAGAGGCTGTTCGTAAGTTGAATTGTTCAAAAGTCGTTAATAACAATAACAGGTCATTAAAATAACACATATTAAGTAAAATACAGGTACATTTCATTTTCAGTCCTTGATTAAATGTCGGTCTTCAAAAACAAATACACAGAAATATATGTAATTTCACTTGACATCACATAAAATGCCTGTAATATGATGTTATTGTATAATAAATAAGTATAAAACATGTAATATTTTGTTAAAATATGCAAATATTCACGTGATTGTTACATCCCACTTCAAAGCGGTGATGTACAGTATTGGTGTACTCAGTGTTCGCGTGTCCGTCTGTTCGTTCGTTAGTTAGTGAATCCACCAAATATCGTCACAACCGTTGCAGATAGAAAGATGGAACAAAAGCACATGACTCAGGCAGCAAAGGGGATGGAAATGAGATGATGACCTTGACGTTGAGAAAAGTAGTCCAAGGTCAATTTTAACTTTTGTACTCACAGGAACCGGATAAGATAGAAAGATGAGGGAGAAGGACAGTGTGAGTAAGACCGTAGATCAAAGCCTGTGCTTTGATCAATGTAAGTAGGTCAGAGCGCTAGCTTTGATATTTGACCTATGAAAGTAGATCAGGGTAAAACTTTTAATTCAGGGGAAAGCAGACTTCAGGATTGTGTTTGCCATGTTGCGGGATGTTGCAGTCTGTGACTGCGTTGGTTCTAGTTTTGATTTTACATTAGTTCATGGTAGACTTTTGTTCCTTATAATTTAAACCTTGAAAAGAATAAGAAAAAAAACTTCAAGGAAGTTTTTTAAGCAGGTACAAAAACAAATAAAGTCAGCTGTAATGTAGTATGTAGCATGTAGCTTACCTTTAGATTGAAAGAAGAGGAGGGAGTCAGAGTTGTCGTCAGAGAGATGGTCACCACTACCACTACCTTCACTAGTCTTTTTTTTCTCACTCGTTGATAAACAGTAAAGTATTCAAGGTACGAAGCCTGACGCTCTGAGATGCTAACAGAGACAAAAACAAAAAAACAACAAAAGGGGAAGACTAGTGTTGGAGCTCTGTGAATGCAGCGGTGCTGCTCTGCTGGGGTTGTGGCAGAAAGCGGAACTGCAGGACAACAGTCGGATATGGCAACGCGTGTTAGTTTGTATCTCTGAATGTTCGTAAGTCAAATGAATTATATCATGTCATCCACGATTGTACACATTTTGTGTAAAAGATTGTTCTTCCAGAAATTGTCTCCGAAGCTGTTCCATGTATTCTTATGACCTCAGTTGGATTTCTTAATTAAGTTGAAAACAACTTGTGTAAATAACGTTCCTAACATTGCAAGTTACGTATATTACTGTCATCAATTAACCAGTAGTCTTTATTGAGTTGTAATTATATTTACTTTATGCAAAAGTGAAAAAGTGGGATTTCTGTTATTACAAAAACATTTCTTGTTCATCATTTACTGTTTTTCAAGTAAACCAAGGAAAACCTGCATCAGGAGTTACCTTTTAGCCGCTGGTCCACAGATCAACTGAAACCTCACTTGGCTTCATGCTGGTGCTTCAGCATCAATGATTCATGCTTTTTACAGCTCTAAATGGAAGTGGAAATTACCTACTTCTACATCCATAATCTATTATGTTCTAATTTTAACAAGATTAGCTGTAGACCTTATGGCCGGTGGCTAATAAGGTCGATGATTAACTGCAAACAGCCCTGAAATTATTCTGTAATTTGTTGTCATTCATGTTTCAATGAATAGTAGCCCCGCTCAGAACGAGTCAGCTGTGCTGATATGAGCTCCGTGTTTCCATCAATGTCACTCCATTCTAAACTGAATTTCAACATTACTTTAAAATCAAGACTTTAAATCAAACCTTTTAGCTTAATATCTTGACGAAATGCATGTGGTAGAAAAAGGGATAATTGTTCCAGAGAAATCAAATAGCATTAGCATCCATTAGCTGTGTAAAGAAGTTCCTGATGAACCTATGGATTTCAGAGCTGCTATACAAGAAATGCTAAAATTACAGATCCTAACATTAGCATGATTGTGAGAAAAATGATTACTATAAATGATGGATAATGGATGTTCATTTCATCTGTGCAAAACTGGATTTCTGGGAAACATTTTGTCTTGAATTGTTCCGTTTATTTGAGATTGTGTGAAAACCTAGCTGACTTTTACAATACATTTTGTTTGAAACAGAATGTCAACGAGATCATTTATTTCAACACTACTTTCCATTTGTTGCTATGCACACCATAGGATTAATCACACGTGATGTAGTGTAAACTCCATCCCTGTCCCTTTTCTCAGGAGTTACAGCTCCGCCACAAACCTCTCTCACACTGAAGACGTCACTGGTTTTTACATCTCTAGCTAAACAACAGTGCAGAACCACGTACAAACTCACACTCCCATGCACGTTTTTTCTTCCTCTGGATTTGGAAGACTTTTCACTTTTAATTTAGTGTGTTCAGCTCCAAACTGGCTTCTATTAGAAACCTGTGCACTGCCTTTCCCTTATAATATGTCAGTGCTGCACAATGTCCAACGTCAGAGTCTCAATGTGACCCATCGCTCTCGTTCTCTGCAGCTTCTCTCCTTCAGCCTATCACTGACGAGAATTGGACGCCACTCCTCCAGCTGTGCCTGTCTCCTCTTTAATAGACGTTTGATATTCTGAGGTTGTCATTTCAAGAGGCAGAACAAGGGGTTGCCATTCACTGTGACTCCTGCAAAGGGAATGGGGGGGGGGCACTCAGTGTGATGGCTCTGTAATGTGTTTCGGGTTACAGACACTCCTGTCAGTTAGCTTTGGCGCTCCACCTTCACTCTTATTCAGAAGACAGACATTTTATTTAGCATTTTTTAAAATCTTCACTTATAAACTGATTGATCTGGACGGCCAAAAGTATAAGGAACATTTTCTGAAATGTTTTCACCCTTGTCCTTATGCCACATGTTCCAAATCACTGATAGCAAAGCTCAGATATTAGATCAAAAATAAATTTGAAGTACACTTTATATTTCACGGTGTAAATAAAAGACTATCCCTTGTAAGTTAACCGCGGGCAAAATAGGGTTGTTTTTCGCATGACAGAGTGGTCACTGGGCTGTGACACTGCAGTGTGAATCCAATTTGATCAGTAAGTAATAGTGTCATCTTCTCTTATCAAAGCACAGACTGATGCTACCCACTCTTTAAGGCAGACTGTTAAACAGCTATTTGAGCTCTGCCTGAGCTATCAAGCAATTTTATGGAATAAAACGGGCAAAGAGAAAGCTTCCACATTGCCTTTATTGCCCATATTTGTGTTACTTGTTTCAAAATTATTTAAATGCATCTTGAATTAAAACGCATCCTGGAAAAGTTTGTCCACATAATGTTTTTTACTGACCTCGTCTTTAGTTTTGAGGACTTGCGGGGCCGTTAAGTCGTGCATCATATGCAAATAAATCACAGCGAGGCTTGGAAAGCACAAATTTTCTCTAAATATGTAAAAGCTAAGAGCTTTCCACTTGAGTCTCTGCTTTTCTCTTTCATGTAAATTATTTGTCTGGCTGTGGGTGGTGTGAACAAAAAAAAACATAAAGGGTGAGGGGTGCTCATGTTGATTTAGACTCATTATTCATCCATTTTCTTATAGACAAGACAATTGCAATCATCACAGCTACTTCAGCGTATAAGTCTTGCAGGTCACGGGTTATATACATGCAGCCGAGATGAACTGGTCACACCAAATTGTAGTTGTGTGTGTGCTTGAGTGTCTGTCTTTCCAGTCCAGGTCCAGTTTGGACCTCACGTGTCGCCAGCTGAAATAGGCTCCAGCCGACCTCTGACCTGCCAGTAGATAAATGGCTAGACTCATTATACGCAGATGAATACCTATTGATCTTTACGTAAGCGGTTATCATGCAATCATAACTTCTAATGATCTTATCCTCTGTGGATAACAGTTCCTGACTGAGAATGTAATGAAAAGTTGGTATTATCTGAGTTCAGTCACTTTTTTTAGCAATTTGAATTTAAAGCAAGCAATTACATTCAAGATTAGAGGAGGCTCTTGAGGATTAATAGGATGTTTTCACCAGTGTCTGCTGGTTTGTTTGTAGCATTATTTAAAAAAATACTGGATGGATTTCAATGAACTTTTAAAAATGTTGCACATCGAAGGAAAGAACCCATTAAATATTAGATAAAACCACATATCCAAGAAGCACTAAAATGATTTCCATGATGCTTTTCAGAAGGTTGGGTGACTCAAGTGTCATCAACAGGTTAACACAGACATATATATGGTCGTGTTCAGCCTTCAAAGCGTGAGTGTCAATTCACACTTACATTAAAAGCACTAACAGAAGTCCTCCACACATTGAAACAGGTTTTGCAAAGAGAAAATATCAAGGTTAGTTGTTAATGAATATTTTTCTTTTACATAATGTTTCTGGTTAACATCTTATTATCATGAATTACCATTTATGCAGGAAATAATATGGAATCCATGCTTCATTTAATGAACAGTCAGCAAGGTAGATGTATTAATCTTATCTGATCTGACTGGATCAATATGACAATTGTGAATTTTTCTGGTAGATTACTTGTGTTGTCATATAAAGCTGTTTTAAAACCCTCTGTTAAAACATGCAGCCCACTCCAATAATGTTAATGTAATGTCATCAAAAACCTTTTTTTTACTAGTATTTCAAAGGCAGCTGGGCTGAAGAAAGTGGTGGCAGGACTTAAGTGGGGGCCAGTAAGATAGATGATGGTGGGGATGATGGTCTGACAAGCCTGTTGTGAGTAAGAACCCTGGCAAAGCACAACCAACCCCAACCTCCTCCGAAAGGGCCCAATGAAGACAGCATTACAATTAATCACCGGTCCAATAGTTGGGACTCAGCAGATCATCCTGTGCCACTATATCCATTACTGTATTTATATACAGTAAAGAATATTTATTTGTCCATTAAACTAGTGACTGAGTTTGTTTTTTAAGGTCGAAGTTGAATGGATACATTTCCCAAAGCAATTCATGACAGTAATGATGGTTAAAATGATGATATATACATCTAAAAAGATAGAAGAGCTTCCTTTACTTGCAGGACCACCAACACGATCATGTCGTGAAGATGTTCACTTGCACATAACAGCACTGACACGTCGGTCATGTATGAATCCATATATGTTCTAAGATTAAAATGTGAAATATTAATAATTTGTGAAATACAACATGAATAAATTCAAGTTTTGTGATGCATGAAGTCATGATCATTTATTTAATCTGCCATAAAGTAATAAAGTATGACCTGAGTCTGGAAATGCATCCTTCAACTCCAGTGGACAGAATAGACCACATGTGTCAAACTCAAGGCCCGGGGGCCAGATGTGGCCCTCCGCATCATTTTATGTGGCCCATGCGAGCATAAAAGGTCAGAATGTCTAAAAATAAATATGTCAAGAGTGCTTTGACCAGAAACTACATTTCCCACAATTCAGTGATTAAGCCCATTTTAACATTGACAAAAATGTTTTGAAATTTAATGTCTTAACTTGCGTTTGATGTTATTTTTCTTTATTCATTTGTATAGTTTGATCCTTGATTGAAAGATTTTTGTAACATGAAAAATTAAAGGGATTTATATTATAACAGAGCAACAAGCAAACATATTTTTTTCTGTGTAACTGTAATGTTTGTAACTTCAATAAGTAATAAATTCAGAGTTATTTAACTTTAAGGAGTAGTTACATTTATGTTACCTTACATTCAGTTACATTTAGTTACATTTACAAGTTACATCTGGCTCATTACAACTATATTACTTTGTAATTTAACCAGTAATAGAAGACTAAAAACAGACCAGTGTCCTCCTCCAATAAAAAAATGAATAAAAATGTAATCATCCAGACGCATGTTTTCATTAAAATAATGAGGTATCAAATTATTCTAAGGAATTATCTTTGTAGAGCGACTGGCAGCCATTGCACCAAAACCATTTATGTGTTGAGAAAATGAGATATTCATCAAAAGATGTTGATGTGAGATAATTAAGATCACACAATTACCACACATTATGTCCAAAGCAGGTGTATATTAGTAAAATATCCTTTATTGGATCAGGTTTCCGTTATGTCTTGTGACAGGTACCTTCAGTGCGGAGCAGCATTCACCCCCTGTGGCAGCTCGGATCACTCTTTCACGAGGAACGTGTTTGATTGGCTTCACGTTTCTCCCTGGCCAGGTATGGCAGAACAGAAATCACATGGGGAGCTACGGGAAACATTTTTGTTTCGTTTCCAGCGTGTTGCTGTCAGCAGTCAGCGCTGTAAAAGAGCCCAACGGGACGTGTCAACGTCTGTCAACGCACAAGCAAAAGAAACCGGGCCCCATTCAGTTTAGCAGAGAAATTGGAGCATTGCGGTCGCACCATTAAACTCAAGTGGATGCACCTCTCTGCAGGCCGGCACACACACACACACACACACACACACACACACACACACACACACACACACACACACACACACACACACACACACACACACACACACACACACACACACACACACACAACAACACACCTCCAACAACAACCAACCAAGTCTTGCACCACCGCGGCAACACTGTTTACTATAAATCCCACTCTCTCTGACTTAAGAAGAAATACTAATCATCTTAGCTTCATTGCTCCACCATCCAATTTGTTTTGGAATTGATTTTAAATTTATTTCAATTACCTACAATGCATTACGCAGCAAAAGTCTCCTTGTAGGATGCCGAGACCTTCGGACCATGGTATCCTTCATGATGTTTGCAATTATCACAGCACTGCCTTCAGATTAAACACACCACCCTCTGGACTGCTGTTCCTGGTGAATGACTCTCCGCCTCATGGCCTGGAGTCAGAGGCAATATATAGAAACCTTATTTAGGAAGCTAGAAGAGGGGTGTCCTCTCAGTAACTACTGATGGACTAACAGGTCTCACACTTACACTGAAAATTCTTCTAAATACCTCGTCTTTCTTTATTTCTTATTTTAGAAATGCCCGATCCAGCTGCAGTGTTCCTGACACGATGGGGAAACACACACTCAGCCTTGCTGATGCATCATCAGGCAGCCCTGTTTTTACGTCGTGCTTCAAAGCGGTGATGTGTTGTAATTGTCAGTGTTCATGTGTCCGTCCGTCCGTTCGTTTGTCCGTCTGTCGGTCCATAAGTCCGCCAAATATCTTCACAACCGTTGTAGACAGAACGATGAAACAAAAAGCACATTAGTCAGGCAGCAACGGGGATGAAAATGAGATGACCTTGACCTTGAGAAAAGTAGTACAAGGCTGAAGGCCAGTGTGAGTAAGACCATGGATCAAATTTAGTGCTTTGATCTACCTATGCCTTGATTTAAAATTTTGAATTGAGAGACTGCAACATCCCGCGACTTACCCTGACCTACAATGAAAGTAGGTCAGGGTAAAATTTAGAATTAGGGGGTGTTGCGGGATGTTGTTCCCTTGTTGTTTTTTTGTTGTGTTTTTTGTGTTGTTTTCTGTTTTCTCACATTATGGGAGTCATAGATGTTTAAAATTGGTTAAAATTAGTGCTATTCTTTATAGCACGATCAAACCATCTCAAGTCTAAATTAATGATCACACATGTATATTTCATCATTTAAGAAGGGAAGGAGAAGACACGGATGTCGACTTCATGTTGCAGAGTATTGCATGTGCTGCTGAGGTTTGGAAATGGTTCACAGTCATGTGTGTCATTGGTGCAGCATTGCTTGAATAAAATATGTTTGAAGTCTTTAAAGAACTTCAGTGGAGACAGTGTGGCTGAACTCCACTAAGAACTCAAAACTCATAACCGTACGTCTTTGTCGAGCTGCTTTTGTCCTAAACTCGCCGTCTGTCCCTGCGATCACGTTGATGAAACGGCGCACAGCCAATCCACAGGCGTTAATGTCATTTCTGCAGCTTTTGACTGGGCGTGTGGATGCTGTCGATCTCCTCAGCATTCTGCCTATTAAATCCTTGGCAGGAGGGATTCCTGCACCCACAGCTCACCTCCAAACAAAACTCATATCCGTCCATGATGGGAGATATCGTAGAACTAAGACATGTTTTAAACTGACTTTTAAGAAGCCAACTGACAGTATTTCCTTCAGTCTGTGACACAAATGTCCGTCTCTAGTTCAAACCATCCCATCCTAAAGTGTCCTGCAACAACAGCGCAGTACACAGTATTTTTCATTATTATTATTTTTCATTTAAAGTAAAACTGACTCAGAATTGTACATCTTACATCTTTGCTTATATAAGCCAGAGCAGGGAGAAGTCACTCTGGCAGACTCCTCTGACTTATTAAAGTGGGATTTCCATCAGTCTAGCAGGAATATGTTACAGTTACTATAGTAACAGAGATCCTACTGCTAAATCAAAATGTATCTGCAAATGACAAAATGAAGACCAAAGAAAAAAGGAGCCAACCGGACTGTAAGGGAGGGATCAGTTGCGTATTTTTATCTGTCAATCAAAAAAATACTCTTGTCTGTATATGGATCTGATCAAACCGAAACTTGTCTCCAAAGATGCTTCAAATCGTCTCCGGAAAGCAAGTCCTGCAAAAGGTTTATGCTACAGACTGAAAGGAAACCAGCAGAACAGACGAGGCCCACCTCAGGTCATCGGGGTTCTGCTGATCAAGTCTGTCGTGACGGTAATGATTTCCTTTACTTGTTGGAGTCTTGTGTGCAACATTTCTATTAGCTGCTCTATACTCTCAAGGATGAGCTTTATTTCTTTCTCTTTTCCTTTTTAAGCAGCTGTGGCAGTTTTACTATTTTTAATAGAAAAAATCTTTAATAAAAGGTTATATTTTAGTTTGTTTAATGTTATATACAATAATAATATGAACCTAAAGACAATGAAAAGCTACCAACCTTGACATTGTCTCATAGAATTGACTAAATTCAGTGCTTGTGGACATATAAAGCACTGACGTTGCTCATAACAGCTTACAGATATCAGCCATAGGAGGTCCTATCATGTCCGTCATTAAAAGTTCATCAGCTGCAAGTAAGAAACTGGATCTAATCTGAACTGAAAGGTGGAACATCTCAGAAGAGTGAGTGGAGGGGAGGCCTGAAGGACAGATATTGTCTTCTAGTGCCAACGCTGCCACGCATCCATATAGACCTGATTTAACAGTAGACTGTTGACAGTAGTCACTTCATTTAACCACTGTAGCAACAACTCCCCCTTCACTGGTCAAAAGCTACACCAACATTTATTTGTTTTATGTGTCTTCACATCCAGAGATCTTTTGTACCATTTCTCAATTTGTTGCATTTTTTTTACTAAGACAAACTTCGAGAATGTTACAAGAATCATGGATGAAGCATCATGGGGTGGATGTGCGAGACTTCCCATAGAGATACCGCTGCAAGTCATTAATTGGTTTGTTTTGTCCACGTGACCATTCATTGCTCATTAGCCCCTCGCCACAAACCACGTTTATGGAGTAGAATCCAAAAACAGTTGAAGTTTTTTTTTACTGTTTGAAAAGACAGTCAAATGTACTTTGTTGTGCCTTGTGCTAGTCAGGGATTTTTATTTTATTTTATTTTATTTCTTTTATTTCCATGATTACTTGTTGGACTTACTTTTGTTGTTATTCAACTCTGATGTTTGTTCTTGTTTTATCTTAATAATTACAAATTGAATCTTGGACTCACGAGTAGTTCATGCTTGTTTATGTAATACATCTCCTTATGGATCCAAAAACGGGTCTTATTTCTGAATGTCTTCTTGACATCTTGCCATGTTCAATAAATCAATAGAATTATTCCCTGCTTTGGCTGTTATTTCACTTGTATTCACATCTCATCAGAAACAGAGGATATTTTAGACAAGTTTTTCCCGGTCAGTGTCCCTGTGGTGTCATTTTTGGAGCTTCACCTTCTTGAGACATCTGTGGTAGAACGTCTTTAATCGTCTCTTATTACCTTAGTCTTAGGTAATAAGAGGGTTACCCACTTATTGTAAAGTTGTGATTCAACCCCCAGTCTTCCCAGTCCACATGCTGATGTATCTTCAAGCAAGAAACTTAACCAAACTTACTCCAAAGGTACCATAATGGCTGCTGCACATTCAGGGATGGGTCAGTTGCAGAGAAAAATATCAATAATCAGTAGAGTATAAATCAAACAAAGTGCTCACAAAAAGTAAAAAATAAAAGTACAAATCACCAGATGGACAGATGAAGGATCATTTTCCCTGTTGGAGACGTCCAGTGTGAGAAATTGAGGTCTGGAACTTGTTTCATACATAGTTAACATCATGGATCCCAAAGGTGGCGGAAACTGATTACAGATCCACATTTGATAAAATAGCATATCCTGGTCCCTCATGTGATGAAACATGTTTCAGATGTTATTACACTTTATGAAGTCCATGATCAAAGAAGCAACACGTGACACGTCACGGCTGGCACGCGGATACTGAATTATTCCCTCTTTTAGCTTTTGACACCCCCATGAGCCACGGACAAATTTAAAATAAACATAATACGTAAGTCATGTTACTCATCACTCATTCTGGGATTTTTATCAATTATATAAGGCTGATCAAACTTACTCATAAAAGTATGGGTTTAAAGCATCCCATGAAGTTTTGGTTTGTGTGTGTGTGTGTGTGTGTGTGTGTGTGTGTGTGTGTGTGTGTGTGTGTGTGTGTGTGTGTGTGTGTGTGTGTGTGTGTGTGTTTCCCAGCAGATTAAAGTAGATTATCTGACTGATATTGGAGCTCAGCATTAAGTTAACACCAATTCTTACTCTTTAATAATTTGAATTTTAAGGAAAATGACCAAACTCTCACATTTGAAGATTTAAAGTCTACCTGCTGTTACATTTCTTTGTGTTGTTCCAGCTATTATTGTCACCAAAATGAATTGCTGTGAGCCCTTGAAGATGCTGTACATTATTACTTTTTTTAAATTAAAGCCATACTTTGGAAAAGTTTTGAAAAATCATTGTAAGTGAAGTTAAAAAGTCAATCAAAATATTTTTAGATCTTATTGTTTTAAAGCCCCAGAGGTTTGTATTGACTGTCTGTAATGGGGAGAATGAAACAAAACATTGTTTGGCTTCATTCTATTGAATATTATGGCACAATAAAGCTGCAAATTTGAGGAATAAAGCTGCTGTGGACGTCAGTATGATGTCGTTCTATGAGTTAGTGTGTTACTACTTTGTTGGTTCACACTCTTTTCTTTTATGTAAATTCATTATTTAATTATTGGAGATATTTAATAGGTCATGAAAGGTAAACTAATGTCTTTGGACAAACATGTCTATAAAACATTTATATTGTATTCAGCTTTGCAACGAGTCTTAAGGAAAACTAAATAATATAGATTATTTTTTCCTTTTCTGACAAATTCAAAATTTCACAACGGGTATTTCATTATGTTGGTCTACAAAATGTTTACTGTCACTACTTACATTCTTCTATATGTGCAGAATTCTAGACTACTAAGAAAAAAAACTCAGAATGTATAATAGTTGAAAATCAGACAAACATTTTAAGATTATGATCCATGTATTTCTATTGAATTTGTTACACTTACTTCCCAGAGGGGCAAATCATTTCCTACACCACATGTTTAAAATGGAAGTATAAGACTAAAATATTGGTTCATGAACTGGAAACTCTTATCCCAGAGAAAACACAACGATTATTTTAGATAGTTAAATTGTGTTTGCTGACTTCATCTAAATTCTCGCAATAAACCCCAAACAGAATTAAACTAGTGGGATCACCCCTTATCCCTTCCATCCGGTAATGGACAAAGAAGTCCTATAATTTTTTTTGCCATTGAATAATTGACTAAAGTGATAAAAAACAACCCCAACTTAGGAAACATATTAAAACATTGCTTTGCATCCTTGATACACCTGACAGGTGACCAAACTTCTGCTCCTCCAGATAAAACCACGTGTGTGAGCGTCAGATATCCTGAGGCAAATTCAGAAGAGACCAGTTACTAGATGGTTCCATTATTCTGACATCCAATTTAGAAAACCAGTTTTATCAGATCAGAGCTGCTATCGGCCTCCACCAGAGTTTCCTTTGACGTCCCCCACCATGCATTAGTTCATTGTCTTTCAAGTTCATTCTTACAATCTCCATTCAAAGAAATTACTGACATCCAGTGAACAGAATATTTAAAAAAAGGAATCTATCATCCTTAAGTGTCTATTACTGTAGATGAAAATGAAAGTCTTGGTGTAAAGCTTTTTCAAAGTACAATTTTCCATCTGTTCTAGTCAAAAATAGTAAATATTAATGCAGTAACAGCTCATGAATAACGTCTTTGTCATCTGCTCATCTTCAACTTGCAGAAATGAACATTCTCTGTCACACTTTTCATGGACTCTCCATGTGTGCCCCAGTTTTTTGTCACACATCTTCAGCCAGAAATCATGGTGATGTCTGTCCATTAAAATGACATTTGCTGAAAGGGAGGTTCTACTACAACCACACACATCAATGCCTCTGAATTTTGTCTCCCACCAGGGCCAAAGAAACAAGTCTAAAAGGATATTACAGCATGGACAAACCTCTTGTGCTGAGTCCGTAAATTAAAGACTCTATTATATATAACAAATTAACAAAGGCCACCAACACACCAATAAGTTATGACCTGAGATATTCATTGTATAAACAAAACTGAAGCACAAGTTAATTTTTCTATAAGATAAAGTTAAATTATAAGAAAAAAAATCAGCATCGACTTCCTAAGATGTGTTTTTATAAGATTTCATTTTTATTTAAATGAACTGTTGGCTGAATATAACCTTGTAAAAATGTATAATGTTAGTGGGTAGGTAGATTTTCTCTTCATTCAGACCACAACAGTAACAGTGTGAGAGCTCACACAAATAACACGTAATATCTGCCAAAGAAAAAATAATTTATTTCTGATTTGTCATCTTTTAACTCTACGGTTATCTTGTAGCGGCATAAATTTGGACTTGATTTTGAAGCATCTAATTTCCACACAATAACCATCAATTTTTCCTGCTTCATCTTAAATTATTTCACTTTTTCTCTGACATTGTCGGTGATTTCCATCTTTAATGTCAGTTTTTATTGCTAAACTTTCTGAAATAGTGAGGCTAAGGTGGCTTTTTTCCTTCTCCCTCAGACCCGATGATGATTTAATTACGTTGAAATGACTCTGTGAATATTTTAAAGATCACCCCTGATGAGAAGAAAGTATTTCATTAATGTCTGACGGAATGAGCTTTCCAAATCTGTTATTGTTTATTGGCTCAGCAGGAAAGAAAAATCTTTCTGGATGTTTTAATGTTTTCATTACACAGACTACTTCAGGATAAATTGATTGATGTCTTATGTTCTCTCATTTAATGAGTTTGTAAAAAAAAAAACGGTCTCATGCATCCTGCATGCTGATGACGGATAAGGGAACAAGGACCTTGTTATCAGACATTAGATGTGAACACATCCCAAAGCTTTGCTGCGTTAGAACAGAGGGATGGCTGTCTGAATATTACAGCAGTAATCTCTGAAGTCAAAGCCCTCTCAGTGTCCTCTGATATGTAGGCTTCACAGTAATAACACCCCCTCTATAATAGTAATCTTCTGTAGCGTAACTGCATGTTGTGGAGTAGTTGAGAAGTTTGGCTGAGAAACCTTTTCCTAGGCAGACGGACGGACGCAGAATGAGAACATAAAGTACAACTGATGACCGAACACAACAAGTCTTTCACACACGACTTGTTGAACGTTTCCACACCATTCATGTCTCTGTAATACCTGAAGTCAAGTGCAATGCTTGATTGGCTCATTCTTTTGAAAAGACCTCTACATTACATGCTGATGAGCCTTCGACCTTTCTTTTTCCTTATTCCCTGCTTAGATAAATCGCTTCACATCCAGAGATCTTTTGTAAATGCAGGTTTGTTTGCTCAAAATGTTAAAAAGAACAAGAATGAATCACTCTTAATTTTTCTAATCTATACTGTAATAATCCCTGAAGGTACATTAATAGCACATTTTTGTTAGCATTGTTAGTCAATTCCATGCTAATATATGGTACATATATGCAAATATACAGTATATACTGTTTATATACCTACCGCTGAGCTGCTGCTGCCCCTTAATTGTAAAGTCTTGAATGGAACAGCCCCTATATCGGACCTGTACCCCGAGAAGAAGACTCTGCCCTCCACGTTCAGCGGGACAATCGTCCTTTCCTACAAACAGGAACACATTTTGGAGCATCTCTCAGTCCAGGAAACTATTTTTTATTGTTTCCCTGCAAGAAAAAAAAAGGTTTTCAGACACATTTGTGTTAATAATGAAAATAAAAACACAGTTTTCTTCTCCCCGTGTCGGTGTGGGTTCTCTCTGAGTTCTCTGAGTTCTTTTGCCTGTTTTTTACACATCGTTGCTCGTCTTGTTCTGAACAACCAATGAAAGTGATTTCCTTCACCAATTGGCACAACTACCAACATCAACAAGTATGTTTCCCAAAAAACTGTCACCAGGAAGTTATTTGTAGTAATGGAAGGGGGGGGGGGTGCTCACCAATTTCCAGTCATTACCCAACACCCAGGGACTGTCCTCATGTGTCAGTGTCATATGTAGAGTAACTGAACAGAAAGCCCACCAGTCTTTCAGAGACACCTTTTAACACAGAATTGATTAAATTTAAAAAAAGGGGGTGTACACAGTAAGACTAGGAATGTATGAACATGAAACACTGTGGCTTCACGACGAGGCTCGAGTTGCTTCACATTTTGAGTTATTTTCTCCCTGAATTCTTTAGATCGTTTTCTCGTCTATATTTAGACACCTGCTCTCTGCGCTTGATTGAGTGAAATCTTCCATAAAAAAAGTCTTAACAACGTTTCACGTGGATTAAAAATTGGTGCAAAACCTCTCCTTCTCCCTCTCGCGTCGATTCAAACTTGCATTTTACCGAGCCTTACCGGTTCAATAGGGTTTAATCCTTGGAGATTAATATACCCTCCCCACTGCTGTAGGGCTGTGAGAAGTCTCAGGGTCTCCATTAATCCACCTTCATGAGTCACCTGTAAAATACCCACAAATAACTGTCAACGCAGGGAGAAGAGAAGGGAGGCAGAACTTGCAGAAAAAAAAGTAGATTATCTCCACAGTTGTTTCACTAATCATGCTTTTGTCTCTTTCTGCCTTGGCACAAACGCACAGACACTCACATACATAAATATATATCCTTC
Source organism: Antennarius striatus (assembly GCF_040054535.1). Classification (NCBI taxonomy): domain Eukaryota; kingdom Metazoa; phylum Chordata; class Actinopteri; order Lophiiformes; family Antennariidae; genus Antennarius; species Antennarius striatus. The sequence goes on from NC_090795.1 coordinate 17,214,423, forward strand.
ACCGGCTCACTGGAGCTGAATTGCCATGGCAACACAGGGCTAAAGCAATTTCTAAATAGCAGCGCTATGGCAGGAAGTGAAAGATGTGCACAAACATAAACATCATTTAGACGGCTACAATCAGATGCTAAATGAGGTTCCCTCAAGTTTTCAGTGAAGCTACAGAGAAAAGAGCAACTTATTTGATTTAAAGATTAAAGTCTGTGCACTCTTTGTACATGGAATTCATTGGAGAGTCTGTTAATTACAGAGTGTTGTTCCTATCAAATGTGATCACAATATCTAGCACGATGCTAGATTATGTTACACATGACTGTCCTGACTGTAACAGGGTTGATTGTAGACTCTGATCATCCAGCGCTTTGCAGCGTGGAGCTGGTCATCAAAAGGTGTGTGCTAACACGTCCACAGTGGCAGCAGGAGCAGCTTCTCCCAGCCAGCGTTGCATCATGTGAGTCCAGACAGCAGCACAGTAGGATGTGACATGTTCAACTGGGTTCTGGGATGACGTTGGTGGGGAGGGAACTGTCTCCAAATTTAGATTTTTGGCAAAACCATGTCTAGGAAATTGTCTGTATTCTCCTAAAACTACAACAGGCCTGACTGGGAGAAGAACCCGATGTGAAATTGAGAAAGCAGAAATATTATGTTGAACCAAGAAAGAAGGAAGAGTAAGAAAATTTGAATCTCTGTTTTGCATGTGATATGGAAAGACACACACACACACACACACACAGACACACACACACACACACACACACACACACGCACACACACACAGACACATACACTTATGCTTGTCTTTGTCCTGTTGTGAGGCTTCAAGAGCACAACATGACTTGTGACTTGTGGGAACCACCATTTCACTGCTCTGGAAAACACATCAGAAAACATCCTAAACCAGCTTTAAACAGAAATGTCCCAGAAGGTGGAGGATTTGAAGTACTTAGGGTCAACAGTCCAGAGCAATGGAGAGTGTGGAAAAGAGGTGAAGAAGCGTGTCCAGGCAGGATGGAACGGGTGGAGGAAAGTGTCAGGTGTGATGTGTGATAGAAGAGTTTCAGCTAAAATGAAAGGAAAGGTGTACAAAACTGTGGTGAGACCAGCGATGTTGTTTGGTCTAGAGACAGTGTCACTGAGGAAAAGACAGGAGACAGAGCTGGAGGTAGCAGAGATGAAGATGCTGAGGTTCTCTCTGGGAGTGACCAGGATGGATAGGATCAGGAATGAGTCCATCAGAGGGACAGCACATGTTAGAGGTTCTGGAGATAAAGTCCTCCGTGTCACCATACAGTCATCCATGCAGCTGTAATTGTAACACAGCCTGACTTTCTCGTCCCCAATTCAGCGCCTGCATCAAATCGCCTAACCATTAGCATAAAGGTACAGACTCTATCTGCCACTCTCTCTGTCTCTCTCTCTGACCCTGTCTTTATCTTCATTGTATTTCTTTTCCACCCAACCGGTCAAGGCTGATGGCCGCCCAAAAGAATCTGGGTCCTAACCGGAGTTCCTTCCTCAATGAGGGAGTTTTTCCCCGCCGCTCACTTATGCTGCATCTGGAAGGTTGTGTTGGGTTTTTCTGTCTGTTAGAGCGCTTTGAAATGTCTGTTAGCATTATTGTTAGCATTTTATAAATAAAACTTGATTGATTGATTGACTGATTGATTGACTGATTGATTGATAGATTAAAGAGTAATAGTCAATCCCTCCCATATGGAGGAACGTGTTGAAACTCTTAAAAGTATACACACTTGAATGTCCTTTGCTCTGACCTGCTTGAGAGACATTGTGAAGAACCTCAACGTTGATATCCTCAGAAAACTGCCCCATTTCATACATTGATTAATAAAACATCTTTTGTTACGTTTTTCTGATTATTGACTATCCGCCTTAGCAAGAAAAATAAGTTCTGGGTAAAGATTCAAGGAAGGCTGACACTGGGTAACGCCAATCCTCTGCGTCCAACAGGTGAAACCTTCTGTGCAGGCTGACGAGCTTTTTTGTCAATAATCACATTGAATTATTAATGAACTGTCAAACACACACACACACACACACACACACACACACACACACACACACACACACACACACACACAGAACAGAGATAGAAAGGGAACAAAACAAAACACAAAGTGATCATGGCACCACCATGACAGACATGTATCAGATGGTATTGGTTGTTTTGGATATACCAGGTGATTTTTTTATTATTATGTTGATCCCTGCATGGATGGCCTTGAAGATAAAGCTCAACTCAATTCAGATGCAGGAGTACAGGCATCTGTACTGACCACAGGACATACAATGATCCCACCAAGGTAGCAGACCTTATCTACAACCAGTGTCATCTACAACCTGCACACTGTGTTGGAGATACCAGTTGGATCTGGTGAGGCTTACCTCCATAGGTTGTGTGCTTGTGTGTGTGTGTGTGTGTGGGGGGGGGGGTTGACTGTTGTCTGTGTGTTTCCAATAAATAGCAGCACAGAGTATTCTGCCTTCTTGGGGTCCCTAAATGGGGTCCTTCACGGAGGAATGTGGGTTCCATTGTGGACGTGGAACGACGGACCAGCTCTTTACACTTTCAGGGATCCTGAAGAGGATTGGGAGTACGCCCATCCAGTCTACATGTGTTATGTGGACTTGGAAGAAGCATACGATTGGGTCTTCAGTGATATCTTTTTTGGTTTATCTAACCAGCCGCCTAGAGTTTGTGAGAACCCGGAACTGTTTATCTAATACGGTTGTCTGCTGCAGGGGGGCCTCGCAGGAAACGGGTCTTTTCACCATCTACACTGCGGACCTCTGCTAAAACTCCCCCATCTGTCACCTGCAGAAGTTCTTTGACGACTCTGCGATCGTCGGCCTCTTCACCGATGGGGACGACCGGGAGTACAGAGACCTGACCCAGGACTTTGTGGACTGGTGCCAGCGGAACCGCCTCCAGATCAACACGGTGAAAACTGAGGAGCTGCTGATGGATTTCCGTTGGCGAGCACCCCCTGCCCAGTGAACACCCAGACAATAGACACTGAGGTGCTGTTGTACATACAATCAACTGGAACACAGTAGCTATACCTCAATGCATCAGTGTCACAATCAAAATGCAATCAAATGCAGCCGTGTAGACACTGTCCGTGTTAATATGCTCATAGTTGAAAGCATTATCGCACCACTGAGCAACGGAGACTTCAGCTGTAGTTAAATTAGTTAAGGACATTTAAACAGTTTGAAACTCATTCATCCAAAATAATTAGTTTTCATTGCCATTTGTGGCATGTGAAAGGCAATCCTAATGCTTCATGACAGACACAAAATATTTTCCAATGTGATACCTCCACTGTTAGTTTCCAATTATCTATATGCTCTTGGCTATAAACCCATTATGTTTAAACAATACCCATCCCATGTGTTGGCACACCTTTCTCTAAGATTTAATCCTTTTGTCTGAATCCTTGTAATTTATTCAGGCTATAATAATAAATCAAAGCAAAAAAGCAATGTCTGACCTGTGAAACACACTACAGAACATGAATCAGGATTCAAGATGTTCCCCATGCGTTCCCATATTTTTATTTATTTCTTTTGTGGTTTAGTCTATCTTTACAAATCTCAACCCTATTCAGACTTTGTTCACCGATAGATAGAAAAAAAAGAGCTTTTGTTCAGCACCGCATTTTTCCAACATCAAATGTTTTTTGTTTGTGTTGCCCTTAAACTAAAACTTGTGTATTTGAGTCTCCCTGCCTCATCTTCACCCACTCAGGAACTCTTTCCTCTGTCTGTCCTTGCCTGATGCTGATGAATCACAATCAGTGCTCCCAGGGGACACCATTATGGATCATTGCTCACTTATGTTTTACAATCTAAGTGTATCTGTATTTGTACAGCCATAAAATTTTTGTATGGTCATTTAGATCTTTTTTTTTTTTTTGTGGCTTGTCCTCTACAAAGTCCTCATTATTGAGAGGAGGTCATGTGGTACAAGGTTCCCTTTGTACAATTCAAACAGCTCAGTCTCCGCCCTGGGTCCCTGTTCTTCATATTTCATAGAACACATGTCACATGTGCATTCTGTGATGTACGTTTGGGCTTTCCATCCTTGGAGAGAGACCCGTCCTTTGCTCCTGTTCTGAGGCTTTAGTAGATGGATGGTCTCCAGCTGCAGTAAATCTAGTGAGCTCTGTGGCAGCTCTTAGCTGACCAGGGGTTACAGACCCCTTTTCATACAATACTTGCTGATCGCTCTTCTTCTCATTCAAAAAACACCATTGGCTACTGAATAAACGTTTCTGATTACTGGAGGTTTAAGGAATGGATGAATGGTGCTGGCTGAGTTTTGCTATAACAGGTTATTGTCATTGATGTATTTGGAGAGTTGTATATATGTTGATCATTAGTAAAATATTGACTACATGTTTAATTTGTTGAAAAAAAGTCGCAATAATCTTAATCTCAAAAGTCGCCTAGACAAAATTGTAGTACTCTACCACATATTTCACTCCAAATTAAACTTATAGAACCATATAATACAAGTATTTGAACATACTTGATATTGAATATATGGACAAAAAATAATGCATGTTTGAGTGAAAGCAGATTTAATCTCAAGGCAAAATCAATACAGTATTGTTTAGTTCCAATTCGACCTCGGATTGAATTTGTTCTGAGTGAAAAGAAGCCACAAATAATTATCTCTCCTTTTGTCTTTCCAAAACAATAATATTCATGTCCTTGAATCTTTTTCATGCGCAAACACACTTCAAAATGACTGCAAGTCCTCCATATATTCCTGTTTCTCCCTGTGTCGGTTGGGTAGCTCCGTGAATTTAAAAGTAGAAACATTGCTTTAATCAGAATAATGATAGAGAGGTAAATCTAGCTGTGAACTTCTAGCTCCATTTGCTAACACCAGGTTTGTCAGGTGGCTGTATTCAATATGAGGCTGAACAGAGTATAATCAGTTAAAACACCATTGGCTGTCTTTGAATCATATTCGTTTTATGTTTGACATGATGAAAACCTATAACTGCTGTTATGAGTGCGTGAGGTCATGATAAAAAACTTGGTAATTTCTAAATGAAACAATATTAGAGGTGTATTTTGGTTTATAATGTGTGTGATCTTGGTGGGAAGCTGCTAAAAACCCCAAGCAACATGTGATGCCCTCAAATTACGATTTCTTTACTGTTTTTCCTGATGGTGAGGAAACAGAATATTTGCAGATTGTTTGCTGGAAATCTTCCGGTATTCAGCCACCAACAAAACCAACAGGTTACGTTCTCCAACTGTTCTCTTTATGCATTTACAACTGTGTGATATCCAATGATAAAGATCAGACAAACACATAAAATGCATGTGGCACTAAATAAAATGTTTTTTTATGAAACTTCTATTTTCAAACATCACATTGTTTGGATTGTTTTCACTGACAGAAACATTTCAGGCAGGGCTGGCATCTACATGATTACTGTAATACAAAAGTTTAATAAATTGTTCGTCAATGACCTTGTTGCATGTATTGTATACAGTATATGAAAACAGTGATGTAATTAAACAGCAACTAAGACTAAATCAACATGTAATACTTGTAAAAAGAAAGAACACAATGTAGTTGACAATTGGATCTCTTAATTTTCAAATTAAAAAAATTACAATACTGTTTTTTTTTCTTTCATTTGCTGTTGGCAGTGTAATCTGGTTGTGAAGTCTTGTTTGTATTTTAAGTTATCAAGCAGGCATCCTGTGGTTAAACTGGCCGTGTTCCCTTGAGATCTTTTTCTAACAAACTGTTACAGTGAATTTAATGTGTATTAATTTATAAGTGTTTATCTTCCAAAATGGAGTATTCAAAGGCCCGAGGATCATTAATCCTAATCTTTTTAAAGGATTATAGTAGCTGGCATATTGACTGGTAACTGCTTGAACAGACATGAAAACACTGAGACTCTAAATCTTCAAGCGACTCTCGCACACACACACACACACACACACACACACACACACACACACACACACACACACACACACACACACACACACACACACACACACACACACACACACACACACACACACGCACACACACACACACACTCACACACACACACTTCTAACAGCACAGGACTTCTGCAGCGCTCTGTGGTCCAGAGGTGAAAAGTCAGACTTAGCTGACTCAAATCCTCTCATTAAGTGAAGGAGGACCACAGGATTCACAAGAAGGGAGACGTGTTGTAGAGAATAATGCAGGAATTAATTCTAAAACCAAATAAAGAATTATTCTATTCACAGTCAGATTGATTATATCTTTGTCAGCTAATTCACTTATTTTGCTTGTTTTGTTGGTGGCAGGAAGCTGAAGAACCAGGAAGGAACCCTTGGAGACATAGAAAAGCCCCTGGTGGAATCAAACCCGAGACACCCCTGAGGCAACAGTGATACCCACTGAATTTAGAATTTAATTGTAATGGTGAGACCAACACTCCATCACTGGAGGGATTTCTGCTCATCAGCCGGTCAGGATCATGAGCCGACCAGGAGCAGAAAGGTATGAAACAGCTTCTCGTCTCAAAAAAAAGTAGCATATCATATATAAATATTGACAGAATTGAAACCATAATCATCGAAACTCATAAATATGAATGCAGATTGATTATATATGGATTTAGAATAGACTTAGATTAGATTTAGATTAGATCCGGATTTACTTGGGAATAATCGTACAATTCCCCATGTTAAATAAAAGTTTTGGTTACTAATAATTAAATTAGCATTAGTTTGAGTCAGTTAGGTGCTAAATGCTACATTAATGTTGAATTCTGATGTAAAATTTGAGCATTCAACTCAAATTTTATCCTCACAGGGCTTCTAGTTTATTTTTGTAGTTTTATTTCCCTTAAAAGGAAACCAGAGAGTATTTATGAGAAAATGATTTATTTCTCTGTTTAATTGTTTGTTTGTTTCTTCGTTTCATTCCACTGTTAAAAGTCTGATTTAAAAAGTCCTGCTGTCCATAAGACATTCGCTTTTCTTTTCCAGGAGGAAGTAAATCATTCCCATCAGCGTTCGTTCACTCTGCAAATAACCACTAATGAATGTGCGGCATTTTACCAATCAGCTCCATGTAATGGAGGTGAAACTGATGTGAAGCTACGCTACACTCAATGGCTTCGCCTTCACTGGCTGCTGATGACACGTTTTCCATCTGTCTGAGTCGGAATAGGTGAAGCTTTCAATAAATTAGCTTTAAATCACTCGATGTGTCTGCTGGACTCTGTATTTTTTCGCTCCATTCCTTCCACGCTCTGACTGGAATGTGATATTTTTCTATATTATAAAAGGACACAGATACGAAACTGTCCATATTTGCTCAGACAGATGATTCCAGACTCACATATTTAATCTGGGCAATTGCAAAATGTTTGCTCATCTCGCCGAAGCAGAAGCAATTTGTCATACTTTACAGGAGATAGGTCTCAGTCCGAGCTTCAAACAGAGACAATGAGAAGTCTGACCCGGGTCTTTTAACATTTCACAGAAGCCTTTTTATGAAGCATTGAGTTCAAAGGTGCCGTCGCTTATCCCAGGAAGGTTTCTCCACTACGTGACAGTTTAATCCATTCACTGAACACTTTGAAGTTCTCAAAAATACAAATTCTTGTATTTAGGTTCCTTCAATTCAAGAAAGAATAGTTTGATTCTTTACATAAAACTGAGACCCTAAATGACATGTAGCACTCCAAAGACCTGCGGTGAGTCACTGCTTTCTGTTTGTGGGATTGAAAAGAACTTTTTTACGGACTACCTGAAGAAAAGAGTGTTTATAATGCCACCAAGTAACTGCAACAAGAAAACATTGATTTCTGTATTTCTTTTAGCAGCAGTACGAACTATACAAGACCATACAAGAAGTTAAGAATCTGATGAATTGAAAACTTCCAAGGTTGTTGATGTTGACACGACTGTGCTTCCACTGACGATGAAAAATGCAATTACTGATGGAAAAATGAATTTCATGGTCACGCTGTGGGCCTTCATTGAAAGTGATTAGTATGCTTCAGGTAACGCAGGTCAACAGTTTTATAATGAATGGAAGAAAAAACTCAAAACAGATGCAGAAAATGGAATTTCTAAAATTGCTCACAGAGATGTGGAGAAAAGAAGGGGGGAACTCTGCAGATGACGCCAACAGGATAGAAGAAAAGACCACAGAAAGTGACATCAGAGAAAATATATGAATGATAAACTGTTCAGAATTTAGGCTTTTAATATACCATTACCCTAAAAAAGATGATGATTACTTATTCTCTCCATGAGAGAACCCCCCTTTGCTTTTTTGACAAATTGCACCCTGGGGTGCAGATACCAGACTTGACCCTGATGTCCACTTCCTGCCGTATCGCCACAGGCCTTGGGTTTACAGAGAACATGATTATAGATATTTGTACGCTGAACACAACGTGATCAACCCATGCGGTGTGTGCTGATTGTGTGATTATCTGTGCAGAGGAAAGGACACCATGAGGCCCCGGCAGCAGAGGAACACACCTATGTCCCCCAGCGAGGGATACCGCCTTAAACTGCAGTGAGCATCACCTGGATTGTAAAGAAAATAGGAGATGACATTTTAACTGGTCAAGTCATTATATGCACAAACACACACATATGACTGATTAGGGGGCGATAAACCTGTTAGTTTTTGACCTAGTTTGCCTCGACTACTCAGCATTCAACTAGTAAAAAGTGATTTGGACAAACCCTAAATGTTCTTGCGCCACGGACCGCTTCGCAATGTTTAAATAGCGCTCTAAGTCTCCTCCTAATCCACTGCTGCAGGTAATCTTCACAGACTCATGCAGAAATGGCAGATCCACTTGTTCCTAGACAGTCCTGGAAGAGAAAGAGGAACAGGTTTGTGGAGCCCAGCTGTCAGCCAGACAAAGCTTCCTGCTGTCTGTGTGGTCTGTGTGCGGAGACAATTCTGGGTCTGTTGACAGTGTAAATAACATGTTGTCCTTTTTCTGTCAAAGTTTTGCCTCCCTGGCACTGTACACTGTGTTCACAAGCGAGTGCACTGCCAAAGTAAGCTCGGCTAATTGGAGATTCTCCACTGTACGGAGGAAGAAGCATTCATCAGAGAGTGCACACGCTAAATGGAGAACGCTTGGAGACGAGTCAAATATTGTGTTTCTAAATCATCGCGGTCAGTCATTATCAATCTGTACTGAGAAAAAAAATATTTTTGTAAGGCACTTTAGTTGAAATTCTATTGATGTCCCCTGGAGGTACAAGCAGAGCTCCGGTCCTCACTAAGTGGAATTCCCAAAGGAACTGCCCCATGAGTTGCCCCCCAGTGCAGCACTAACAACACGGCTCATGAGTGAATCGAGTTGGGCCAACCATTGGCTGCTCTCTTCCTCACTCAGCTTCAGCAGCTATTTTCAGCTCCAGCAGCTTGTTTTTTTTTTTTCCTGTGCGGAACAAAGCTCAACTTCAATTAGCTAGGCTCACTGGTTCCCAGTTGGTGTGCCTTTAAGGGGAAAGTTTGACACCACTTTAGAGTCCCTCTCTCTTTCATGAATTCATTACAAGCCTCTGTGATCACAGAACATTTTACTCAATGTAATTATTTCACTTTTATCTGATAATAAAGGGCATGACTCATGGAACAGATTTCACAGTATAGGAGAGCGACGTGTTTCTCTGCAGTATCCTACGTTTCCTTTAACAATAAGAGATTCAAACCTCCTCAGGTTGTGTTCATGCTGCGGTCACATTTTAGTCGTGTCCACAGTCATGCTAACTGTGGAACAGGACAGGCTGATTAGCACGCTAACGTCAGCAGATAATTACTGCAACGTAGTGAAACATGTCTTTTGATATTATGTCAACATAATTGCTTCATTGCATTATAATGAGTATTGGTGTGTGCATTTTAGTGTGAAGACCACTTGTTGGGAAATGTGGACATATAAGGAAATATTGTTCTTCATTTCTGTTCATAAAAATACACACACACACGCACACACACACACACACACAATGAGGGTTCATTGCTCTGCTACTGGATTAATTTAGTAATCTGATGACAGCAGCTGATAAGTGGGTGTGGATTTCTCCCTGAGTGTCTCACAGTGGTTTTCTGGGGTCTCAAATCCTTACCAATGATCTTTTTGATATTTTAGCTTTCTACCACTATATATATATATATATATATATATATATATATATATATATATATATATATATATATATATATATATATATATATATATATATATATATATATATATAATGTTATATATTTATTTATTTATTTATTTAAATGCAATAGTCAGTGTCAATAATCAAGCGTCAGTGGGGTGTATCAAATGTCTTCCAAACATTTTGGTCAGCTCCAGTCACAGGTGTGGTTGGATAGCTTTGTCCCTTAATAACTTAAATCCTCATTTAATAAATGCAATTTTAGTCAGTCAGATAGATAGATAGATAGATAGATAGATAGATAGATAGATAGATAGATAGATAGATAGATAGATAGATAGATAGATAGATAGATAGATAGATAGATAGATAGATAGATAGATAGATAGATAGATAGATAGATAGATAGATAGATAGATAGATAGATAGACTGGTGTTGTTCATGATGGCCTTAACTTTAGACATGGTCCTGCTCCCCAGAACTGTCTCCACAGAGTCCAGGCTCAGCCCGACCACTGAGCCCGCTCTGCGGATGAGTCTGTTCAGACGGTCCACATCTCTTTTCCTGGCCCCCCCACCCCAACACACAATGGCGTATGACAGCACACTGGAGACTACGGACTGATAGAACATGAGAAGGAGCTTAGGACAGATGTTGAAGGAGGCCAGCCTCCTCAGGAAGTACATCCTGCTCTGCCCCTTCTTGTACACACAGTCCGAGTTGAGTGACCAGTCCAGTCTGCTGTCTAGCTGCAGTCCCAGGTACTGATAGTTTCCTACCACCCCCACCTCACTGCCCTCCATGTCAGTCAGTCATCTTCAGATCACCACCGCTTTATCCGCTGCAGCGGGTCACGGGGAGCCGGAGCCTATCTCGGCGGCATACGGCGTGAGGCGGGGGACACTCCGGGCACGACGCCAGTGCACCGCGGATGCAATTTTACAATTTGTAAAATATGTATATATATATATACAACGAAGTATACAATTACTTCATACAAAAACAAGCATATCATAACATATATTATATATCATCACATTTTTCGTTACACTGTGTGTGTGAGTTTCTCTATGTCACCTTTATGGTTTGCTGGACAGATTGCAGAAGAAAGCTGTTAAATACATGGTTTACATGCTGACACGTGAAATCTGTCATGCTCAGTATCTCAGAACTGCACTTGACTGAGATAAACTCTTCTAATTTCAAGCTGACAGACTGTCAGTGCTTGATGTTCTTTGCCTTGCAGACAGTTTTGGTATCATGACATATTAGTTAACACTATCCCGGAGTCGATGTGAATAAGATGCTTTGTGTTGCCGCCAAACATCACTGGACTGTGTGGGATCCATCTCCAAATGAAGCGTTTCAAAGTTAACTTGCTGCGAGTTCACTACGGGTCTCCAGCTCTCCATTAATTATAATCCTGTCACCACAGTTACGTATGCGAGGAGGAAGGGCTGTTGCCGTTCCTGTGAGCCTCGACAGTATATACAGCCCGGGCTGGCACGCCACAACTGAAGGAAGTGTGGGCCGGATACGCTCCCCTTCACTGGCAGGCAAAGGCTGCATTATGCTAATGCAACAACCAGAGGAGAGGAGAGAGACGGAGACGCTGGACGGAAAGGAGAGACTGAAGAAGAGACGAGCGAGAGTGGGAAAAGAGGGAGAGAGACGCGCTGCGAAAGTGAGTGAGAGGAGCCTCGCTCTATACATGCGGGGGCGAACATGTTGTCATCTCCTGCATTTCAATGCCCCCCGCTTGTTCTTCTGCGTGAGGTTCGAACTGTGTCAGACAAATGTTGAATATCCAGTTCAAACATCCAGAGACACTGAAACCTGATCTGGTTCGGGTTGGTCGATTAGCCTCTACCCATGTGTCGTCTGAGGGCTTTAAATGACTAATTCACATTGTTATGTACGTTAACCCTTACAGCCCTATGATCACCCCCCCCTGATCAGATCACATGACACCTTTAAACCATTCTTAACAAATAAAGTCTGTCATGTGGATTGCTGTACTCATGTTTACGTGACAGTATAGATGTGAAACTGTCTTCCTGTTTTTATTTGGAGCTGATTGACCCGGAAAACCGGAGATTTGATCGCTTACATTTGATCTAAGACAAGCGGTTCAAACGGCTCCTTATCGTCAGACGACAGGCGCCGTGTTTCTGTCCGCGTAGTCGCCATCGGACAAGCAGTGATGCATGTATTCACGTGATTCGAACATGTCTCGCTATTAGTGCATTTTGTCACGCAATGCAAACATGTACCGTAATTGGTGCATTTTGTCATGTGACACGAACATGCCTTGAAAAGCTCCTTTGAAGAGTGGCACAAGTGGCACAAACAGTATATAATTATGATAGAAGCCTATGGAATTACTTTTAGTTCAAAATCAATTCAATGAGCATGTTTTTTGGTTTTTATATGCAAAGAAATACAATATTTTACATATTATATACGTTACATATACACAGATATAATGTACAAAAAATAAGAATTCGTTAGTAACTTTGGAAACAACACGAGATTTCTGAATCAAACCAAGAAAAAAATTAGATTCAGTATTAGTGGTTCATGTGACTCACTGTTTTATCCTGTAGCCAGGGCCAATACGACTGCTGCCATGGCGACCCGTAAACTTTCCTCGGTTTTATAATTTCACATAATTACTAGATATAAGTCCTTCTAATGTGAAGCAACAAATTTTTTTGTGATGGAAACATAACTCTGACATGATGACACTTTCTCTGTCCCAACACGAGCCAAAGAGATGTTTTTGCCTAAATATTTTGGAACTGAACCGATATCAGACGGCGGTCATCCTCTGCATGTTCCACCTTCATCTCCTCTCTGTGACACCAGGTACCATAACATGGTGGTCTCATACAGTCAAATAAACTGTTTCAGAATATTACTCCTGCACTGATTATATCGTCCTTGTAAACATATTTCTTCTGCAAATTGCTGCATATAAACATAGTTTCTAGGAGACAGGGTTGTTTTTACTCCAACTCTATCTGTTGCCGGCGTGGCATTCCAAAAGAAAATGCAAAGTGAGCGCAGTGGGGGAAATATGTCAATGGAGGCAGTAAAGTAAATGAGAAAGCTGGTATGGTAAGCACATTCTGAGCAGAAAAACAATGTTTCAAGCTCCCAACACAGACAGGCTGTATTGTTTTTCAAAGCAGCACTTTTTCTGCTGTCTATGAAAATTCTTTCTTTATAGGTTCACTGCTTTCAAAACCTTTTCCATCTCAAAGAGCCGTTGGTAAATTAAAGTGTGTGATAGTGATCTGACCATTCTGGGTTGAATTTTAAATGTGTAGTGAAAAATATCAGGATTTTTCAGGACTGTGAAAAGTAAGATTTTGGCTCGCCCCGAAGTGAGTCATTTAAATCCTGTCAACTGTATTGTCATTGTGTGGTTTTTTTTTAGTATGCTGCCTATATCAGCTATTATCGCCTTCAACGAATACAAAGATTATTTTTAGCTTAATATATTCTTCTTCTTTAATGCAAAAGTGTTTAAACAGTCTATCAGAGTGTGGGAAATGGTATAAAGATAGAAGGTGGTTTAATATCAGTATGGGGAGGGTTCATCCATCCATCCATTTTCATAAATTCTAATAAATAATAAAATAGTTTGTCACTATGTCACTAAATATGCATTTAGTCTGTTTCAGCTTATCAACAACTGTAGTTAAAGAGAAAAGGGAACCTGGTTCATCCTGAATGAACACTTCCAGGTCTGAATGGTTTCTTCATAATGATGCAGCACAGAGTCAGGATATCCAAATTTACACATTGTAGAAGACATAATTAAACATATAGAAAACCTCTAAATTACTTTTAATGGTAAAAATTTAAGCACATACAGTGCGCCCTCATTCCTCGCGGTTAATGCGTTCCAGGAACCACAGGTGATTAACGAATTCCACGATATAGCGTCAAACTATTTATCTTATTATTTACGGTAATTCAAACATTGCTGAAACCCCACACACACACACACACACACACACACACACACACACACACTGATACACTGATATTAAACCACCATCTATCTGTATTACCTTTAAAACACTCTGATTGACTGTTAAAACACTTTTGTTTCTCACGGAAGTCCGAGAGTCATGGACTCAGCAAAAAGATGGTGATCAGAGACAGTGATCCCTCATTTAATATTATTATAAGTAGATATTTATTATAAATTTATACTCTTAAATAATTAAGAAATGTTAATGATATTATATTCCAAAGTTGTGCTGCGTTTTTCAATAGTTGTCATCTGTTAAATTCTTCAACTTTAGATGTTTCTGTGGTTGGTAGAAATTTATCACATACGAGCTTCTTCACTTCTGAGTCCCAGTTTGGAATCCGTCTTTTTGTTGAACTGTCAGTGACGAACCGATCACGCGTCACAGAGCTCCCTCCGGAGGACGTCACGTCCTCAGCACCCGACCCACACACCGGTTCATCTACGATTTACAGAAACAAGACTGCTGCCGTTACGAATGCTGAGACGTAGAATACACAGTTCAGAGTCACATTGTCTCCCTCAAGAGGTGAGCTTTTCATTTCATAAAGCAGAGTTAATGCATCTGTCCTCGCCTTCAAATCTCTACCTCAGGATCTCAAAGCATAAAGAAAAATACTAGTTTGAGATTCACTTTAACGCAAATAAACCAAAGGAATGGTCTGCAGAGGAAGAAGATGGAGAATATTCTGATTTTTCAAGAAAAGGAGCTAAGAATGTAAGACTATCGGGCTCCTTTCCAGAGGTTGATGAGCTAATTGATGATCAATCTCTGGCTTGGAGTTCCTCTACTGGTGACTAATGTTAGAAACCACATTTACCACATTCATTAATAATCTGCTGGTTGGATGAGAAGCTTTCTGTCCATTTGATGACGTCTGCTCTCCAGTCCCTCACTGCAGCATCAGCAGTGGCTTTGGGATGGAGGAGGAGGAGTAGGAGGAAGGTTGGCTCGTTCTCACTGCAGACAACCTGTACGCTCGGTCTTTTGTTGAATTTGCAACTTTTTTAAGTGGGTGGGTGTGCATGTTTTCTCTTAAACGCTATCGACTTTCCAACATCGAGATCGATATAAACGCTGAATCTGCAGCGTCACAGTCATGGATCACTCCACTACATTTGCGATTCAAACCATCAGCTGTAGTTTAACTTCTAGATTCTTGCTTTATGTGTGGAGTTTCCCCTCCCTCCCCACATCTTATTAGTTGGTGTTTCGTCACGTGTCTCGGCGCACCTGACAGTCTATACGGCTTTGTTTGCCGTTATCACAGGTTTGGTGCTGTCTCAGCTGATGGATGTGTCCTGCAGGAGTCCCATTCTCCCCAACAGATGACACATCCGCAAACACTACCGCACCTTAAGACAGGACAGCCTGATGGATTCATTCCCATGCTGCTGCCTTCATCCGTAATTACTCTTATATTTTTATGTTGTTACCACAACCAAAGGCTGATGGATAGTACATCTCTACCCTCTCTTCATTTTGTTCCTTTAATGTCATTTCACTGAATTCATTAAAGGCTGACTCTCCAAAAGAGGGCTTCCTCCACGGTCAGCTTGAGTGTTTGGAATTGGGATTAGTGATGGGAATTTCAGGGAGCCAGATCATTTGGCTCAGCTCAGCAATAAGAACCGGCTCTTTCAGCTCTTTATTTACAACCACTTCTGCCAATTTTGCAATATATTGACTCATGATTGGGATTGCAGCATGATGCTTTTTCAGTGCCATTATGCTAAACGCTGATTTCCAGAGTGGCATCATATTAACAAAAAAATTATGTTTGGCATTGAATCAGTAATGTAAAAATATTCAACATCAGCCATTCGGTATTGTCCATAATGTTCTCTCAGAAGTCAATCGGGCAATTGATCTTTTCTTTTCTTTTCTGCCTGCGATGGAAATTAAGGTTGAAGAAACTTTTTTTTTGTTTTTTGATGCTATATAATAATAATAATAATAATAATAATAATAATAATAATAATAATAACAACCCACAAAATATTGTCATTATCATTGAATAGGGAGAAATAGATACCCAGATACGAGTCTAAAAAATCAATCAGGTGAGAAACAGTGAAGATAGACTTGGAAAAAAGCAAACAAACTAAAAAAGGCACCTACATTTAAGTAAAAGTAATGCCTTAAGAAGATAAATAAGTTATATGTGATGTACAATTCTGCAGGTGAGAGCCAGCCAAAGAACCCTCACTTGTTCAATGAGAACTTAACAAATTGCAGTCCTCAGAACGGCCAGGCCTCTCACATTGTAGAGAAATCATCACTCCTTAATCTGCCACAGCTCTAAAGACTGATGTTCACCTTTCTGTCATTTATTCCACTCGACCTGTTAGTGCAGACAAGGTCAATCATGACTTGTCAGCCCCCTCCTGACTATAGATTGCTCTCCTGGACACTTCAGGATCCCAAGTGGCTGGACAACTGTATGCCCCTGAATGCACCACGGCGCTGGAGTAATTCTGCACCTGTTACTGCACAGCGTTTCTTTTCACAGTGTTTGAGTGAAGTCAGGAAAATTCTGTGTGCGTGGTTGTTGGAGAGCATAATTTCCAGGCACAGAGGGCCACTAATTTCTGCACTTGGACATCCACTCGCTCAGTTCAGCAGCTCCTTCAAATGCCCTGCTGTTTTCAGTTTGACCCACAAGTCTCATGTCAATGTCTCTTTGCCTTCCCCTCATCCTCCACTCCTCGTGAATAATTAGACTCCATTCTCAGTTTTGCACATATTGTTTATTCCACCATCCAATGGGCAAAGACAGGGAAGAATTACAATCCTTTTTGTCCATCACTCAGCTATAGTGGGAATACTTGGTATCAGCACTCTGGTAATGATAGCTGGTCGGGCAGTGGGGGCTATCAGAGCAGGGATGTGTTCAGATGACAATAAATCCCACCAAATCCTGTTACCCTGTCTCTATTATGAGCCATAATCCCTTTCTTTTCTGAGAGTTAAACATTCTCTTGGCACGGCTCAGACACCGAAATGTTGGACTCAGACACGGGTTACCGTTGCCACAAGTGAGGGAAAGAGGGAAAGACCAATTAACATAACTGGTAGGTAAGAGACTGCCCAAGGTAGTTTGATGGTCCAAAAAAAGATAAGAAAATCAATGATCTACTGTCAGTCATCAGTTTGAATCCTTAATTATGTATGGAGCCATTAACACAAGATGGACTGACTTCAGACCTCATTCTTAGCTTTACTGGAGTCTCTTAAGAAACTGGCTCCACCTTCCAGAGAAAAGACAATTTGGCTTGTCATTAAAATTTGTTTGACTGTCAAGCAGAAACACAAAGATCCATCCACCAATTTTCTATACCTATTTCACGGGTCACGGGCTGGAGGCGTAAGGGCAGGGGACACTACGGGCCTGACGCCATGGAGCCTGGAGCCAAAACACACACATATCGTATTTCATAGTTGCTCAGTCCCCTAGGTCTTGGGCTGGGGACCGGAGGGTGACCAGATCAAGACCCGTGTGGACCTGTGAGAGTGGAAACATACAGTCATTTCCCCAAGATGGTTGAATAACGTATGTTTCTGCTTCTTCTTTTCCACATTTGTACAGATTGGTCATTGCTATAGGTAGAAATTCATACTTCTCAATGCTGGTCAGATTTCTGTAATGAAAAACTGAACTAATTTAATCTGCTCTTAGCTTTCCCTACATGGCTTTTTTGTATTTTTGTGTAGAATGTGTGTGAGGGCAGAATGAGGGGCAACCAATGGCACCAAGTTAACACTATGTTTGTATGAGACAGTCAGACGGTTACACACCTCAATAGAAAATCAGTAACTGTAGCACAAAAACATACCAACAGTCTAATCTGTGGTCTGTCCTGTGAGACCCCATTGGTTTTATATACAGGTAGGTGTTAAACCTAAATATTAAACAATCATGTAAAAAGAGGAATGTCCAGGTGATTTTTTTTAAATTAAAATTTAGTGAAGCTGGACGATATAACATTTCTAATGTACAGCAAATAAGCAACGATGGCCAAACTCAGCTACCAGCATGAGACGGGATGTGAACACAGATTAGTGGTGTAGAAAGCAAACACTCTCCCAAACATCCATCACTGTGATCCCCACACTTTGCTTTTACTTCCTGCATTGGCAATGAACAGTGCCGGTGGACATAAATCACCAAAGGTAGATGCATATGAATGTAATATATGGGAGAGAGCAGTGCCGTTACTCAAGGTGCATGAAAACAGCCATGTGTCATTGGGAAGGCTGCGTGTTCTTGTTTTCTTTACACTGAATGCATTACTTAAATGAAACTGCACACTTTGAGCGAAGTGTTTAAAATACAGAGCAGTCATAGTTGAAGAGCAAAACATATTTTTGGTAGAGAAAACTCCAGATAATTTTGAGACAAGATATTCACTGGGACACGAACACTAGTCTGTGTGCAACACTGAACACTAGACCTGCTCTCCACTAAGGATGTTCTCACTCTAAAAGATGTGATTGGTGCAGCTATGACTGCTAAATGCATATCCATGCCTTATATGGGCGTGGGTATGTTTCTACTGGTGGTGAATTAAGCCTTGATGTCATTGAAACACAAGAGTGCAACAAAAATAACTACTTATAATCAGGAATGAGCTCTTTCATTTGATTTGTCAACCAAAACATAATGTCAAAAATGCTGATTTTGACATTATATAGATTTTGTCATCCGGCTGAGCAACTGCAGCATCAGCAGGATATACTGATTGAAAAAAACATGCCCAGCTAATTCTAACGCATTTGAGATTCCATATATCTGGGGGGGGGGGGTTTCTTTCATTATATCTGAAAAGCATCTTATTTTTCCGTGTTTCTGTTATTTAATGGAGGTCACATTGCCAGAACATAAATATTAGAAGCAATAAGTTGTAGTGAGGTGTAAAGGTGAAGAAAGAGCAGCAGCAGAGGTGAGAGAGAAGTGAATCTGTGAAGAAAACGAGAAAGATGGAAGAGAGCACTCGTCTGTTGTATATTCATGAAAACACAAGCCAAATATCAGACCAACATAACTTTGCTTAATGAAATTAAATTCAATAATTCATGCAAACTGCTGAAACTTGCCATGATTTATTTGGTGTTCGCTCCTCTCACTGAATTAGCCAGAAAGAGTGATGTAACATTTGCAGGCGCTGCACACATGATATGTGGGTTGTATGTTTTGTCGTAACTGATGTAATTCATCTTCTAAAGCAAAATGACTCAGGCTTTACTTTAGAGCGCCAGTATCTGTCTCTGTTGGGAATTAATTTCTTAATGTAGTACACGTCGTGTGCTCATGTCGTAAAATATGGGTCAATTCACTGCTTCAGTTTTACAGCTAAACGAGAGCCAGACATTATTTATGTCCAGTGTTTACACCCAGACGCTTACACACTTGTCTGCTGAAACACTGAACTCCTTATGCTTTTATAATTCCCATTATGTTGATCAACTCTGACCAAATTTCATTAATTCTTAATTCTCATGTCTACCAATGTGTTTATGTGTTTATGGGCCAATGGATGCTCTGTAAACCAATCAGAATGATCTAAATTAGCGAGATGCAGCTGAGTTGAGTCTGAGGTATGAAGTCCATAACCCAAAGTTGTAAAACTAAGAATCAAGAACACAAACACAAGAAACAAACTAAAAAACATCTCAAACACAGATATATAACATCGATGTGGAATGATGAGGAGACTGTCTCACAGGATCAGGCAAACATACAGAGGGTGGATTCAAACCCAGGACCTTCTTGCATGAGTGTTACCCATTACAATACAGTGCTGCAGCATGCATTCAATGTATACACACTAAAAACACTTCTTCCTCACAATGACATAGGACAGCAATTCCAGCCAGTAGTTTTAAGGGATTTTGTTTTGCAAATTTTACTATAATTTCACTGAAAGTGATGTTATCTTTGGAAGTAAAGGAAGCCATGGTTGGCTAAATGTCCTGTAATAAACTGGAATAAAGCCTAAAATCTTTAATGCTGACTCAAATTTGTTTCTGATTGACCAATTCTGTCCAATGCTTGTACAGAATTATCCAGATGTTTAAAGGTCGGAACACATGGATGGAATGATCAACCCATGGAAACATGGGAACTTTGGCTTGATCTCGATTAAACACGTTCCTCTGCTGATGCCCTCAGGACAGCCTGTACAACATTTCAGCGCAAGGAATTATTTGGTAACGTAAAGCACATGTTGACATTATTTGCTGACTGTGTGTTTTTTAAAGACTTTCTGGTGTTAGGTCGACTGAAAAAAGAAAGGTTGATAGGCTGAAAACAGATTTTACAAGCAAAATACAAACATGTAGGAAATAGCCTGATTCTACTTAATGTCAGCCAGTTTGTCTTTCATTGGTAAAGTCGATCGCTGCCTGACAAAGCGAGAATACAAGCAGACGACCAGAGCTCAAGGCCTGTTCTTCACTGGTCAGTATGTACTATCTGGATTTTAAACAGCTCTGCTTCCTCTTCTCACCTCTGCTATACAGTCATGGTTCTGACTGGTCCATTCTTCCACTTATTGTAGAAGTAAAAGGTATTTTAAAAGAAACCTTTATACAGTCATTCAATACAGAATGCGTGATTTATTTTAAGGGCTGTTCAACAAATATGTTTATGACAAGTAGTTGCTTTAAGTTAATGAGTTATATAATAAATTAAAGAGTTATGATGTTAAGAATCTAAAATGTATGTGATTTACACCAATTTATTTTTCAGGTTAAAATGCAGTAAAGAACAATAAGGGGTCACTGCAGTGGGACAGACTATTGATTTGATCAGTTGAAGGGACAACATCTCATTAAATAAAGGTTTGCTATTGGATATTCAACTTGTAAGTGTCAATCTCACAGGAACTGAAACATAATGAGACAGTGCATTTAATATGCATTTAAGATCGAGTAAAAAGAATTCAAATAGACACCTAATATAAACCTTACAATACTGTTTTTAGAGCAGAAACCCTCTCGGCCAGTGGTTTCAGAGCATTTTGACCAGTCTTTCAAGACACTCAAAATATTGTGTTCTATGACTATGGAAACAATGAAACTACAAAAACAAAGAAGAAGATCTTCTTTCACATTGAAAAAAGTTTGTTTCTACCCTTTTAAATGTCTTTGCTATCGAGGACAGAGGGTGGGCTGGTTTCACCGACTGAAAGTCTTTGACCAAAAAAAAATAATTTATGTTTCCTTCTAGAAAACAAAAACCAACAACAAAAGGGATTCTGATGACAAAACAACAATTGATTTACAAATGTACGACTACGTTCAATATCTGCATTTGACAAAATGTCTAATTTTTTGAGCTGTTGCCGCTGTAGTGAATCTAATCAGCTCTGTGGCAGCTCTCTACGGTCCAGGAGTTTCAGCAAATGGGATGTGATTCAGAGCACTATTGCTTCGTCCTCTCCATGATCTCAGTCGTATTTTCTTCCTGACACTCTTTCTCCCCGAGCTACCTGTAATCAATGTTCCCTCTCATTTTTCATGTGTCTGGGCAAACACACAAGCTTCCTGAGCACACCGAGGACCACTGTGAGCAACATCAGATGTTCACGCTGTGGACACACACCAGTGTCACACTTGTTCAAAACCTTGGATCGTAGAAAGTTACATTGATTATTGAAAGAATCAGATTACACAATCAATTTTCATTAGTTTACTTTTAATATAAGTGATTCGGCCCACTTGAAATGAAAAAGACAAAAATCGTGTTCCTCATGAGACGTGTGGTGTGTTATCTGTGAGGGTCCTGCTTTGGGTTAGGTGAGGTCCAGTTGTGGAAGAAATGACACTCATACACCTTTCAGATATAATATTTTGTCCACATTAAAACATTCACATTTTGCACAATGACGTCTGTTGTTGCTTGTGCTACAGAATAAATGCCTGTAACTCTTTGTAAAACATATAATTACATTCTACTACCCAAAATGATCTAGTAGTGACCGTATTTAATGATTAATATCATTAAATAAAAAAATTGTTATAAACGTCATTAGAATATGCACAAATCTGACTTATAGTTTACCTTATTTTTCACATAGTTGTACACTTTGTCCAGGTGAATGACTTTGTCTGCTTCTTGCTTTGAACTTTCTCAAAAAGAAAAACATCTCACCCAGTTTCACTGCTTCTTCTACTATTTGCATATTCATTACTCATTCCATCATCAAAGAACCACATTGCATTTTTCTCTGTCTTGGTGAGTGGACGAGTCGATGCTCGTTCCTTTCCGGTCGTTAACTAGCTAACCTGCGTATAGCAGGAAGAAACACGCAGCACCGTAAAGGCTGATTGGCTCCATAGCGTCAGTTAATCTTATCGTATCATTGGATGGACACCTGTCACTCACTGTGTTGCAATGCGTAATGGTACGGAAAACAATAGTACAGTATTGGTCCAATTAACACTGCCTGTAATGTCCCTTTAGGGGTGTTGGGGATTCTTTAAACTGCTGCGGTTTGTCGCTGCAGATTTCCTCTAGTTTCCTTTGAGTTAGTTATCAAGTTGTTTCTTCGGACCTGACTCATTTCTTTCTGTTGTACATTAGTCTGTCAGTAAAAGTTAACTGTTAATTACCAATGCTAATGCACTTGCCAATCAATGGGATTGTCAATTGTATGTTAGCACAGTGCTAATCTATTTTTATTGTCATTTCTGTTGTGTGTAGTAAATACTTTTGGTTGCATATTATATACATATCCATCTGTCCATCCATTCATCTTTGACTGCTTATATGGCCACAGGGGAACCAGTCTGAGCTGAGATACCCATGATTCCATCTCCCCAGACAGCTCCTCTAGCTCTTCCCGGGGGGTTCCCAAGGTGTTACCAGGCCAGCACATAGTCTCTCCAGTGCGTCGTATGTCTCCCCCAAGGCGTCCTCCCTGTAGGACATGCTGGAAGATCTCCCCAGGGTGGCGTCCAGGAGGCACCAGGAGACCTCAGCTTTCCCCCTACTGAAGCACCAAGCAGTTGGTCAAGCCATAGTCCTCCTCCATTGCCTCCCCTTACTCCCCCCAGACCTGACTTTTTGCCTCCATGACCACTCAGCACTCAGGCCAGGGAATGCCTGGCCTGCCAGTACACAGCAGCTGCCATGAGTCCCATGATTCAACAAGACTAGGTAAGACTCTTTCTTCAGCTCGACGGCATCCCTTACTTCCACCGTCCACCATCAGGTTCTGGAGTTGCCGCCAGAGACCTTGCGACCACAGCTCCAAGCAGCTGCTTTGACAATGGAGGTAGAGAACATGGTCCACTGTGTCTCAAAATCAGGAAACAGACACCGGTTAGAAACTAAAATGTGAAAACACATCCGATGGCAGGATACAAAGCATGCAGAACCTCACACAACAATCTGACAGAGACCAAATGCAGCAAGGGTAGTATAAATATTGAGGTAAATCAAAAACTAGCAACAAGGGATGTGACAGAATGAGCAGACTAGCTGATTGGCTAGTAGTCAAGGCTTGAAGGAGTGGCAGGAGGAGAAGGGCGACTCTGAAGCAGTGGCAGGAAAAGACTGTCCAGTGTTGGCTGTAGACAAAGGAGGACGTGAGCGTGGGGGGTGGATTAAACAGAGCAGGAAGCTCCAGCAGTGTCCTTGACAGTCTGAAACAAGCAGCTGTCTGCCTGATGAATCAAAAGGGGCATGCAGAGGGCGCCCATGTGGGTGTGAGTCACTGAATATGGCCAAATAATTCATTACAGCCAGTAACAGGTGGATGCAATGTGGATGCTGTCAGAATTGATCCATCAGTTATGAACTAGATTCCTTCTTATTACACAGAAGTACCATCTGGCTCTTAAATCACGTAAACAAAGACATAGAATTTTGCTTTTCTATTGTTAACGAGCCTTTCTTTCCATTGATGCAACTGCGTGTTGTATGTTTTAATGGGTTATTTCTGCACCCATGGCCATACTACAGTTATATTTAGACCAGCCTCTTGCAGGGGAGACCATTTTAGGGGCGGCAGTGACTCACTGTTAGAGCGACTCGTCCAATGTTCCAAGATCGGCGGTTCGATTCTTTGTTTTTCATGCCCCACGCCCCCCTTGCTTTTTGACATATCCTACCCTGGTCTCATCACTTGCACTCTGACCATATCCACTCATAATAACTAACGGCATGCTGGTATATGAAGGGCACAAATGTGTGATGGGAGTGCAACACCAGTAATTACTGGAAAAGCTTCCCCAACTCGTTACCTGGGAATGTTTACCTCAATGTTGGTCTTCTTTTTCCTTCTCTGTCCTTCTGGTTTGTTACAGCCAGTAGCTCTAGTGTTGCCCTACTGTTCATTACTGTGCATTAACTGAGCTGGATATCAGTATTAGACAGAATAAGAAATGGAACAGGAAGGCCCAGGGTCATTTCGCTCTGCTATCATCAAACACCTTTAAAATCTTTCCTTCTCCCAGTAGAATTAGCTGAACTCGAGGAAACCTCAGGCGTACCTGGTGATCCCGGCCCACATCTGTCTCCTTGGTATGAAATGTTCCAAACTGCCCTCCATTTAGGATGTATGGATAGCAGGAGTCTGTGAGATGTGACTGCAGAGCTGCATCTTTTATATAAACCACTAACAACTATTCTGAGGCATGTTTTGCTCTCTGCTCCCTTTACATGAGTTAATCTGTGGGTCTAACTGGTTGAAGTCGAACTCCACACTGTTTTCCATGCATGTTGCTACTATCACCACCACCCTGATCAATCATTATCTATTCATTTATTTTAACTTGTATCAAACTCACAAACTGCTGTTCATTTTTGTTGGTCTGTTTTATGTTTTTTTTTATGGTATTCTATGTAAAAAAAACAAAAACAAACACTTTTATTGCTTGTATAGTATTTATGTAATTTGACAAAAAAGAAGCTGGTGCTGCAAATTGTTCATTTCTATTATTACTTTGATATTACTTTGTAGTTGCAATGTGTGAGGTTTACTCACATGTACTTTTTCATTTTATTAATGTTAATGCTAACATTGTTAGCCAAGGTAAGGTGTTTAGGTTTATAGCAGTGTGTTTGTCCTGCAGATGTGACAAAGTTCACAGTCACAGCTGTATACTCACATTTGGGGGGGGGGGGGCAGATACAACCTTCAACAATAAATTGCATTTCATGCAATAACCCATGTGGATGGACATTTCAAAGAATTACATGAAATCTTTGCATTTTCCAGATGAGCAAGTGAAGAAAAAGCAGACGTATTCGGTTGCATGTGGTTAATGACACACATCCGTTTGGCCAGTTCCCATCCTAAAAGCTTGTGGCCATGCCAGATGTTTAGTTTTGTTCTGTTTTGTCTCTAGTTTCATTCCACGTCTGCACTGCCAAGCCGGTCTTTTAGAAGTAGGTCCAAAATATTTTTACTCCATCTATTTTGCCAGTCCAGATCCCAATAACCATTCATTTTGATGTCATGTGACCGTTTCACAAGCCAGATGCACAGCATCATTCTCCCCTTAACAGTCTCCCCTGTGCTTTGGTGTAAAGAATGAAGACAACAGCGTCCTCCAGGCTCCACGTGTCACACTGAGCCCAGGATGCAGGTCTAACTTGTGTGACATTCACATTTCTGATTCTAGGATCAGACCTTTAGGGGCTTCAGTGCCTAATTAAAGCATGACGTGCATACACTCATACAATCCTCCACAATGGGATTTGAAACAAGATAGCCCAGCATGCATCCGTAATGTCTAGGCTTAACAGGAGTGTGTGAGCCAACAAATCTCCGACACAGACTACCAAATGAAAGTGTTCCCAAGCCTGAGTGCTTGACAGCAGTGTGACCTGAATCACTCTCCAGGAGAACAGGCTGAACTTCGTTCACCCCAAACGTTGACACTAGTTGACAGGACAGGTTACTGATACTGAGGCATTAGAACAGCTGCAACATGTTCAGTACACTAGCTCAGGCTCAGGTAATGCAGATTCACATGGTGTATAGGATGCCTTGCCCTAAAACACCATCTGCATGGTGCGTTGGTTGAGTGGGCTGTCCCCAATAAAGCTTCAACGATGTCTCCGAACAGCAGAAACCAGCAGACATTGATGTCAAGAGTCAGATTCAACCAGAATAATATGAAGTGGTGAATACCAAAAAAAAAAAATGTGCAGCTATATCTCTACCTGCTGTTGAGTGGGTTATTCTTCTAGGATGGAACCACATGGCCATTCCATTGAGCATGAACTGAATAAATAACAGTTCAGTGCAGCTCGATCATCTGTGCAATATGACTGGGCTCTCTCCAGATGCCGACCCCTGAGCTCCCTAACTTCAGACAGAATGATGAAATCACAACTTCCCTGTGTGGCCAAAAAATGAGAAAAGCCTCAAATGATTATTTATTTCAGGACTCTCCTCCAGATATTATTCTGACCACATCTGTACCGAGAGAACTCAGGCTGACCTCCCAGAAACGTGTGTGTGTGTGTGTGTGTGTGTGTGTGTGTGTGTGTGTGTGTGTGTGTGTGTGTGTGTGTGTGTGTCCGTGTGTGTGTGTCTCCTTATTATCCTTTTTAATTGCATTCCCCAGTTGCAATACAACATTTTATACCTTTGTTCTATCAATTATTGAAGAAATGCTGAATTACAGCAGTTGTTGGGGGAAGCTCTTGTTGTTGACTCTCTGATAATATCAGCCATCATCACTGCTGAACACGCACCAAACTTCACCGTAGTGATATCCCATTGTCAAGTTCCCAGGCTGCCCCTGAACATATTATAGTGTCTGAAAATCTAATAAAAGTATAGTGATGTAAAATTGCTGCTGTTCTCAAATGGTCATTTTTATAGTGAGTGAGACGGGAGAGGATGGTCTAGTTAACACAGATATTACTACTTAAATACTAAAACTTTTTTTTTTCCTGCAGTAACATACCTAAAGTTAGCGTGTCTCTTATTATTACACCGGTGTATCTGTGTGGGTCTGATCATTGGCTGCTCAATAAATACTACTAAAATGGGGCATGGCGCAGTGGGTAGCACCGTTGCCTCACAGCAAGAAGTTCCTGTTTTTGTTTCCACCTGGGGTCTTTTTGTGCAGGATTTCTTTGTTCTTCCTCCCACATGCAAAAACATGTGAATGAATGAATGGAATGGGAAATGCAGGAACAGTGATGGGATCACCATGCTGACATTATGTGGTCCTATAAATTAAGAATATCAAGTGATTTAATTTACAGCTCTCGTTGATTTTTTTTTTTAAATTTCTTTGCTTACGTTTAACCCTTTCAGTTCTAAAGGCTAATCAAAGAGACGATTAGCGACAATAACTAGCTTTTTAACAGATGAGTGGTTGATGATGCTGATTTATCTTCTACTTTGAGTTTTCAGAGATTCTTCTTACATAAACACAATAAAACAATCCTGTATATCTCATCTCTGCAATGACAGGTGTACATAACCATAAATGGAAGCACTGTACTTCCTTTCCCAGGCAGACTGCTAGCAGACATTTAGCCGCTTCCCATTTAAGATGTTTGATTCATGTTGCTTATTCCGTATATACTTGTGTACTGAGAATTGTCATCACCAGCTGTGTTGCTGGTGCTGCAGATAACTCAGGGCTGTGTGTGTGTGTTTGTGTGTGTGTGTGTGTGTGTGTGTGTGTGTTTACTTACAAATTGATGTGTATAACAGCTCCAGCCAAAAGCCTAAAATGCCTCTGTATTTTTTACTCTTTGACTAATCTGTGCGATCACACATTGTGCTTTCCACCCTCCAGACACGTTCGCTCCTGCTGACTAATGCTGATGAGCGGTCCAGCTGACATAGCTTGTTTGGCTCCTGCCTCTAATTAAAAAACATCCGGGTGTCTGATTTCCCTCCACTTCTTCCCCAAATGGCTGATCCATTCAGAACTCATGCGAGATTAAAAATGTTAAGTGGTTGGCTGGAGGCGGCCGAGGAGGCCTCATCGCTTCTAGTGGTGCAGTTTCATAAAAGTAATTCAGTTATTGATTCCCCAGTCAAAAGTGATATGTGTCGCAGACTTGAGGGCCTGGGCAGGGGTGATCTATAGGCAAGGTGAAGCGAGGAGAGACAGTAGGAAACTTTGAGCGATGGGACGAGATGGAAATTGAAGGAATTAAGTCATGGATGTCACAATGACAATTTGGCCTGAGTTGACATGACAGCCGTTTCACTTTTATGTAACCTCCTTTATCATTAAGGTCTAATCCTTCTTGTCGAGGCTGAGCTGACGCCGCTGAACACATTTATCACCCCGGCTGAGATTTAAAAGGCTTATTTTTGAGCTGAAGTCTTCTTACTTTGGAAAATCTGCTTGTAGATTTATTGTTCTTGATAGAACAGAGATATCAGTATTAAAAGCTTCATCGATCATATGTTCATCAAACTTTGATATAATCTCCATCGCCTACAGTAGTTATAAGGGTTATATACATTCATCGTAGAACCACACGAAAGATGAACAACCACACACTCACACCTACGGACAATTTGAAATCGACCAATCCACTTGAAGTATGAACTCCATACTCCGTCTTGCTAAGAGAACACAGCGCTACCAACTGTACCACCCTAGAAATGTGCATTAGAAATGAAAATAACAATATCACAGTTGAGTCAGTAAATGATTTAATTTTGGAATCTTTAAATTCAGTCAGGTCCAAGTCTCTAGTGTTTATTTGAATGTTATCTATTGGAAGGTTTCCCAGAGAAAATGTATCTTAAGCCTCACCAAATTACACTGATAACCAGAATGGCACTCAGCACAGTGGGGCCTTAATATAATAACAGCGTTCTTTTAGTTTAGTTTTGTTTCATTTAGGTTGTTTAAAGCCTTTAGTCGGACCGGGTGAACAATTAACAAGACATTCAAGGTAACTGATGATGATTTCAAAACAAAATATGTTTCTCTTGGACAATGGCAATGGTGCCATCTTATTGGTTTATTGTCCATGAATTTTACTGTCTGGTTATAAAAGGATACGAGGGGTTTTATGGTTGATTGTGAGGCTTGTGAGCAGGAAGGGATGCAGGGGAACAGATGTGAGAGAGCCGTGGTGTGCTAACCGACAGAGATTGTGTTATGCTTCTGAAGCAGTTGTGATTTCATTGAACTGTTTTGCAAGTAAAAATCAATTACGAGACTGTAAGTGGAAGCTTGCAGGAGCACTTCATCACAAAATCACGTGTTATTTTTGTTCCCTTTTAAAGGTAGCTCCTAGGGAAAGAAAATGTGTGGAAATGAGTGTGAGTGTGAAAATGACTGTCAACTTTGAGACATCCCATAACCAAGATTCTCATCGTCGGTGTCTCCAGGGTCTTGTCATGATGAGACTGAACCTGTCCTGAATGCATTGAGATTATTGATCATGTTTATCTGATATATCAATATCAGGATCAGGTTGGGTTTTGCAGTGAATCATGTTCAGGCAATGTGAAGTTCTATAAGGGTAAAAACAGCCTTTGAAACTGTATTGTGTCCGTAGAGGCACAATCACACTTTTTACTGCTTCTACCATATTGCAAAGAATTAAATGTAATATTATAAAACACATCTGAATAATAAAAGGAATAATAATAACGTGAAACAACTTGTGTCAGTGTTTAAAAGTGGATTTGTTCTGGAGGAAAACATCCCTGCTGGACAAAACCCTGCTGGCATTTCTCGCTCTGGTCTTTTCACACTGTTTAGAATATGAAAAAATAAATAATGCAAAACACTATTAAGGCAGAAATGTCTTATACTTCCTTTCTATCATTTCCCATCTATATTCCCAGATATGAAATCACATGGTGCTGACATTTAAAGATTGCATAGAGGAGATAAACCAACACACATTGAACTGACTTGATAAAATATTTCAGGGATCAAACACTGAGACCTTTTCTTGGGGAACGATGGGATGCAGAACAGGAATAATATGACTTTTGGCAGAACATTTACTTCTTTTCCATTACGCAGAGTCTGCTGTGAGGAACTGTTGTAAAGTGAACTTTATTTATGGTTTCTTTTCATAGTTAATCTTATATGTAATTAAACTGCAGTAGTTTAAGAAGCAATGTTTTCTAATTTAATGTATCTAAATTTCCTAGTTTGGGCGTTGATGAGCCCTGCTGTATAGAGGGCTCTGAAAAGCACAGCATTAAGCCTTAATTATTGATCTCCTGCTTACCCAACACAGCTCGTCTCCATCCCATTAGTCTCCATCCTGTCTGGAAAGGAAGTTACGAGTCAAACTGGGGATCTTGATGGGCCACATTGTTTAGATTGTGGAGACTGACCTTCATGCACAGAGCAGTAGCTTTGATCTATGGTCTTTCTCACACTGTCCTTCTCCCTCGTCTTCCTATCTTATCCGGTTCGTCAGTATACAAAAATTGAAATTTGACCTTGAACTACTTTTCTCAAGGTGAAGGAAGAGAGCAGACAATGAGATAGTGATCCCGTACGTGTCTGGAGTGTCTGAAAAGCTGAGGAGGATCTTTAACAAACACAAGGTTCCTGTGTATTTTAAACCGGGTAACACCCTCCGACAAAGACTGGTCCACCCAAAAGACCCCCCACCACACAGTCAGAAGAGCAATCTGGTGTATGCAGTTAAATGCAGCGAGGAATGCTCAGACGTCTACATGGGGGAAACCAAACAACCACTACACAGACGCATGGCTCAACACAGAAGAGCCAACACATCAGGACAGGACTCAGCAGTCTGCCCCCCCTCAAGGAAGAGGGACACTCACTTCAGGACACAGATGTTCAGATCTTGGACAGGGAAGATAAATGGTTTGAGAGAGGGGTGAAAGAGGCCATCCACGTCAAAGTGGAGAAGCCATCTCTGAACAGGGGGGGGGGTCTGTGACATCACCTTTCTCCCATTTATAATCATGTCCTCTCAAAACTCCCAAAAAGATTGTCTCAGTGGATTGACCCAGGTGAGGTGTCTCATGATAATGACCCTCATTAGCATACAAAGGTGTAACTCACATCTCAACGACCCCCTTTGGCACCCCCACCAACAATCTGACCACACCCCACAGGGGTAATAATCTGACCACACCCCACAGGGGTAATAATCTGACCCCACCCCACAGGGTTAATAAACTGGGACATTATCAGCCACCCTCTGAACTGAAGAAGTCTCTTGGATGAGAGACGAAACGTCTTCAGTGGATCGACTCAACAGCTTCTGGATGATCATGACCTGGATGACTGAGAACCTACACAGACATTCTAGGAGCTCTGAAAACTACACAACTCACTGAAATTAGATCCTCACCTGATCACCTGATCAGTCATCTGAACCTTTAGAAGTAAGGTCTTCCATGCACTCATAATCCTGATTAGACTCTAAAATGAAAGCTACTCATGCTAATAGAAAACTTGATAAGATCAGTTCCATCCACTCAGTTATTCTTGCCGGCGCATCTCATTGGTGGTCCTGTTCTCCCTCTCATTAATATGATGATTGTCAGAAATTACAGCAACAGGTACAAGATCATTTGTGTGGAAGTAAAGAATTCTATATTCCTGTCTTGTGTGTGGCTGTTCAGGAAATGGTACTCCTGTTGCTCTTCGACGACAGCAAAGAGGTGATTTGGTGCCTTTGACTTCAGGGCTGAAGTGAAGACACTCAAGCGAGTTCTTCAGAGGGAAGACATGTTTCTCCTCTAGCTGATATTCCACATAAGAGGAGATCTCATCTAGTATTTTATCTGAAGCTGGAATCACAAGAGACACGGGTCTGAAAAGTTGACAATTAAAAGCATCCCTTTCAAAGGCACAGCTTCAATCACGGAGCGCTAATCAGAGCCACGGAGAGTCCTTCATGTCCGTGAGATCCTGCGGCACTGAAGGCAGCAAGACACTTCCGGAGAGATTGATCAGTGTGAGTTGGCGCTCGCCTTCCAATATCTCTGGACAAATCACGCACTAATTGCCACTAAAATGCACACATGATAACGAACAAAGACGAGAGCAGGAGAAGAGAAGGGTGAAGTCATTAGCGATCAGAGCATGGCTTGGAGATAGTCAGACAGTTGGCGCTTATTAACTGTTTGCCCAGAGCCCACGCTCTCCCCCTCCCCATCGGGAGCTAATCTGATCAATGCATACATCTTCTTCCAGCTCTCACCAGGCCTGTGTGTCTACCTGCTTGTGAGCACATTGCTGTACGTAGCTCACTAGACGACTACTGTGCTGTATGCCTCTGACATTAATTATTGACAGTGAACAACAGTTTGCTGCTCCAGTGTGTGGCCTCAGATGGAATCTTGGGGTTCTGCTATTCAAAACCACAACATACTGTATGACGCCTCGCAGCACAGAGGGCTAGCTTAGCATGAGCTCCGTCTGTGTCACCAAACTGAACTCAAATCCTAGTAGAGCTCAAGTTAATGTTAGCCTTACTGTTGTTGTGATGAGCAGAAACTCACAACCTCTGACTTACTTCAGGGTTGAAGTGAAGACACTCAAGCGAGTTCTTCAGAGGGAAGACATGTTTCTCCTCTGGCTGGTACCAACATAAAGAGGAGATTCATCACTATTTGTTCTTCACTATACTAGGGCAGAGGTTTGAGCATCCAGAAGTGTGCTCTGTTCCGTGAATCTCAGACTTCCGTGAGACACAAAAGTGCTTTAAACAGTCTATCAGTGTTTTAAAGGTAATACAGATAGAAGGTGGTTTAATATCAGTGTGGGGGGGTTCATAAACGTTTAAATTACCCTAAATAATAAGATAAATAGTTTGTCACTATGACGCGGAATTTGTTAATCACGTATCACGAACGCATTAACTGGAAGGAACGAGGGCGTACTGTAACAGATATCATATTACAAAATGAATATTGTTGAGTGGCCCAGCCTTACAATAGTACTGCTCAGAGTAATATTCCACAGGCTGAGAGTTGTGGCACACATTCTTGATTTTTTTTTTCACGAGTGTCCCTGTAGTCTATCCTGGCTGGCAACAGGCAAAAGACAGGGTACACCCCAGGACACGTCGCCAGCACATTGGAAAGTCATACAGAAGACAGACAAC
Organism: Antennarius striatus; assembly: GCF_040054535.1. Classification (NCBI taxonomy): domain Eukaryota; kingdom Metazoa; phylum Chordata; class Actinopteri; order Lophiiformes; family Antennariidae; genus Antennarius; species Antennarius striatus. The sequence continues at coordinate 17,247,739 of NC_090795.1, forward strand.
AACTCACACCTAAACAACTTGACCTAAACTTTATGTTGTTGGAGGAGGGAGGAAGCCGATGTAGACATGGGGAGAACATCCAGAAAGGACTTGAACCTGGAACCTTCTCGATGTGGGGTGACAGCGCTACCCTCTGCGCCCCTCTCTCGTTACTGGACTTCATCATAAAAGATTTCCCTGCATGCCGCTTGTCTCGTGACACTGACACCTGTTGGCTATTGGTTGCTGCTACAGCCTGCATGTTAACTTCTAGCGCTGAAGTTGACTCTCTTGGAGGTAATTACATGTTAGCAGCTACTGGCATGTAGAGAGTGACGCTGTAAGGAGATTTAAAGCACATCGGTGGTTCAGACTGTTACAGCTACACTGTTAAATTGGAAGCGAGCCCCTTTTTAACCCGTTTCCATTCTGCCAGTTTTGTGCACTGACTACTGAGGAAAATATAAAGGATGTTTACTGCAGCAGAGAGGGTCATGTTGGGAGCCTGGTTAGATGTTTAACTCAGTGTGTAGTCTGACCCCGACAGCAGGAGAGCTGAACCTGCCGACACTGATCCAGTGTCTGCCTGGCCTAACAGGAACAATAAAAGCTAGCGGCACTATTCCCTTCCACTAACCATCTTTTCATTTTATCTAATGATCTATTATGGAGAATGCATTGCTTTTCTCTGAACAATTTACAATTACATTTACGTACTAAATTGCATTCATTTGACTGGATTCATTCAGTAATCTGTGATTGTTTGTGTAGACAACAACATATTCTTGCCATATTAATTTTGATGCTCAGCTACAAAAGATTAACAAGAACTGAAATTGAAGTAAACAGTACGTTTTCCATTTTAATTTGTATTGTGAGCACTGAGATATAAAGAGATCATGAAATCAAACAGATCTTGTGTAGCTGCATGAACAGGTGTGAGACGGATCAGGTGCAAGCTAACACTTTTTCACCTGGAGACTCCAAGATTGCATCTTCAGGAAGGGAATAATTTGGAATAATTTGGGATTATTAGTCTTGATGTTTGCCATGCAGTTGCGGCCCATGTGAAGCGTTAGCAGCGCTGTTAGCAGCATAAGGTTTCTGCTTGTGAATCCAGAACATGAGGCCTTGTGTAAGTTTGTATTTTATGCAAAACATGCAGTAGACGTGTAGGTGTGAAGGTGAGCGTGACTGGGGGTTGGTTTCTCCGTGTTTGCCCCATCTCTCCTATAATGTCGGATAAGAATGACCCTAACAACCCCTGCATTTTGTTGTAAGGAAGATGTGAGAATTTTGACATCAGATATAAACTCTGTATGTATTCCATGTGACCTGATGGTTTGATCTTTTATTAGTGTATACTGTAAAATGTTTGCAAGGAAATTTATCAAATGAAAATATAATACGTCAAAAATATTTTTGTAAATATTTAATAATCTGATGCTGACTTAATGAAAAGCAGAACTCCACACACACGTTATTTGTAATTCAGCGTTCCAAATAGTGGTAGGGGTAGGGGGTAAAAACACATTTTCTTTTCGTGTGTAAATAATGACAGTTACAAGGTAAACCTGAAGTATATTAAGAATTCATTCAGCCTCTTCACTCAAAGTCTAAATTTATCAGAGTGGGCAGCGGTAAGCAGAAAAACAGGCATGACGGGCAGAGCGCTACACACCGTAGCCTTCACCGGGTTCTCCCTGGAACTAATGGAGCCGAGGAGGAGCTGCTGGAAATGTCACGCTGACAGTGGAGCCCCCACCACTCTCAAAGTTTAGCCTCCTCATTTATGTCAAACTGTAGAGTGTTTTCAAATGAATTAGCAATCTATCAAACTAAAAGGCTAATATGTTATAGAGACATTCTGGCTTACTGGCTGAAGGGGTGGTGCACCAGAGCCACAGTGTGTGTAAGCTGTGTCACAATTAATCGTGAGTCTCTACAAATGTTCATTCTTTTATATGAAGGAATGTACTCATGTAGGGAAATGAAAGGTGTTGTCATTTATATGCTTTCACAAATCTAAATTCATTTGAAAAGCAGTTATAATTATTTATGATGCCAATACAAATAATTATGATAGTAATGATCTGTAACAACTTAAGTAATCATCACCTTCTCCTTCTAAAACTGCTTTCATGGCAATTAATGACCTTCAGATAGCGTTTGATGTAACGTAAAGAAAGACTGAAGTATAAAGAGTAACAATTACCCACCACTATTAGCATGGAGGCCACTATGAGTGAAATAACAGTCATCCACCAATCAGAAGATCTGTTATAGAAGCAATGACCTGTGAAAATTATGGACAAGAATGCAAAAAAATGTTGAGACCAACAAATGTCAGTTGAGACTAAAGACACAAAGGCTAGTGGACAAAAATGATAATCAAAACCTTTTTCTAACTATTAAAAATCTAAATATTTTTGTCTGTCCAATTTGACTTTTCATTTTCATTAGTTATACATCCATAAATAAGACAAATTAATGATTACATTGAATTCAAGCAGTAGTTGAGGCATTATTAGCTAGTACAGTGGTACCTCTACTTACGAATGTCTCTAAATACGAAATTTTCTACTTACGAAACACCTCAACAGGAAAATATTACCTCTAGTTATGAAAGAAATTTCGAGTTACGAAAGGTAAAAATACAGTTTGGGCTGATACTCTCAGCTCCCACAGGTTCCTGAACGCAACATTCTCATAGCTGCTCTGCCATTGGCTATTACCCAGCATCCTGGCATCCCATTGGCTCAGAGGGACCTCTGTGTGGAGCTAGATAGGTGTCTATGCAGCGTCCTCGTCATTCGACACTCGACCAATGAGGTGTTCTGATAGTTTTACGTAAATATAATAACTTTTAGAGTTTTCATTATGGATCCCAAGAAAGTGACGGAGAAAAGAGGAAAAGAAAAGACGAAGAAAAGTTTTTTTGTCCGTACAAACAAAGCAAGAGATGATAGAAAAGCCTGAAAAAGGGATGTGTTTGGTTGATCTCTCCAAAGAATATGGCCGTAATGCATCTACAATCACCACGTTATTAAAACTAAAGGAAGTTTAAGGAGTTTAAGGCGTCGCGTGGGTGGTTGGAGAAGTTCAGAAGGAGGACTGGAATTCACTCTGTTGTTCATGGGGGGGCAAGAGGGCATGAACCAAAGAGGGCAAAAACAATGAGGACAGCAGTTAAAAGGTAAATGACCATCATTATTATTCTTTGTTTTTTACGTTATACACAACTCTCATTTATTGTGTAATAATCTAATTGTAACATGTATTTGTTACATGTTTTGATGCATTTTTATGCTTTATAAAACATTTATATCTGAATTTTGGGGGGCTTGGAACGGATTAGGGCATTTGCATGGAAAAACGTGTCTCTACTTACAAAAATTTTCTACTTACGTAATTTCTTCCACGACCAATTAATTTGGTAAGTCGAGGTACCACTGTATAATCATCATCATAGCATAAACTTTGTCTCAGAGTCATGTTCTCAACAATTAAGTCAATCTAGTTCATACTCAACCACTTTTTTAAATAATTTTATTTATTTCACATCAGATTTAACATTATTTTATTGAACGAAGTTTTTCAAAATCAGGTTTTAGTGTTTCAAGAGCCGTTTATGTGTAGCTCTGAGAAATAAGGTGCAACACCTCTTCATAACGGCTTCACAACTCCACAACAGTCACTCCGTGACTGTCTCTGCTGTGTGTGAATACACTATTAATGTTTTTTGAAGGTACTTCACTACCAGTGTTTATTAGTATTTTTCTGCTTTGAAATGTTCCAATTCTGTAACAATAATAGTTTCTGCTAATAGAATGAACAGAGCCCTGCTTTTAAAAGCTTGGAACCCACCTGCAGGAATTTTATTTTTGTTGACTCTCAGAGCTTTTTGAATTTCAGCCTCACTGAAGCTGGACGTGTCCCCATTTTCAGTCCCTCACATGTGACACAAATTTGTTGTTTTTGAGCCGCATGAAGTAGCATTTTTCATTATTTTTATTCCATCTGGACCACATGGATTTATAACATGATACCAAGTTTGATCCCCAAAGCAACTGACCTACTTACAGCTTACATATGAGCACTCTAAACACACCCAATTACCCTGACAATGTCTTTCTTATATGATTCTCTGGGGGTACCTGGCATAGTTATGGACAAGCAGACAAATAAACAAATGCACAAAAGAAGTGAGATGCTACCCCCCCTCCCCCTATTCACTCTGGAAACACTACAAATCTAGAAGATGGAAGAGGCCAATTCCTAATACATGTTTCCTATTATAGATACTTCACCATTCTGCTACATCACAACCCTTGTGAGTTAGTGCATCTGCATGCAGCACCAGTTACTCGTAATACCATATTCATCTACAATGGAGGCAGAGGAAGGCAGTCAGCCAAGCTAAGGAAATGCTCAACCCACAGCAGCTGTTTGGCAAACAAGCGAAACACCACTGTGAAGCAAATAAATAATCCATGTCTTTAATTAGCAGCCCTTACACCGCCTCCTCTTATTCATCTTCATCCGTTGGTCGTTGTTGTTTTTTTGATGATGAGGGCCAGAGACAATACAAGTGCTGTCACCTCTGTAGTTAAAGGCTGATCATAACCCAAAGGCCCCCGCCTCTCTGCAAGACTGTAGAGCATCAGTTATAAGAGGGGAGGAAGCTGACGCCTGTTCTGGCAAAAGTTTTTAAATATTCAGAAACTTACATACTGCTAACTTTCAGAGTGAGCTCAACAGCAACCCCTAGAGAATGGAAAAAAACTTCCCCACTCTGCATTTCCTTGGTTTTTAAATGAGTACCATGAAATCAACAGACTCCTGCGAGAGATCGGACCCAATCAACTTTACATTCAGTAAAAACAGTCTCAAGATCATCATGACGTGAAATTAAGAAAAGTTTACGTGTAACCCAAAGAAAGGTGACCTATTCACATAATTTACTTTGATGTTATATTGCAATTTTAGAGAAAAGTTTTTTTAAAAGTATATATATATATATATATATATATACATACATATATATATATAATCTGTATAGAGAGAGAGATTTTGATTTTTAAAATCACGTTTATTCATAAAAGCCAAATTACAAGGTGTGTTGACACAAACTCCAAAAGAGATTTAAGCAAAGACAAATTGACATCTCAAGAACAAATGTCACAGGTTTGTGAATACAATGGGGAACAAATCGATGGCACAGTCGCAAAAGATCTGATTTGGTGGGGGTTTTATTTTCACCAAAAACAACCGGTGAAAAATTATTTACAGTGAAGATAAAAATGGCCAAAACCAAAAACTCAGCACAACAAAAACAAGAATACACAGAGAAAACTTACACTACCAACAGCAACCATTCACAATGTTCTAGCGCTCCCGCTCCACTCTCCAATTCCAGCTCTCCCCCATAAAGCAGAAATGCTTTGCTTATATAACCCCATGCCCCTCCCCTGGCAAACCAACAATAATTAAATGGGGTTCTTTTTACACTATCTGGTATAATAAACCAGAAACAGAAAAGCCAGAATAAAACATAAATGCCCATCATATGGCTGTTTAAACATTGTTCAAAACTCCGCAAAATACAGAACAACTAAGTAACACACAAAATGGTTCAGTCCAGGTACCGGGCTGGCCTGACAGCGCCCCACTTTGCGCTATTTAAGCCACACCCAGGTAGTGGCTCGGTTTGGCCCCTGATGCGGATACGGACCCATGCAGCATCCCCAGGTGAGTGTCTCTCATGGAGTTCTGTGTGGATGTGGGGAAAACGCGTAGGCGCCGAGTGTGCACCCTCGAACGCACTACCGCAACAGTGTGTAGATGCGGACATGAGAATGTGAACCTGCCAGAGAATGTGTGTGAAACGGTCTGAGCGGGGCCACGCTCCTACGGTCCTGCCAGGAAACAACGAGAGCGCTGCTGCGGCCGCTCCTGGGCGAGGGATGGACGGAGCGCTCTCTACAAACACAAACAGTGGTAGGATTTTCAATAGCATGTTTCCTGAACATAGAAAAACCACTTTTTTTTTAAAAAAAAAAGCAGACAAAATTCAAAAAACAACCAACCATTCTCCACAATCTTCTTTCTTACTTTTGTCATTAGTTTTTTCAATCTGTAAACCTGTTGGACCGTAAAAACTGGTTGATCACTCCCTTCTAGATTCTTGAAATGAGAAAGAGAGGCAGACATGGGGTATTCTCAACTCCACCTTGTGAACACAGGAAGTGGCATCATAATGTAAATAACACATGACAAGTCAGAGCTCCAAAGTGACTGTAGAGAGGCTGCCTCTGTTGTGTCCCTAAATGATGCAGGAGGGCTTCAAACTTTAATGGTACCCCACAGTTGTGTTGTTGGATTTACATTCTGCAGAGACACAAATTTTGGTTGGACGTTTTTTCTTTTTCATTTCATTTTCATGTGAATTACCCCCAACGTCTCTTCTGAGGTACTAACTGACGATGTGTATGTTTTTAATGCAAAACATGTTAACAAAACATGTTAACATGTTACACACATTATCTAAATGGGTCACAAATGGGTCATCTTATAAAAGTGTAAAAAAAAAAAAAAAAGGTAATTCAGAAATATTTTCTTCTTTCAATGCATTAGATCTTTTCCATTACTTCAGACATATTCATAGATATAAATTAAAAGAAAATTACTGGAAAAATGTCATATATTTAGCCTTTTAACTGAGTGATTTATTGGGAGAGAAACACATGAAAGCAACAAAAATGTCACTTTTGGGCCCAAACAGTTCCCAAGGGTTAAAAAAAAAGCATCTAGTAAAAGGTATTTGACTAATGGGGACATTTGTAGACTAATAAGCTTAAAAGTTTGTTTTTTCATTCCACCCTCGATGGGCAGCATTCCATTCATTAGGCATGGCTGCAGAATCGTCTTTTCAAACTTGCAAATGGAAAAAGGTACCCAAAACATAGAACATTTGGATTCTGTCATCACAAATACAATTCTTTTAAGACAGAGCAGGACAGAATAAAGTCTGAGCAGCATGTCTCCGATAGATCACTGTCTACATAACAAATGACGAGGTCTTTTATAGCCCAGAACACTTCGCATCTCTAATATCCCCCATGTCACAGAGATTTAGCGGCCCCCAGTTCGACCACAGGCCCTAAACGTTTCCACCATCAGTATCATGGTCCATTTCTCCAGGTCACTCCGTCTGAATGGGCCTGTTGCTGATTTATCACGCCAACTCACCAGTGTCAACCTGTGGTCGGCTGCTCCATAGGGACCGCCTGATGATCGATTGGAGCCCGGAGGTCACACAAGGCTGGAGTGCCAAAGAGATGTTTGGCATTCAGCAGATCTCCTCAAACCAGCGTGATGCTTCTACAAAACACGGTTAACTCAGAAGAGACTATTGTAAAAGAAAGATGACTTTCCTTCATGAACGCTGGATGCTGCACAGACGAGGTGTTGTCATTACAGAAAACTTATCCTCAAAGGGTGGCTGTTATGTTGTTAGAGATCACAGTGTCGCGGGATTCACGGAACACACAACACGTCTATCTCTACATCTTAAATTTTATTGGGTGAACTTCTCTCTACTGTTCCAGTTTTCATTTTACAAAGAACCAAGTGTGTCTAATGAACAATGTGGACGTTATGTTGATCGTCACTGGTGTCACCACAGCCTGGTGTCACCAAACATTGTGGGAATAATGAATAATACACCAATGAATACTACACCGATGTCTCCAGTAGGTTTATGTCTTATCACGATGTGTGTTTGCTTTACATGACATCCCACATTTCCCAGACTGTGAATCGTACAGACATGCCACCTGTCTCACCAGAGAATGTCACCAGAGAATGACAGACAGGCTTAAAACCACTGAAATCTGGACAGCATTGAATAAAGAGAAATGTTGTTAGCATTCCTGAAAACATTTCAAGACATTTTCTCAACATTTTTGTCATTAATACATGAACTACGTGAAGGGGCTACAGCTTTTCAATGTGCAACCGTGTGGTAAAATGAAAGAAAACCCCTTTTACCTCAGCTAACTGCACTAGCTAGATACCAGATAAGACCAGTGTAGCATATCGTTATCTCACCTATCTTATCATATAATTCGACTTTTGATATAATAATGTATGCGGCCCATGTTCCAGATTTATGCACTGCAACTGTACATCATGGGTCGTCTAGCAGCAGCTTCCTCAGATCCAAACCAGAAGCTTCCTGCCCCCCTCCCAGATCCTCTTCAACAGAACAATAACACACAACCCTGCAGCCAGAGCGGCCTCGAGGGTGGGGCTGATATATGAGGCCAATACGGCGCCGGCTTTCAAGGTCTTTATGGCTCCATTGTCCATCATCGTAAGGGGTTTGTTACAGCTGGATGTTCACGACACCACCAGGTTACACAATCACCTGCTGGTGAACAAAGCACTAAACAGCAGGAAGAGTTTGGCATCATTTCGGCATCACTTTCAAATTTTAAGTGTAAGTGGGACCTTAAATCTATGCATGGCACTTCTGATACTTGTGTAATGATCCACCATTGATTTCTAAATTAAATTGATGCACTTGCTGTTAACATGTCGCTCTACAATAAGACTTTTGTCATGCTTTATTGCTGCTACACATTCTGACTTTATGTTGCTGGCTGGCTGACGCCCGTCAGGCAGCACCGGCAGGCTGGGCGGTGTTCCCACCCCCATAACTCTCCCAGCTCCCCTCCCCCGTGCTAGTGTACTAGATTTTGCTAATGGTGAGACTTTCAGTCTGTCAGTCAATCAGCTGTTGTCCCGACGATAATTTATCAGCAACTATTACATTGATTGCCTGGAAATTTTAGATCTCACTGGGAACTGCAGCGAGGTTCTGACTTTACATCCGCTGCCATTGGGTGAATCAGTTTTAACTTTGCATTGTCGTTGTGATGCTAATCAATCTACAAAATTGATAATCACATGTAATAATCCATCCATGTAATCCATTCAGTAAAAACAGTGTTTTGTGCTTTCGGTACCTTTGGTTTGTTTCATGAGACTGGAATAGACTGTTTCGATGGCTTTCTGTCCACATCTGTCTATCAGTCATTCTTGCGGAGACGCTTGCCTCGGTCACATGACCTTCTTAAGGGGGCTGCTCCCGCCGCTAACACAGAATGCATTACCGCAAAAATGAAACTCCCAAGCCAGTAAAACTAACAAAAACCAAAAGTTTCTTCTGCGGGGTAAAATTTCCAGTAGGAGACAGAAGTAGAGCCGACAAATTCAAAGGAAAAAAAGCTACAAAATACCAGTTTTTATACTGGTTATATAAGTTATTTATTTTGTATTTATCCATCACACCTTTAAGGCCGGTCTGTGAAAATATTATCTGAGGTCAAACAGGTCAATGGAGCAAAAAAGGTTGGGGACTGCTGCTCTGGAGCCACATTCAGGTCAGTCTGAGCTCTGATCTTCCTGTAGCTCGAATGCTAACATCCCATCACAGAACCATAGTGACCCTGGTAACCTTTTAAAGCTATTTATCGTGTTAGCAGTTTCATTAGTAAGAGTTTAGAGTTCTTTTTCCACATTCTCATGACACAAAACATTTCAGAAACACAATAAACATGAAATAACAAAGGGGCTGAATGTTTCACAACTGTAATGTTAGGTAGGAAAACATAGGCTCTGCTTTGCTCACATGGAGACCCATCTCTGCACTCCCATTTTGCTTTACAGGCGACACCACTTAGTGCAGCATTGGGCACATATCCAGACACAGCAGGGGGGTATTCAGCATCTGGCTCAGGGGTAAAAGAAAATCTGGATCTGACAGTCCCGGATGACACTCAGCTGGGTGGAGACAACAGATCTCTAAGTGGAGTTAGTTTTCATGTTCTTTGAACAAGTTCACTTTCAAAATACACAATGTTAGCAGAGAATGAATGTATATGTACAGTATATATGTGTTATCAGGAAAGTTCACTATCGTCACTCAAAGCTTTACGAAAAGACGAGTGAATATAGAAACAGTGATTAGCATAATTAAGTTGATGAAGGCCACATCTGTACAACTAATATATGAAATCAAATTGCCAGTCAAGTGATTAAACTTCACAGCTTTAAAACCTCTAGAGAATAATTAAGTGATTAAAAATATCATAAAAATGTTAAAGACATACTTGGGCATGCTTTAAGTAAGATGTGAGGGAATGACAAAAAATAGAAAATAAATATTATAATGAAGAAATTTACTAAATTGTAAATATAACTTTGGCGTGAAGAAAAATGTATGACAGGAAATGTATGTTATGAGTAAAAAAGTAAGTCAGGCCTTCGTAGGGAGGGGCAGCATCCTGAAAAGAGGAAAAAGAACTGTTGCAGGAAGAATGAAGTTGAAGAATCGAGACTGAAATGAATGTTTCACACGCCCTGACACACACACACACACACACACACACACACACACACACACACACACACACACACACACACACACACACACACACACACACACACACGAGCAGAGGTAGAGCAGTGGGTAGTTTTGAGCTGATCATTAAAATCCTCTCTCTACTTCCATCTGACGATTTGAAGGTGCAGCTGATTTGATGATTTGCAAGATTTTTCAAAGATTTATGAATAAATTTTAAATAATTTGATTATTTCTTTTGCATTGTAATCTGTTAAACCTCTCCTTGCCAAAATGATTATCTGTAAAACTTAGCATTGATGTTTAATAAATCTATATAAACTGAAGTTATATTGTAAATATATTGTAAATATACTGTATATCCTTAATGTAATTTTTTTTCTGGTTTCTATATTTTTGTAAATACAACATGGCATTTTTCATCTTGTGCATTTAATAATGTATTATCTGGTTAAATGATATTTTCTTTTTGAATGGTTCTTTTAGGTTGCTCTAGCCATTGAAATGAACACAGCCACGTGTTCGGATCAATAATCAATTTTCCTAACGATTCCCCAAGTGCAGAAACCACAGAGGAGCGCTGCTTCCGATGGAAGCTGCAGGTCTAGTTTGTAGTAAAGCGGCTGTTTTATTCCACACATAACTGGAGTTTAGTGGTTGGACTTTCAGAGGACGAGACGGTGAGGAAATGAATGAGGTAATGAAGTATAAGCACCTTTTGTACAGAGTATCTTAAATAACTTTCTGAGAATTTTTCGTAGTTGTACTTTGACTGCTCCGCTCTTAGTTTGTCATTTATATTCATTAATATATCCAGAGAGTTCCCACTGATCACGACCAGGGTACTTCACAATACATTTTTGCTAAGAAGGACTAGAAGTTCTCTTAGTTCTGGAATCAGAGAAGAAGAATACGAACATGAACTGAAAATATAAAGTAATTGTTTGCCTGTATTGGCTGTGGCGTTTGTTCTCTCTGTTGTTGCCATAAGAGCCAGAACAACTTAAGAAGGTAGAGAAAATAAATGAACGTGAGCGTCTTGGGCTGCCCACTTAATCACAGCACCGAACAGAACCTGGAGCTGTGATGAATGTCCCAATTCAGATAATTATTACAATGAGCAGCAAATATTTCTTTATGTACTGAGCTGAGTAATAGATTTATTTCAGAAACAGTAATGATGTTCATCCCGATGCATTAAGACAATGAGACGCCAACATGAGGACATGATGGACAAAAGTCAAGAGACATAAAGTTACAGCTCCTTCTGTCCCCTGAGCGGCGTTTGAATTCAGGATTAGATTGGATGTTAAATTAATCCTCATTTAAACACTCCTTTTAAAAGATTTAAAAAAAGCTTATTTATGGATCAGTCTATTGTTTACCGTCATTAAAAATCTAATTATTGTGTAGTATTTTTATTACCAACTACGATCAAAAGTCTGATGGAGTCACAGTTTTTATTGGGTCTGTAAAACAATACAGGAATAATAAATTACTCAACAATAGTTTATCTCAATTAGTAAAGCAATTAGAACAGAATATTATTAATGTCACCGCTGGCTCACATGTACCAAGACAAGTGGTTTAATGATAATGTCATTACAAACGTGAATAAATAACACATGGTTACAGATTGTGTGAATAGCTGCAGTAGAAAGGTGTGTTCTCATGTGTGTGTGTGTGTGTGTGTGTGTGTGTGTGTGTGTGTGTGTGTGTGTGTGTGTGTGTGTGTGTGTGTGTGTGTGTGTGTGTGTGTGTTAAGACAGGAGGCGGTCCAGACTTTATTATTCCTGTCAGCTTAAGGCTTTTCTCCATAGATATGCACAGACGCAACATAATGTGTATTATTTTAATTATAGTAATGCCCCCGCCTGCAGGAACACTGCGTGTACACAAGCACATCGATCAGTCAATGGCGCCGGGCTGCCTTGTCCAAAAAATGTCAGAGCCCATTATATATCTGAGTCCAGCCCTGAATGGGACCATTATTTTCTGGGGCCTTTTGTTAAACCACAGGCACATGGCTGGACACACTTCATTGGCTGCTGGTATTGACTCATGCATTAAGACTAATCAATACAACAAAATTAAGTCAGAACACAAGTTCCATCGGTAAACTTAAAATTTTAAACTCAGACACAATCATTGATCTCTTTGTTAGCTGTAGGGTTTAGAGAAGTTTAGAAGTCAAGTTTGGTTTTTAACATTACATCTTTTCCCCCCTTGCTTGATTTTCAAGTTGATTTTTCTAACAAGGATATTTGCTATCATCTGAGTTTACTATGCAAGCATCACGAGCTTATCTAATTTCCTTCTACATCTTAAGGCTAAAGCAACGGATGGAGCAGTTTCAGACAAATCCATGAACGTTCCAGTCCAGACTGGGGTAGACTGGGTGGAGGATGGGGGTTACAGGATGTTCTGGTCCAGGTTAGGGATACAGGTGGAGAACTACACTGTAACACTTCATTCATGTTTGTATTACTGTGGGCTCACTGTCACACACACTAGTATTACAGAATGGGCTGCAAGCACATAATTTGCAAGTAAAAAAGGTAAAATTATAATATTGACAATGGTAGATTTTCATGGACTTATGTTAATCATATTTACTGCAGAAAAAGAATTCTAGCGCTGATTGATGTGAAATCCAACTCCTATTAATAAATCAACTTAGCAGACTGCTGTCCCCATTCTGGCTCTGATGCATGACAACAGACTGGAATTAAGAATTCAACAACAGCCTAACAAACTCCAAAAAAAGGTTATAAATGAGAAATTAAAGAAGGTCCATCGGTGAACCAGACTGTCAGACCCGGTCCAGGTGCTCCAAGATGGTCAGGCTCTGCCCCGGGTACCTGCCAGAGTCCAAGAGGCAGTGAAGGACCAGAACAAGACGGAGACGCTCCTCTCCTCCAGCTTTTTAGCTGTGGCGTGTCCAACAAGTCTGCTCTCAAACACATCTTTCATTCGAGCTGATGTCTCGGAGGAATTGGCCAAGAGGAAAACATCTGGCGCTCACAGACTGATGATAGGACCACCACTACAGGATGGTGATTGCACTCGACATAATTTCTTGTTAAATTAAGTTCAAATGGCTATTAGGCTCAAATAAAAACACAAAACAAAGCACACAATGTTTTGCTCTCAGTGAGTTCATTGTGAATAATCTACAAATCTACGTATATAAATCTAATCAAGGCAGTCAGAGACTGTCAGACACCCCTGAATCCAACATTTTACCCTGGCCGACACATTTTTTTGACTCTGGCTCCCTGAAAATGTTGCTTTTTGTTTAGTGATTATATCTCATCAGGTTTCAGACACGTGTAAAAGGTATAAAAGTGCGCTGTTGTTCCTCGCCGTTAACGCGTTCCAGGAACCAAACGCGATTAACGAATACCGTGATAGAGCGACAAACTTTTTTATTACTGTTAATTTATCCCTTTTTATTCCTATGCCTATTTATGCCTTTCTATTTGTATTTTCTTAGCGGGTTATTTATTACTCTTTCTATTTGCTGTTGGTACTACTTTCTATGTGTTGGTGCTTTCTGTGTGCTTTTTCTGTGTTTTTGTGTACTCACTGTGCTATGTGCAAGGGAGAAGTTAATTTCCCTGACGGAACCTCCTTAAGGGATCAATAAAGTTCTACTCTACTCCCTCTTTATTTTATTATTAACGGTAATTTAAATGTTTATGAACCCTCCCCACACTGATATTAAGCCACCTTCTACAGTGGTACCTCTACTTACGAAATTAATTTCTTCCGGAACAAATTACGTAAGTAGGAAATTTTGTAAGTAGAGACGCGTTTTCCAGGCAAACGCCCTAATCTGTTCCTAGCCCCCCAAACTTCAGACGTAAATGTTTTATAAAGCATAAAAATGCATCAAAACATGTAACAAATACATGTTAATATTAGATTATTACACAATAAATGAGAGTTGTGCATAACATAAAAAACAAAGAATAGAGTAAAGAATAAAAATGATGGTCATTTACCTTTTAACTGCATTACGGCCATATTCTTTGGCGAGATCAACCAAACGCATCCCTTTTTCATGCTTTTCTATCATCTCTTGCTTTGTTTGTACGGACAAAAAAACTCTTTTCTTCGTCTTTTCTTTTCCTCTTTTCTCCGTCACTTTCTTGGGGTCCATAGTGAATACTCTAAAAGTTAATATATTTATGTAAAACTATCAGAACACCTCACGGGTCAAGGGTCAAATGACGAGGACGCTGCATAGACACCTATGTAGCTCCACACAGAGGTCCCTCTGAGCCAATGGGATGCCAGGATGCTAGGTAATAGCCAATGGCAGAGCAGCTATGAGAATCAGTTCAGGAACCTGTGGGAGCTGGGAGTATCAGCCCATACTGTATTTTTACCTTTCGTAACTCGAAATTATTTCGTAACTAGAGGTAATATTTTCCTGCTGAGAAATTTTGTAAGTAGAAAATTTCGTAAGTAGAGACATTCGTAAGTAGAGGTACCACTGTATCACCTTTTCCCGAACTCTGATAGACTGTTTAAAACACTTTTGTGTCTCACGGGACTCACAATAAACAGCCAATAGAATGTGCTTTTTGTTTCATCTTTCTATCTGCGATGGTTGTGAAGATATGTGGTGGACGGACGGACAGACGGACACACAAACACTGACAGTCACAACACGTCACCGCTTCACGGATGTAACTAGTCATAGCTCAGCCTCTGCCTTCATTTCATGACTTTTTTTTTTTAATCTTAACTATTTGCGTTTGGAATTTAGAATAATAAACAAACTGTCAGACTTGTTCAGTTGTGCTCAGAAGCAAATTGTTGAGCAGTGATTTCCTTTATGTATATTTCTTATGTTCTGGTAGGCAGATTGATGCCCATCCCCGTAAACATTCAGTAGGACCCAGAGATGCTGCTGGAGCTGTACTCACTGATCAGCCGTCACGTTTCACCACTGACAGGCAGGAAGAAGTCCAATGAAGAGTCGATCTGAGTAACTGAAATAGTGATGTCGACAACCGGCTCAGAATAGCTCCACAGCTGCAGGTGTTTTTGGTTGGTCCTCAATGGTCCATCTCTACTAAAGGTGGTCTAAGGCGGGGGAAGCCTAGTCCAATCCCATGGAAGTGCAGCTGCAGCAAAACTACTGGAGAAGTTGTTGGTCCTGTTGAGAGAAACAACTCTTAAGCAGCTTGATCGGTCGTACAGCAGGAAGAATCTTATTTGACTAGAAAGCATTTACAAGTCATTATTTTCACGAGGACAAATGTTTGATATAAATGATTAAATGAAACAATGGGATTTCATTGGACTTTTTCTTATTTTAGCCACCTGGTGTCTGTTTCAGTCTGTTTATTGTTGGTTCATCAGTGATCGTTTCCCCGTTGTGTAACAGGTTTTACTGGTTTTCTAGTGTGATGCTTGTACCTGTCGCCGAACGGGACAGACGTGAGCTCTATCCACCTGATTTACTTTTTGTTAGAACATTCTGGGGACATAATTAAACCCAGTTGTGACAAAAATATCCAGAAACATACATTTTACAGCTGCCAACATTCCCTATTAATGTACTGTATGTATTAATTTAATATAGAGTAATTTAAGTAGTTTAGGTACTTACTTTTATTTAGTCATCAAAAACTACTTAGTGCTGAGGAATAATATCCAGTGGTTTTTGTTTAGTCCAGCTAAAAAACAAAGGTGTATAAAGGTCTTCATCCGTGGAACACACGTGTTGACTGCAGGCTGTAACGTGTGGAGTTACATGACAGTCTTTAGGTCACGACAATATTGTAGTGAACACAGGTTTTCAGTTCAACTCAAAAAATGTTCATTTCATTTCAGAAAATTATTAAATATTTAGAGGGACTTCTATTAAGAGATCTTATTAGGATTACAGTAATCACAATAAAATCTCTTAATAGAAGTCCCCCCTAAATATTTAATAATTTCAAAATTCCTGCTGTGCAACTCACAGGAATTTTGGTTTTGACTTAAGTTAAAATTCCTGTGATTAGTTCCCCCCCGCATCAGAGAGATAGAAGCTCCCTGATAGGTCGCGTGTCAAAGGGCATGGGTTCATGACCCAGGACAGGAAGCTGTGCAGCGGCCAATTAAATCCGCCCTGAACATGATTTCCCATCAGTCAGGTGACGTTCCTGCTCAGAGATTAAAGAAGAGGAGGGGAGGCCCGCCCTGGGCCGCAGCCTGTTCACCCCGCTGCCATCTGGCAGACCGGGCCAAACCACCCCCCACCCCACCCCCTGCAGCAGCCCTGGTCCTGAACCCAGCCCCCAAACGACCCAGTAACACCAGTGCAGCTCTGAAACAGGTAGCAAAGCCTCAGTCATCAGCCAATCAGATGCTGAGTTCAGGTCACGTCGGGACAGAATTGTCTCGAGGAGCAACACGTTGGCAGTAAAACGATCCACAACAGTAAAACCTTTCCCCCGATGTAGGGTGTGGTCCGAGACCCGGGTCTGGCGTCTTTGTAGAGCATCACATGTGACTCAGTTCGGTTGATTATCTGGATTGAAAAGATTCCTGTGGATGTGGATCCCAGTCGATGGAGAACCAATCAGCTTGAATCCTGGAAGTGAGACGTAGTAACCATCTGCTCCTGGTGGGACTGGGTCCGACAGGTTTGGCGGCACCAACTGGAAACAAATTACAACTGCACTCCAACAATTAGACCGTTCACATTCTCAACTTTCAAAGTCAGAGATATAAAAAGTTCTCTGATCTGAAATCTCTTGACTCTGACAGACTTTAAAAAAAAAATTTAAAAAAAGGAACATTTTATTTCTTTAATGGGCCCTTTTATATTTTTCATACCAGTGTTATTTTTCTTATACTGTTACTTTTTTTTTGTTTTTACAACTTAAAATTTGCAGTAGGACATGAAGGTAGTTGGTGTGAGAGAAGAGGATGCAGAAGACAGGGTTAGATGGAGGACACTGATCCGCTGTGGAGACCCCTGAAGGGAAAAGCTGAAAGGAAAAGAAGAACATTTGCAGTACAGCTAATTAAAAACTGTGGTGTACCTGTGGTCATTGTACTCAAATCTAACTCCTTACAATCTAGAGAAGTGTGTGCTATCCAGGAGTGGGTCACTCACACACCGCTGTGTGTGTTTGTGTGTGTGTGTGAGCTCATACATTATCTGGATACATGCACCCCAATTATGAGTGCATGCTGCTGGTTGTAGAGCGCTGTTTGAGCGCTCCTTGTTTGAATTGGATGCTCCCTGGAGCGAAGCGATGCTCGAGCCTCAGAGAACTCATCCAATCTGACTGCACCTATTGATCCGCATTATAAGATGAAAAAGCTGTAAAGCTCCCCATAGAACCAGGCTGTTTGTATAGGATTTGATTAAATTCTGGGCAAAACAGAGGCTGTATAATAGAGAGGTCGATAGCAGTGATTCTGTTGGGATAAGAACTCCAGATGTAACATCTGATAGGCGATGGATCGTTTGAAACAGAATGAAAAGTTGAGAAATAGTATTGACGACGACCTGTAGGAGTCTTGTCGTGACCGGCTGTGGACAGCTCAGACGGGGGCTGTCGGAGGCTGCCCTATCATCAGAGGCGTTTTCTGTCTGGCAGCAGAGACGGATACACGATGTCGAGAAGAACAGTGAGCTAAGGGAATTCAGCTGTCATACCGACGCTAAATATAACCTGAAGAAAGCTCAATTCTCCAATTTTCTACCCTGTCTGGGTCTCTGTAACGCCCTCCCTCCTCATCCTCACAGCTCCTCGTCTTTTTTTCCCTCGTACTCTTTCCAGGTTTAAAAGTCAAATGCAAAGAAAAGCCGTCTTTTTGAAGTGACTGACGGCGTCTTCAGTAACACACTGGTGAGATTGTGAAGAGCTCACCCGTACACACACAGGTAGATCACGCTTCTTTTCACATCCCCCCAGGTTTTTTTTTAGGTAGTAAATCTTGAAGAATATAAAAACAGTGTGAAGTCATTATTTTTGCATCCCTATCAGAGTTCTGTTCAGGAAGTCACGCTATCATTGTTCTGTTTTTTGTTTGTCTCCTACCTTGAAGTAACAGCTTGTGTGCTACGCTAAGCTAGGCTAGGCTGTAATGAGAAGAGCACACAATGTTTTTTTGCTGCTGCCACCTTGTCAACAAAGTAAACTCCTGCTCATGACCAATTAGTCGTATATAAAAATGTCTGCATTGACTTTGCATGTGTTAACAAACAGGTGTATGATCAGCTGCGGTACGTTGGGCGCTAATGAGTGAGCTATCGTCCTGCCATTGACGTTAAAGCTGCTTACATACAGAGTCACTGAATACACAGCAGTTAAAGCAGACTCCTAACAGCGAGTGTTGGGTTGGAAACACATGGAGGACAATATGGGGGCTGCTGCTCCCATAGGAGCACTGGATTTAAACCATGAAGTACAGATGAGTGTAATGTTGTCAATAAACCCAGGTTCAATCTGTGACCTGTTAGTGGTGGAATGTTGTATTCTATAACCAGAATATGTACAAGAAATTTTATGGGCTGCTTTCAGGTAATGAAAATGTTGCATTTGTAAATATAGGTTTTGTTAAAGGAGTATTTGATCATTGTCACCTGTATCTTCATCGCCATGGCCTCTCGATCAGTCTGTGTTGTGTTCCTTCTTTGCCCGGTTGTAGTACCCTTTTAAGCCCCCGTATGCCACGTAATTTTTGTTTCACGCCATTTCTTCAAACCCTTTTGCATTTTTTATTGAGATCACTTCATGTACCTTTATTTCCTAAAGCTCACAGTGCACTTATGACAGTATTTATTAATGTTCTTTCAATTTATTCGGTAGTGGTATAAAATGGAACGTTTAAAGTGGTCATACTATGAAAGACACATTTTTTCAAGTTTCTACATATATAGTGGTCCTGTCTAACCCTACTAACCCCTAGAATATGGAAAACAAACATGTGTTGTATCGACTCCATTTCAAAAACTTGTGATGCGGTGCTCAAACACGCTGATCAGGACCAGTTCCTTTCATGACCTAATGGGAGTGACTGACAGGAGTGGCTGACCCCATCTGAACACAACCCTCTCCCCGGATCAGGGTGTGTTCATCAGGTAGCAGACATGCAAGGTGCTCAGGTGTTGGTTGTAAAAAACAACAAAACTGCTTCTACTCAGTCTCAGCTCATCTGAGAGACTTTTAGACAGCTGAAATTCAGGACTATGGATCAGTTTGGGTCAATACATTGGTGGTATGGAGTAGTTGGATGTCTGACGGCTGTGTGGAATGCAATAAAAAGTATATAATATAGGACCTTTAAAGTATACTTAAGAATTATATTGCAATAGTCAGCAAGAGCATTTTATCAGGCTTTTGGAACTATGCAGGCATCAGGGTTTCTTTACACGCCTATCCTTCACTAATGTGGATTCTAAACTGAGAGATAGTTGTAAACCTGCTGATTTAGACATTGCTAATGTTGCCAAATGAAAACACGTAATTAAATGAGATGCATTTTTTTTTAATGTTTAGAAATCCTGTTGGAAATACTATATCTTCATTGCACAGTTTGAATCCCACTCTTTTGCATATTTGCATGTTCTCCCCGTGTCTGCGTGGGTTCTCTCCAGGGTCTCCGGAGGTTCTCCATCATCTTTGATGGGGAGGAAGCTCACAGAGAGGAGCAAGTTTCTGTGAACAACCTTTTCCCTAGACGTCACAAGGTCACGGATGCAGTACACATTCATTTATGGCTTCATAGAAACCACTTCATAAACTGAAGAGTCCCATTTGTATGCGACTTTCTTCACCCCTTTTAGACCACCATTAGCAAGCAGGACTCAGTCACCCACAATGAGGGGGGATCCTTTCACCCTGCGATTGTAACTCTCAGCCTGACAAGCCTGTGCTACTATACTGTTTTGCTGGGCAATGCGTGCAACCTCAGACAAGTCGCGCCTCAAATTGAGAAACAGAAGTTGCCATGGTCAACAACAGCACTGTTGGGGAGGACATGCTGGAACACAACATCAACTGGTAGGTGTGGAATCCTCCCAAATATAAGAAAGAATCGGACAAAGCCTGTGGTCTCCTGCTCAGTACAATTGTGACAGAAGGTCAGCATCTGGAGCATTTGCGGCCACCTGGCCTTCTACTGCGAAGGCACAGTCCTGATCATGCTTCCAAGAGGCCTGTTGTATCTTTCAACAACTCCATTCCCCATAGGATGGTATGGGGTGGTGTGGGATTTTTCAATACCAGCCATCTGGACGAGTTCCTTAATGAGTCGACTCTCAATGTTGGACCCCTGGTCTGAATGGATGCGTCCAGCAAATCCATAAATGCTGAAAAAGTCAGTCCAAAGACGACGGGCAATCTGCTTGGCTGACTGATTCCTACAGGGGAACGCGTGGGACAACTTGGAGAAGAGATCTGTAACCACGAGAACATCCACACACTTTATCAGTCTGTTCAGCTGTCCAGAAGTCAATACAGACTAGTGCCATTGGTTCAGTTGTATAAACGCTCTCTAGCGGAGCAGTCATTAGGCTCTGGGGTCTTTCCGACAATACAGTGGAAGCAGTTTATCAAATGGTTGATGATGTCCTGTTCTATCCCACCCAAAAGAACCTCTGCCTCACGAGAGAAGGTGTGTGAGCTTGACTCTGCTGACCAGCTGAGTCATGTATGTCTTGGAGGACACGGGTCTTCATGGAATCTGTAACAACAAACTAGTGAATGGCTGGCTGTTATTAATACATCTGAAAGCATCCTGAACTGTGCTATCCACCATACCATTCACTTGATTCAGCAGCAAAGTGTAGGGTTCAGTCACAAGACGGTGGCTCACGCATGACCTGACAAACGGTTCTCTCTCTACTCTGCACCGGCGACCACATTCTTTGTGCCAGGGACATAGTTCAGATCAAAACTTCATACTGTGAGCTTTGACACCAATCTCTGTTCACATTAATCCAACTTGGGTTTAGTCAAGATGTAAACAGATTATTATTTGTCCAGAAAGAGAAGCTCTGTCCTTTCAGCCGGTGACTGAGTTTATCACACATTGCCCATTTTAGAGCCAGAAACTCCAGCCGGTGTGCTGGATAGTTCAGTTGAGACTGTGAGAGCATCTTACTGGCAAACACCACTGGTCTAGCAATCTTCCCATCAGGGGGCAACTGTGACAGGACAGCTCCTAGGACATCAAAGCTAGCATCAACCGCAAGGTTGGTGGCAAATTAAAGTCTGGATGGACTAACGTGGTACTCTGCACAAGCTCATGTTCTAAGGCTCTGAATGCTTCTCTGCACTCATCTGTCCAGTCTGCCAGAGACAGTTTTACATTGCCCCTTTTCAACTTGGCTTTATGGCCACCCCTTCTCGTGTGCGGTGCTGTAGGTTCAGGCACAAGGTTGAACAGTGGCTTGGCTTCAGCAGAACATCCCTTAATGAAATGGTGATAGTAAAGAACCATCCCTAAATAGTATCTGATTTTTTTCGCACATGGAGTCATCCCATCAGACTCCATCAAGTCAGTCTCCTGGACATCATTTATGGCCTCAACTTTACTTGGGTCCATCTTAATATCATCTGCACATATGATGTGTCCTAGAAACTTCACAGTCCTGCAAAGGAAATGTCCTCTCTTAGGCAAGAGCTTCAAGTTGTTAGCAGCTGGACGTGAGAAGACCATCTGCAGTCGCTCTAGTGCCACCTGTTCAGATGGGGCATACACCATGAGGTCATCTAAGTGACAAAGCAGGCTTGTGAGGTTCTCATCACCAAAGATATACATCATTATTCTCATAAAGGTAGCAGGACTGTTCGTCAGGCCCTGGCGCATTTGTGAGCCAAAGCACAGTTCTGGCAGTTCTGTCTCAGGGAAATCCAGGCATGTAGAACAGTACATGGTGTAGTTTCCCCATTTAGCGGGATTTTAACTACAACCTATTTTAACTAAAACCTATTCAACTGTTACATATACTATATATTTATTTATTTATTTATTTATTTTTTAAATTTCTTTTAAATTCTGGCTGTTCACATGTTTCTGTGTAAGTTATTTATGAAACCCTGTGTTTTCCGGATTCACCCCACGTCTGGTTTCTTTGAGACGTGCCCTCCTGCCCACTTTCTGATAAACCATAGTTTAAAGTCACCTCCTATGTAGGAGCTAATTTTACATATCATAGAGTTATAATGACAGTTTCAGGTCTTCGAGTCAGACTAACTAGCCAGCATCAACTAGTTCAGATAACTGGAAGAAAAAAATATTTTGAAGCAGCACAAGAGACCAAACAGATGGATCCTTCCTGGTAAACAGCCTTAAACCACTGAACAGATCTCACTGTTACAAACATGAAATATTTAAATGTATAGTAACTGAAAAATGTACCACTGCTGCTTCAAACAAAACCTGAGAAGAGCCAAAAGCCGTTTATCGATTGAAACATAAGAAAAATAAATTATTAATGTAATGAGCTGTGTGGTGTCTCCATAGGAGGGACGGACGGACGGACAGACAGACGGACAGACAGACAGACAGTGAAAAGTGAGTTTGTCCCAAGAGAATACCCTCCTAACTTTAAATTCTAACCTTCTCATCTCTGCTCCTTTTTTCTTCATCACACTGAATTTTATCTTTTACAAAAGAACACAACAAATTCTGTTTGGTGTCAACTAATCTCTAAAACAATGAAGCAGGGTCATTTAAACCCCTCGTGTCATCCTCACGTTGATGAACAACCATCTGCGAGTCTGTTTGAGGTGAACACATCAAACAATTTGACTTGAGAGGAACATATTAATACGGTCGACTTCTCATGAATGGCTTCATGGCCAATCGCTCTCTGTCTGAAGGAAAGTGTCCAAATAATGAAACTCAACAAATGTTTCCATATTCTCTGACAAATATAGATTCTCAATCTGTATAGCTAAACATCTTTTCCCTTCCAGTGTGTGTGTCAGGGTGTGTGTGTGTGTGTTTCTTTGAAACGAGATCTCTATTTTACTTCATTTATCTGGGTGACCTTTCTAATTAGCAGCCATTCAGTCCCACACAATAGCTCTATCCTCTCTACTGTAACATCTCAGCCTGTCTGTGTCGTGGTCATGATTAGCGCACCTCTCTATTCACTCGTGTGTTTAAATGGTTTATTACTGCTGGACCATGAGATTAACTGATCATCTTTTAAATCTAATTTGCATAAAAGCCATGAATTGATGAAGGTTACAGTGAAGGAATGAAGTGTCTCCACCACGTATGAATCCTGTCGTTGATGCAGATATCTTTTGAGTAGTTAGCAAAGGCATCGCTTTGTGTTGTACTAAATTTATTAAACGTCTTTATAGTTAACTCCAAAGGTGTTGATCTACTGGACGGATTCTATTACACATCAGACTCTTATTTATTTCATATCAGTAACAAAAGAGGGAGAGAAGCAGTCAGACCTGCAGGTTCTTCACCAGCGTTCATTCAGCGCCTGTGATTCCTTCAGACAAGCCGCAGCGTGTTTTGAATTAATCTCAGAAGGGACTTCTGATGGAAGCAACATCGTGTAGATGAAGCAGGTAGAAAGTCAGATGGAAGCGAAATGAGAACTATGCAGCCGACTGACGGTTACCGCTGGCAAAAGCATTAAAATCAACCAGGAAAAGAACAAATCTGAACAAATCCACACAACACAACCCAGCCTGACTGAAGCCTCTCACTGCATTCAGACTGAAAGGGTCCGACTGCAGCTGGTAGTAATCCCCTCCGCTAAAAAGCAGCTATTTTAACTTAATAGAACTTTGGTTTTACTGTAGATTTAAACTCTAACCCCATAAAGCCATAAATGTCATATTCGATTCAGTCAGCATTTCAGGATTTTAATACTTCTTTATCATATATTTGACTTTTTTTTTCTCTGATAAACTAGATCTATACAGACACATGCATCTGCATTTTCCATTTTGAATATAGCCATAATTATACAAATTAAAGTTCATATATACACATTTTTGTAATTTGTCTTCGACAAATTTGTCAGAAGTTTTTATTAGGCCTTATTTTCCAAAAATGTAATTTTTTCTGGCAATTATTTCATGGTTCAGGGTGTAAAGATTTAAAATTTTCATATTTTTATTTTATTTATTTTATTATATTTTTTTACTGAATTTATTATAGATTACCTACTGGATTTCAAATAAAAACAAGATGTCACCCATGAAGTGGTCTCTGTGAACATCCAGACTGATCTCACCGCTTCAAGAGCAAACAATGAGGATGATGCTGATGCTGTGATGAGATCCTGAACATCTATCATGTCACCAAACTGACGGGACGGCGCTTTGTCCTTTGTGTTCGAAAAGGAAATGTAGTTCTAAAGCAACAATGCATGAAGCATGAGGAAGCTCTGCTGTTGTCTGAATTCATTGCAGGTAATGGAGCTGAACCCCGAGTCATGAATCACGGGGTCCAGACAGCGTCTTCAGTCATTTAAAATACATTCAAGACCCAACCTTAATCATAGATTCTCAATGAATATTCTGAGTTATCCTTTCATATTAGGTAGCATTAATATTAGATTTTACCATCGTCTAGAGGCGTTTGTTGCATGGTTGACAGTTTATTCTTTAATCTGATGGTCATATTATGCAGCCCCATTCCTCTATCTTCCAGCCTGACCTACAAAAATTCACTGTTACCTGTTAAAATGGATCGCAGTGGTTTCCTGCTTTACAGGCTGATTTCTAACATGTTGCACTAAAGAATACAGATTTTTGCCCAAGATGTTTTTCTTTGGATCCTTGGGAGAACACAACGATATGAGGAGTTTTTAATTAATCTATCATATTAAAGATACAGGCTTGTATTAGCCTGCCAGTGGTGTCTATTTCATGCAAACATCTATTTCAGTCATTTTTCAAATCTTCTTTTGATGTTCCCTTGAAAACTCAGTTTCAAGGGTCATGTGACCCACGCATAGGAGACCCGGCTGGCCTCCGGGTTCAAACGCACAACCGTCTTGGTGCTTTATGTGTACACCTGCTTAAGTTTCCAACGCATTATTTCTGCTTCGTCCTTCTCCTGCCGGTGTGGTTGTGTTGAAGGCGCCCCCACACACAGAGTCGCCTCTGGGCCCACAGTCACCTTAATCCTCTGTTTCAGACAAGCATGACTTTGTTGCATTCATTTATGGGTTTATTACGGTTAGAGTTAGCTTATCGCTTTTCTACCTCCATTTAGTCGCAAGATGTTCAGTGAAGCGTTAAGTCTTAAGTACAGATAGAAATAATTACTTGTTTGTTAGACTCTAAATAAACGTACCAGGACATGGGATTGTATTTCCACTAAAGGACTGCACTTTACCACTGTTAGCCATCCTGCACATGGGTGATCGCACACCTACTACTACTACGACCTTATTGATCATACTTATATTCCAATTGTTCAAATGTATCATCAGGACTCAGAATAACAATGTTCTTTGGTCTGTTTTAAAGCACGCATTAGAATAGTTTTATAGATGCAGGATGGAGCTGTAAAGCAGTGTTTTACCTTAAATGAAAGAAAGTCACTTCCAATTCTTTATTTATGACAGTCGACTCGTGATAATGGTGCTGACCTAACACCACAGTGGACTTTATATAAAGACATTCGCAGCAACATAAAGGGGACGTATTTAGAGGAGCGTTCACTCCCACTGGATTCAGCTGAACAGGAAGTGTGGCCCTCAGACCTTCACAATTAAAGTTGTGGGTGGACATTCTAAATATAGGCAGAAGTTAACAGTAACGGTAGGAATCATTTGTCCTACACTGTTACATAACTGACAATCATTCATTTGAGCAGTGGCTGTATATAATCATAACATGTCTAATCACACGCTGCAGCCTGATGTAATGTGATCATATCTGTGTGTATCGCGGCTGCGCTCAGTCAAAACACTTCCTTTGATAAAAGCACGCTTTCTTCTGTGAATAAACTTCAGCTCTAAATCCTCGTCCTCCAACATCTGAAGTGTGAGAGATCTTTAAGACGGAGTCGAGCAACGGGGTTGTGGGTGTTCTCACAGCGGCACGACTGATCTGAGAACAGCTGGAGAGAAAACACCAGAGTGTTTCATCACCACAGCAGAAAGATCGCAAAGCACCACCAGTCCTGAGTTCTTTGTTTGGAACACAGCACGGGATTCTGATCAATTCATTTGGAAAAATTTTGATAAATAAAATCACGACTTTGTCCTTTTCTGCAGATCTGCTCCTAAATTAAATGCTAAACGATGAAGAGCAAACTGAACTGAACTGATGGTGTATCGTCTTTGGCAGAGGTAAAGAAGTAATGTACAGCGCGCCCTCGCGCATTCGCGTATCAAAGCTTGCGACTTCGCCTCATCGCGGATTTTTGGTCGGCAGTCACGTGACACCGTACGCACATTCTATTGGCTGACAGCGTGCTCGTTCCGTGAGTCTCAGACTTCCGTGAGACACAAAAGTGTTTTAAACAGTCGATAAAAGTTTGGGAGCAGGTAAAACCGATAGAAGGTGGTTTAACCCTTACAGCCCTGACCTATTTTGGTTGTTTTTCGTTACATCTGATATTTGTCTCTATAACCACATTAAAAATGATTTAACAGACCCATGCTTGGTATGTTTATCATCAGCACAACTTCAGCTCTATGAAGAGATAGTTTCTATTTCCCTAAAACTTACTATATTGACATATTGGGGCAAAATAGACACACAGTCAAATTCAGAAATGGAAAAATTGTATTTTATTGCACATAAAAGCCCAAAAACATGCTCATTAAATTGATTATGAACTCTAAAAAGTTTGCCATAGGCTTCTAACATAACTATATACGGTTTGTGTCACTTGTGCCAGTTTCAAAGGCGCTTTTCAAAATAAGACAAATTGTGTAAAATGCACGAATCGCAAGGAATGTTTGCGTCACATGACAAAATGCACCAATCATGGTACATGTTTGCATCATGTGACAAAATGCACGAATCGTGAGACATGTTCGAATCACGTGCTGCTCGTACGATGGTGACTACACGGACAGAAAACATCGTCTGTCGATGAGGAGCCGTCTGAACCGCTCGTCGGTAGATCAAATGTAAACCATCATATCACCAGTAGCTGTGTTTGTTTGTGTGTGTGTGTGTGTGTGTGTGTGTGTGTGTGTGTGTGTGTGTGTGTGTGTGTGTGTGTGTGTGTGTGTGTGTGTGTGTGTGTGTGTGTGTGTGTGTGTGTGTGTGTGTGTGTGTGTGTGATTGGTTGTCTGTCTTCCATGTGGCTCAGCGGTTCACCAGCTGAGGCCCTCGCCTCACGCCCATAACTGTGCTGGGATAGTCTCCAGCAACCCCCTTGACCCACGAAAGTGGAAGAAGCAGGTAAGAAGAACTACATGCGTGTGCTGCAGTCTTTGTCTTATGTCACATGTTCTGAATGTAACCATGAGCCTGTGGGGGAGGGGGGCGAAGGGAACATGTTGTCCTTGAATCCGTGTAAACAAACAGTGGAAGCACTGGGGTCACATTAAATTGATACACAGGTTTGTTGGAGCACTCCATTATAACCTTTTCACACACACCCTACATGCATGCACACTGTATGGAGCCAGTTTATGAAAGCAGCCCGGTGTTACGTTCACTAGAAGACACATCAATTCACTTCTACGATGTAGACGTTATCTTTTTCCCAGCCGTTCTCCATTAGTCTTGTCATTCAAACAGGATTTCTAAAGGTAACAGAAATGTGTGACATTTTGGTCATCCTGTATTTCTTTTTTCTTTTCTCCACATGCATCCACATTAACTGACAGATGTGGGAAAGTTAACCTTTTCTATTTTCACAGCCGTCCCTTTGGATCCCCCAGACCCTGGGTTAACGTGGCGTGACACGCTCGCCGCCATCACTCATTAACACGGGGGGGGGGGATGAAGTCGTGTCGGTGTTGCTCAGCTGGGGGAGCAGGTGGTCGCTCGTCCGGGTGTGGAGGTCAAAGGTGAGTCTGGTTTTTTGACAAATCAAAAGCAGCACAAGAAGGTTCTTGAAAAGTAGGGAAAAAAAGAAGTGAAGTATACCAAACAAAATCCACAAAATCCCCTGACAGTTTGATTGGACGGCGCCTTGTTTACTTCCTGTTTTCTTTTCTGTTTTGGGGGAAGAATATATTTGAGGAGTTATTTCTTCGACCTTTAATTGGATAAAACTGGACACAGGCTGAAATTTTAGAAATTCTCTTGGGCTTGGAAATATTGATGGAGAAGACATTTGAAAGTTATTATGATTGATTGATCTAAATGAAGAAACTTTATGACACAGGGAATAATATGCTCATTTAAGACATATTTGGAGGGTGTTGTGAATGCCGCATAACTGTGCCCACTGTTTCCACAATGAGGTTCTTGATTTTCATCACTGCTAACGCTGCAGACGTCTCCAGAGACCTCCAGTCGTTCCACATGAATTTGAAATGTTTTGAATCGACTCATTTTTCATTTAAATTATTGTTTGCTGCTCTCGATTACCAGTTCATACAATGGTGCTCTGTGTTCCCAGTTCATGAAAGCATTTAGATATAGCATGGAAAATAAATATCGAGCAAAGAAATGGAAAAATAACAAAGCCACAGGAGGATGACAGATAAACACAAGAGATGGAAATAAAAAAAGTCAATCCTGCTCTGTGTTCAATAAAGTGATGCCAGCAGCTGTTCATTGTGTTTTTTGTCTTTAAAATGCAATAATGAGATGTTTACCGCGTTCAGCAGGCAGGGAACTTTTCAAACATGAGAATTCTATAAGTGGAATAGTCAAATGTTTGGGGGGTTTTTAATTTGAAAATTAAAACGCAATAAAAAAAACAATACAGTCTGATTTTACATCTCTGCCAACATGATTTAAACTATGTGGACTTCACTTAGAAGTGTTTTAAAACACAAACAAACATTCAGTGGGTACAGGCAAGGAGCAGTAACTCTTCAAATATTCACTTGGACATTTTTACCTCCAAAAAGTAGTGCATCCCGTCGTGAGAAAAATTTGTACATCCCAACATGAAGTTTATACATCCAAAAAGTAATAACATAATATACGGTAGAAGCGTACGCAAGATTTGAGTTTTGCCAATAGTACAATATAAACACTAAACAAACTGTTAATTTAAATGATTTTATTAGAACGACATCCCATCTGTTTAAGTAAAAAAAAAAAAAAAAGTTTAAAATTACAAATTGGTTTTCATCAACATGTTAAACCCCGGGAGTGAATTTAAATTAACATTTTTAGAAATAGGGAAAGATTTAATAAAGTTGTTTTTTTTCACTTTTGCTTTTACTGAATCGTTTTCTTTGCCTTTAATTCATATATTCTTGTCACGACCCAGCTCGGGGTCCGCCCCCAGCCTCACGCTGGGTTTCCCGCGGCGCAGATCCCACAACTGCGTCCAATCATTCTCGACACACCTGCCACTGTTTGAACCCCAATCACGAACTGTAAAGACTCGGCTTGAACACGGACCCAGCGTCAGATCCTCTGTGTTGATGCCTTGTTTGTCGCCAGTTCTTCCTGACTCCTACCTTGACCCCGAATTGTTTTTGGACCCCGACCTGCCTGCCTGGACCCGTATTAGAACTCTGCTTTGTCCGCGACCACGAACTCTACCTCTCGAACTTGTACCTCTGCCTGCCTGCCTGTTTCCCCGTAAGTCCTGTCTGTATCCTCCCGTGTCTGTACGCCGCCCGTCCCGCTCTGTTTCCTGGACATGTGCACCGGTCTTTCCCGTGCTTCCCTCGTGTGCCTTTGCTGGAATAAAGACTTTAGTTCAGATGCACCTGGTCTCCGCTCCTGTCTCGGTCCTGACAGTAGGATCTAATCAGAATGGAACCAGCGTCTGAACTCTCCGCAAAGGACCGCCTTCTGCTCGCCGAGGGTCGCCTGGACCAAGTCTCCGCTGCGATGTCTGCGCTGCTCCAGCAGGTCCAACGCCAGAACGACCAGATCCAGGCTCTGCTGCAACGGGAGTCCCCGGCGAGCGCCGCGCCCAGCGCCTCCGCTGCTTCGGGGCTTTACCCCCGCGCCATGGCCCCGCCACCCGGGGATCTCCCTGCTGCGTCACCAGAGCCGCGTGTAGGCAACCCTGAAAGGTTTGACGGAGATCCTGCTCGACTCCGCCCCTTTATGACAAACTGTAAACTTTGATTCGCCCTTCAACCCCGGACTTTTGCCTCTGAACCAGCGCGGATGCCCTATGTCATCACCCACCTCACAGGCCGTGCTCAGCTTTGGGCAACAGCTGAGTACGAGCGTCAGTCTCTCGTCTGCTCCTCCTTCCATCTGCTCTCGGCGGAGATGATCAAGGTGTTTGATCTCGGGTCTTCGACGGCGGGGGCATCCAAAGAACTCATGTCTGTTGGGCAGGGGCGGAGCACGGTGGCAGATCATGCCATTAACTTCCGGACTTTAGCAGCGCGCAGTTCGTGGAATAATGATGCGCTGGTGGACGCTTTTTACCACAGTCTGGCGGATTACATTAAAGACGAGCTGGTCTCCCACGAACCCCAGACCACTCTCGACGGAGCCATTGCCTTGGCGATGCGAATCGATCAGCGGGTCCAGGGTCGTCGACGGGAGAGAGGGCGCCAGACCCCTACGCTCCCCAGCACTTGCCAATCCAGCGCACTCGGCACTGCCATGCCCAAACCTGCCGAGAGACCTGAGGAATCCATGGAGGTGGGCCGGTCCTCACTCAGCGCTGCGGAGTGTCAGCGCCGGGGTTCACCGCCAACTTGTGTCTGTACTGCGGGGAGGGAGGGCATCGTGTAGCGACATGTCCGTTAAAAGCCAGAGCTCACCGGCAGTAGGAGGGGTCCGGATGAGCTCAATTACAACTCAACCCTCCCAGACAACTAACCCCCGCAAGCCCCTCGTCCAGGTCCGCATTCATCTCCCTGATAAGCTCCACTGTCTCTCCTTCCTGGTGGAGTCCGGGGCCAAGGCGAAGATTATGGACTTTGAGCTGGCCCACCAGTGGAACCTGAAATGCCAGTCTCTACCCACTCCTGTTCCTGCCAGGGCGCTGGACAGTCACCCCTTGGGTATCGTCACCCATGTCACTGCACCGGTCCAGATGTCCATTCCTAGAAATCATCAGGAGGCCATTCAGTTTCATCTGCTCCGGTCGCCCGGCCAGGCCATTATTCTCGGGTATCCCTGGCTCCGCTGGCACAATCCTCGTATAGACTGGGTAATGGGCTCCATTCTTGAGTGGAGTAAAGACTGCCACTGGACATGTTCAAAGGCAGCAATACCAGACTCCTGCAGACCTCCAGCTGGACCACCCCCCTATATCTCCAAGGTACCTGAGATTTATCATGACTTAAGGGAGGTGTTCAATAAAGCCAAGGCTACCTCTCTGCCCCCACAGAGAGGTAGCCTTACGACTGTGCCATTGACCTGCTTCCGGGTTCCACTCCACCCAGAGGCCGCCTGTACTCCCTCTCCATCCCTGAAAGGAAATCTATGGAGGACTACATCAATGACTCCTTGGCTGCAGGCATCATCCGGCCGTCGTCCTCCCCCGCTGGTGCGGGCTTCTTCTTCGTGAGGAAGAAGGATGGTTCGCTCCGTCCCTGCATCGATTACCGGGGACTGAACGAGATCACGGTCAAGAGCCGGTACCCTCTTCCTCTGCTCTTGTCTGCTTTTGAACTCCTCGAGTGGGCCACGGTCTTCACTAAATTGGACTTAGGCAACGCCTACCATTTGGTCCGGATCCGGGAGGGGGACGAGTGGAAGACGGCGTTTAACACCCCCACTGGATATTATGAATACCTGGTGATGCCGTTTGGACTTACAAATGCAGCGGCGGTCTTCCATGCTCTGATAAATGACATTCTGAGGGACATATTGAATCAATTTATGTTTGTTTACCTGGATGACATTCTGATTTTTTCCTGAACTCAGTCAGAGCACGAGAGACATGTCCGCCTGGTGCTTAGTCGTCTGCTTGAGAACTCACTGTTTCTTAAGGCAGAGAAATGTGAGTTTCATGTCAAATCCACTTCCTTCCTGGGCTATGTCATTGCAGAAGGGAGTATACAAATGGACTCAGCCAAGGTCTCTGCATTGACCTCTTGGCCAGTTCCGGATACCAGAAAGAAACTCCAGCAGTTCTTGGGGTTTGCGAACTTCTATACATGCTTCATCCAGGATTATAGCTCCATCGCAGCTCCTCTCATCGCCCTCATCAGTACCAGACAGCCGTTTTCCTGGACCCCTGCGGCTGATAGGGCGTTCAACGCTCTCCGGACCCGTTTCTCCTCTGCGCCCATCCTCCGCATGCCAGACCCTGAACGCCAGTTCGTCGTGGAGGTGGGAGCGGTGTTGTCCCAGAGGTCGGCAGAGGACGAGAAGTTTCACCCCTGTGCATTTTTCTCCCGTCGATTGTCGCCAGCTGAGCACAACTACGACATCGGAAACCGAGAACTGCTGGCGGTAAAACTGGCTCTGGAGGAATGGCGTCACTGGCTGGAGGGCGCTTCCGTTCTGTTCCTGATATGGACAGATCATGAGAATCTGGATTACATTCGATCAGCGAAGAGACCCAATCCCTGACAGGCAAGGTGAGCCTTATTTTTCACCAGATTCAACTTCTCCTTGCCATACCGTCCTGGTTCTTGCAACATTAAGCCTGAGGCACTTTCTCGCCAGTTTGCGGTGGATGACGCCTCGCCTCAAGACGGCGCAACCATTCTTCCCGGCCCCTGCGTGGTTGCTACTTTGACCTGGGATGTCGATGAGAGGGTGAGAGAGGCCATTCCTGACCAGCCCGGACCCAGCGCCTGCCCCGCTGACTGCTTGTTTGTGCCATAGGACCTGAGGACTCCAGTCATCCAGTGGGGTCATGAATCCCGTCTGGCCCGCCACCCCGGTTCCACTCGTACTGCCTCTCTTGTCAGCCAAAGATTCTGGTGGCCCAGCCTGAAGAAGGATGTCCTGGACTATGTTCGAGCCTGCCCTATCTGCGCTCGGAATAAATCCGTGTGCTGCTCCCAAGCGGGACTTTTACAACCCCTGCCGGTGCGCAGTCGCACATGGTCCCATATTGCCCTAGACTTTGTTACGGGACTTCCACCCTCTGACGGCATGACCACCATCCTCACGGTGGTTGATTGTTTCAGTAAGATGGTACATTTTATTCCCCTGCCTAAATTGCCATCAGCAAAAGAGGCTGCCCAACTGGTCCTCCTGAACATCTTCCGACTACGTGGACTTCCAAAAGATGTAGTGTCAGACCGTGGGCCGCAATTCGTGTCTGCTTTATGGAAGCAGTTTTGTCGGCAGCTGGGGGCCACAGTTAGTCTCACCTCTGGTTTCCATCCCCAGTTCAATGGCCAATCAGAGAGGGCTAACCAGGAGCTGGAGAAGGCGCTCCGGTGCATGGCGTTGCTGAACCAATGCTCTTGGCACGACCAACTCCTGTGGGTGGAGTACGCCCACAACTCTCTCACCAGCTCTGCCACCGGACTCTCCCCATTCCAGTGTGTGTATGTGTACCAACCACCGCTGTTCTCCAGCCAGGAGGGAGGGGTTACCTGCCCGTCAGCATTCGCCTACACCCGACGATGTTGCCGCACCTGAGTCCGTGCCCCTTCTGCCCTGCTGAGGTCATCGGCCAGCTATGCTATGGGAGCCAACCTCCGGAGATCCCCCGCACCTGCCTACCGAGAGGGCCAGAAGGTCTGGCTCTCCACCAGGGACCTCCCGCTCCAGGTGGAGTCCCGCAAGTTGGCTCCACGGTTCATCGGTCCATTCCCCATCCAGTGGGTCATCTCGCCGACTGCCATCCGGCTCCAGCTCCCTCCACCCATGAGAGTGCACCCAACCTTCCATGTCTCCAAGGTCAAGCCAGTCCACGAGAATCCACTGGTTCCCGCAGCTCCTCCTCCTCCTCCCCCCTCGTCTGCTGGAGGACGAGTCTATCTACTCCGTCTGTCGTCTGTTGAAGTCCCGTCGGAGAGGAAGGGGTCTACAGTACCTCATGGACTGGGGGGGGTATTGTCCGGAGGAGAGGACATGGGTTCCTGCAAGGCGGATCTTGGACAGGACTCTCATCACAGAGTTCCACCGACTGCACCTTGACCAGCCCACAATTCGACGTGGCCGGCCGAGTGGGGCTGGCCACGACCCACCGGCCCCTGCCGTTCCTACCTCCGTGGGTCCTGGGGATTCTCGGCAGGACAACAACGGTGGCCTGGATCAGACCAATCAGAGGAATATTAGACTGTTCTGGTTGCCCCCCCCCCCCGCCCACCCGGCACTATGGATTCGGTTTTTGGGATTTCGGGAGCCGTCCCTTAGGGGAGGTTCTGTCACTACTTGGCTCGGG
This sequence comes from Antennarius striatus, assembly GCF_040054535.1. Taxonomy (NCBI): domain Eukaryota; kingdom Metazoa; phylum Chordata; class Actinopteri; order Lophiiformes; family Antennariidae; genus Antennarius; species Antennarius striatus. Next base: position 17,282,516 of record NC_090795.1, read on the forward strand.
GTCCGCCCCCAGTCTCGCGCTGGGTTTCCCGCGGCGCAGATCCCACACCTGCGTCCAATCATTCTCGACACACCTGCCACTGTTTGAACCCCAATCACGAACTGTTAAGACTCGGCTTGAACACGGATCCAGCGTCAAATCCTCTGTGTAGATGCCTTGTTTGTCGCCAGTTCTTCCTGACTCCTACCTTGACCCCGGATTGTTTTTGGACCCCGACCTGCCTGCCTGGACCCTTATTAGAACTCTGCTTTGTCCCCGACCACGAACTCTGCCTCTCGGACTTGTGCCTCTACCTGCCTGCCTGCCTGTTTACCCGTAAGTCCTGTCTGTATCCTCCCGTCTTTGCACGCCGCCCGGCCTGCTCTGTTTCTTGGACTCATGCACCGGTCTTTCCTGTGCTTCCGTCGTGTGCCTTTGCTGGAATAAAGACTTTAGTTCAGACGCACCTGGTCTCCGCTCCTGTCTCGGTCCTGACAATCCTCCTGTGGACACTGAACCAAGCTGACAGAATATTCTCCGTCAGTCATAACTGTCGCTTTTTCTTGATTTACTTTTGATTTTTCTTCATTCATTGTCACTTGACATGATGATAGTCAATCAATCAATCAATCAATCAAAGCCCTTTAACAGACAGGTCAACCCAACAGGACTCTCTAAGCACAAGAGACAGCTTATGATTGCTCTGGAGGGTCTAACTAACTCATCGTTCTCATTTCAAAACGAGCAGACGTAGATTTTTAATAAGGCAGAATCACACAGGTGAGTCTCGTGATGAGAAAGTCAAAAAATTATGGCAATTTCGAAATTTAAGTGGAGAAATGGATAAGTTGTAAATATTTTGCTAAATGGAAGTGCATTTAAAGCTTGGGTCCCAGGAACACACGCTGTCTGACGATCATGCATCTCTGTCAAAAAATGTGTGTCAAGGACGCACGCAAACGAGAACGCTGCTTAGAGTTCAGTATTTTCCAGAGATTCTGACATACAGATGGCAGGGAGTGGAGACTGAACTCGCCTCCTAATAGATGGGGTAAAACTCGACCACGGAGCTACGTTTACAGCTGCAATTCAAAGTCTAAATGAGTAACATTTATCAAGTAATTTTCAAAGACTAAATCAGTTTTTAAGTAACAGTTGGGTTTCTCTGTCTGTTAAAGCGCTTTGAAATGTCTGCTGTCATGATTAAGCGCTATATAAATAAAACTTGATTGATTGAAAAGTAGACAATATTCAAAAGGCATAATGTAAGTGAAGCAGACCATTTGGTGTCACCATCGACCTCTGAAGACAAACTGAAAACGTTGTAATTGAAAATAAATTAAAAAGAATTTTACATTTCATTTTCACAGTCTTAAACTCATTATAATTAAAAAATATTCAAAAGTAGGATAGCACACACACATACACAAAGGAGAAAAAAAAGGACAAAACAGAAATTTAGAAAATACCATCTGTCCCCTCATCACAGCTCTGCCATCCATTTCCAGTTCCCTCAGAAGAGAAAACAAAAAAGAATCATCTCCATCTGTGCTGTCTACTAGATTCTCATTGGTTGTAGCCACCAATTACATACTTTTGGTCATGCTTGCAAGATTGATCATAAATAATTTACAGCATTTACACCTGCAGTAAACAGAAAACCGGAAAAATATTTCTTCTCGTACAGTTGCTAGGAAGCTTGTCACCAGTGTTTCCAGTGACGGTAATTCATTTTTTCATCGTGACCTCCGAACCTACTCAAAGAGAAAAAAGTCTTTTGAAAAATGAAGTGATTAAAAGCCAATAGCTGTAGTTTAAAAGGTAAAGTTTAAATTCTGATTACTGTGATTCTGTCAGGAAAACCAGCTCATTTTTACAGTTGGAGTAGCGTAAATAATTGCCTGCTGCATTATTGCACTCGCGCTAATGATAGTGAACAACAATGGTGCGTAATTACAGTCTTATGGAGTATTTGCGGTATGACTGCTATATGTGAATGCACATGTATTTGGAGCCCTGATGTGACCATAGACACCCTCAGAGAGACTTCTACTGTAATAGGTGAAATGCTGCCAGCTGTAGAGTTAAAGAGAGCTTAGATGAATGAAGTCATTCCCAGCCAGGTGTTTCATTCAGAATAAGAGTTGAACCAAATAATGGCTCATCAAATGAGCTATTTTGCTACTTTTTGTCTACAGCGGTATGAATTCCAATCAGGAGCTGAATTGCTCCCAATAGCAGCGACTGTAAGGCGCTGAAAGGGAGACGAGCAGTGGAGCCTTCTCTTAATGTGTAGAAATGAAACTATGGAGAAAAGACACCCTCTCATTAGACAGCCTGAGTTATAATCAATAATTAGAATTGGTTATATCCTATAGATGCATTTAAAAACAATTGGTTTTTGTTCATTATATTTCCAGATTTTCAATCCATCTATTCAATGTTCATTCTGTTTACTTCGCTTTCGCGGGTCACAGGGGTTGCCATCCTAGCCTAGAATACTACATTTTTATCGTGTTACTGATTTCTATTTTTATACATCTTATCTATCTTTTAGCATTAAGTCATGATAAATAGAAAACTAAGTCCATTACTGATACAATGCATGAGACACATTGACTCACCGTCGTCAGGCATTGCAGTCCAGATTGCAGTTGAACACCAGAGAGGACAAACTTTGCCCTCATGGCCAACTTCCTGTCTCTGGACGTTGTGTGTTTCACTTCTTTTTTGACCCCAGTCATATTTTCTGTGTTTCTCCATGTAGTAACAGGTAAAGCCCAGCACCCATCAAACTAACAAAAACCAGATCGTTTTTTTTTCTGTTAGAGGTCACAACCATGTATAAAGTTTCCCCTGAAGTGGCAATTGTACGCCATGGTGAGTTTTGCTTCATTGTGTGAACGTCTCGTGGCTGACACAATGGAAGAAGATTGAAGCTGTGGCTCACTAGTGGAGTGGTCGTCTGTTTATCAGGTGGTCGGGGGTTCAAACCCTAACACCACAGCCTATATGCCAAAGTGTCCTTGGGCAAAACACTGAACCCTAAACTAGTCCCAGTGGGTGTTCCAGTGGTGTGGGAGTGATGGTGTGAATGGTTACCACTCCTGAAAAGCAGCGGTTGCCTGTTACCAGCAGTGTGTGAATGCTGGTGTGAACGGGTGAATGCTGGCTGGTGTTGTAGAGCACTTTGAGTAGTGAGTCAGCGTAGAAAAGTGCTCTGTGAGTACACTGCATTTATTATTTTCCAGTGTCACAACCTCGTCCCCAGCTGAAGTTTGGTTGGTCCATGAAGTGCCTCTGGCCTGTCACTTGTTTTTCTGTTGGAGTCTCAAATATGTTTTGTTACTATAGTGATGCAGTTATTTTTATCTATTTATTTTTTTGTGAAAGCAGAGCTGCCAATAGGAAGGATGCCAATTTTTCTGATTTTCAATGCAACATTGATATCAATAACAATCTTATTTTTGAGTGAGAAGTGGTCATTCTAAAAAGACGTTAACACAGAATAAAGGAAAAACAGTCAATTTGGCTTGAATTTGACGTTAGATCAAACCAGCATGGAGTTGTGTGTCAGGTTCCAATCCCAGACAGGAGTAAAGATCCCACGTGTTAACATGAAAGAGCTGCTCGTACTAAACGTATCGCCAGGAAGTAACTGAATTTAATGACTGTAAAAACTATCATAAATAACAATCCTGGCTTAAATTCAACATGTCATGGCCAAAAAAATGAATTCATGAATAATATTTTAAACTCATACTGCAAAGCTTCTTGTGCTATTGTAAATGCATTATCACCATAAAAACACACAATAAAATAAATATAAGTTAATATAGATATTATTATATTAGTACTGTAAATACAAGAAAATAAAAGCATTAATGTTGTCCTGCAACCTGGACCAACGGTGCTCCATATCCCACCAGCATGATGGTCTGATTTCAGGAGCAGAGCTTCCATTCTGGACCCACCCACCCATTCTGTCTGGTGGGGTGGGGGTGCAGTAGAGGTGTAGCATGTCTCAGCTGACATAAGGTGGAATAAAGGTCTGTCCCGTGTTCATCAGGGCTGACAGATTGAGAGACTAACAATATTCACATTGACATGAACACCCTTGGGTAATAAAGACACACTAGTTCATCTATATTGCATCTTTTCAACTGTGAGAGGACTTGTTGACTTTGTTGTGATCAATTGAGGTCTGTCTATAAACGTTATGGACAGAACTATTGACAAGGGGCAGCCCTGGTGGGGTTCAACTGCAACTGGAAACAAGCCTGACAATGTGAACCAGACTCTGACTCCAGGAATAGAGAGACCAGAGAGCTCACACCAATGAGCCGTTCACCCCATGCTCCTGAAGCACTCCCCAAAATATGCCTTGGGGGATATGGTCATAAGCCTTCTCCAGGTCCACAAAAGCACGCGTGGATTGGTTGGGCAAACTCCGAGGCTCCCTCCAGCACACTCGCTAGACTATGGAGCTGGTCCAGTGTTCTATGGCAAGAACTACAGTATTTCTCAACATCCTAGTTTGTGGTCTGGAAGCAGTCCCTGAGTGTCACCCCAGCTTCTGGAGACCACCTCCTGACCTGGTTGTTACTGGCAGCCTCTTCACCAACAGGATGTAAATAGGCTGAAGATGGACTAGGTTGTGATCTGATTTATATAGCGGGGGGAGGGGGTGTCTGTGTATACCTCCCAGGCATTAATGTATAACATTATTTGTCCCCTTCTTCCTTGTGGGGCAGTCTATCAATCAATCAAGTTTTATTTACTGTATATAGCGCTTAATCATGGCAACAGACATTTCAAAGCGCTTAAACAGACAGAAAAACCCAACTGAACCCTCCAGAGCATCAGAGACAGTGGCAGGGAAAAACTCCCTCATTGAGGAAGAAACCCCGGACAGGACCCAGACTCTTTTGGGCGGCAGTCCGCCTCGACCGGTTGGGTGGAAAAGAATAAAATGAAGATCAGGACAGGGTAAGAGAAAGAGAGACAGAGAGTGAGTGTCAGACAGTCCAGATAGAGTCAGTGTCTCTATGGTCATAGTTAGACCATTTGATGCAGGAGCTGAATTGGGGACCAGAAAGTCAGGCTGTGTTCACCGACTCCTGGGTTGTTGTCTTCAATACTTGTTCCCCATCATGTAGTTGGTAAATTTAAGGCACAATTACAGCTGCATGGATGACTGTACGGTGGAAGGAGGAAGAAAGGAAGCAGGAGCCCATACTCTGGACCATTGTTGGTAGCATCTAGGCATGATTGAAGTCACCTGGAATGATGACCAGAATCTCAGGGTGTAGGTCAGAAGAGCACAGTTGGTGGTACAGATGGCGTCACATGCTTTTCAGGGTCCGCCCTCAGTGGAATGTAGACAGCCAGAATTGTGATGTGTGAAAACTCATGAACCAGGTAATAAGGCCTGATGCTAACAGCTGTTAGCTCCAAATCCCAATTGTAAAGCAATGCTGTCACACTCACATGTCCCAGGTGGCCCCGTCTGTTCCTTGTCTAAATAATAAGTTCACCTCCTTTCCTCTTCCCGGCGGTGTTCATGTCCCGGTCCACTCGTGTGGAAGAGAAGCGGGTCAGTTCAATGCTAGCATTGGGCACTTTTTCCATTGGCCACATCTCGGAGAAGATGAACAATCTGGTCTCGCTGTAGCGTCAGTTCTTCCAACTTGTTCGACAGTGTTTTCACGCTTTTCATGATGATGAAGGAAATGGATGACTTGACTCCCCTCTGGCTGGTGGCTGCAACCGTTAGCTTAGCCTTTGTCATTGACCCTGTCAACTGTCTCGATACCTTCTCTGGATCTCGACAGAGATGACATTCTGAATCCTGGACCTCCTCTGGTCCATATGGACACCATCTCCTCCCTGGAGTACACCAGTCCAGTACTGCTGGCTTGCAGTAGTGGACTCAGTTGGAGGCTGTACGCAATAATAAAAAAAAAATTCTAAAATACATACAAACACTTTAACCTATGATTTTAGCCGTTTTGTTTTAGACTCTGTCTGGAGACCTCCCTGTTGTTGGTGGGTAAAAGAAGCACTGCTGTTGTCCTGAACAGTCCCCTGGGTTTACTCACCATCCTCCCTGGTCCACATTAACCATAAGCCTCCTGTCCTGAATTGACCTCTTTTCTTTTATTCAGTTGTTCTTTCTTTTTTGGTTCTCCCCCTTATTTGCGCAACTTTAAAAAAATATTGCATGTGGTATTTTTAGATATTTTTATTTCTAATAAATGTTTATTGGAATCACGTCTCATGTCCTCCTTGGTACGACGAATCTAAGTACCCGCTTTTCTTAACCTCCTGATGTGGTAAATAAGGACATCGTAATTCTTTAGGTGCAATTCTCAGGGTGGGGCTGTCCGGTAGAGTTCAGATTGGTTATATTTCGACAATATCTTTGAGGAAAAGATATCACCACACCAATATAAACCAGGTTACAGCTCTGTGGTTTTGGAGGATGAAAAAACAGAGTCTCCAGTGGCTAATAAGTGATTTCAGCATACATAAGTGTGCGGTTTGTCCTTCGTCTTCACCTTGGTGCGTTATTACCGACCTGTTCAGATCACATCAGTGATACAGGAGCATTGATCTTTACGGCTGACGTGTCATACATGTACAAGGAAGCTGCACTCATTAGACATTTATTGTTTAGTTGATTAATGATGCAGAAGCAGTTTATGAGATGACCCTGACCTACAATTGATTTTCATGTGGTGTTTTGATTGAATTTTGCATTTGTAATTGCACTCTAAGCATTAAATGTTTGTGTAGTTAAAACATAACATTTCCCTCAGGAAAATCCTGAAAATAGGACTTATTGACAGTCAAATAATTTGTCATTAGCAGTGAACATCTGTATGTTGATCCCTCTGCTCTTTAGTCACAACCATGATTCTCATCATTGCTGTAGAGAACGACACAAGAACATCAAATCAGACCATCACTACCTGGCAAAAAAATAATTATGAATATTATATTCATTCTTTGGAGGATTTTATGATCGATGTTGAGGGAGGAGGTCATCCTTACTATAGAGAAAACATAAAAGATGGAAGCAGGAATCTGTCAGATTTCTGTCCCTGGAGGATGCTGACCCAACAAAGGTCGATTCATCTTCTTAAGTAGATCCAAGATTCAGTCACAGGATGAAAATGTCTTTATTTTATTCATGCATTTTGACAAATAATTTTAAAGAGGTTAAATATTTTTTCTTTTTTTCTTGTTTCTGTAAGAGGTGATTCTGCACTTTCACCAACCTGCTTTATATTTAATATATTACAGCTAAACAATGAGTTTTTTTAAATACCTGCCTGCAAATTCATCATCTATTTGAACACTTTTACTCTTTCTGTAAATTTTGTTGTATAAAACCTCCAAATTCAATTACAATTGTGTTGATTTTGAATTGTATAACCGAGCTGTATTTTAATTATTTTGTCATAAAGATATGCAGTCAGGAAGGAGTGTAACATCTCCATGGGCACACACTCAGGTGTGGGCTGGCAGGAGCCCAGCACCACACAGACCAGCTGCTGAACACTGCAGTGTGACACCAGACCTACACACAACAATTAGACACAAGCAACTCAATCAGCACATGAGAGCTGCACACAGTCTGTGATTTAAAAGAATGACTCCCACGTGTCCACAACATTACGTTACATGCATTACCATGACCATGACCATGACAAACCATGACTTTATTAGCTCATGTTTTCATATGTTTCACATTAAAACAATTAAAAATAAACCCTTTTCATGTTTGTCTTTGAATGAAATAGATAGATAGATAGATAGATAGATAGATAGAATATGAGAACATATGAGACACATTTTATCAAAGCTATTAGAATGACCAACATGAATGCACTACATTTGTATTTGTATTTAGAAGACTGAACTTATTCAGGCCTAATTCAGCAAAAATGACTTTGGTGCTAAAGTTGGAGTCTTCACACAAATCATGTCTCTAAAATAAAGGATTTCTCTTCTGTCACATTAAAGGAAACTGCTTTAGTGTTGAATAGTTAAACTATTATTAAAGTCTAAGCTGAAACACAACCTTTAGTTATGGCAACACCTTTAAATTATTAAGCAATAAATCAATCAGTACTTCTCAAAGCAAACTGGTACATTACTGTTTTTAAATATTATACCTGCATCTTATATTCCTTTCAAGTTATTCCATGTTTCAATGAAGCAAAACTGTTTTCTTTCCATTTCATGACAGACTGCACCCACTGTTTCTGGAGGATGCATGGAACCACGGACCTTCACGTCATGATGCTTTGTGACGCCTGGCGCAATCGGATCAGTCTGTTCTGGTCTAATCTGTGGTGCAGCAAAGACTTCCTGCAACAAAGACCTTCTGACATGAACTTCACCTGAAACATTAAAGCTTCTCCTTAGAAAAAGATGTGATGATGTAAACTCCAGGCTCCTGGTAGAAGCTCTGTGTGTGTGTGTGTGTGTGTGTGTGTGTGTGTGTGTGTGTGTGTGTGTGTGTGTGTGTGTGTGTGTGTGTGTGTGTGTGTGTGTGTGTGTGTGTGTGTGTGTGTGTGTGTGTGTGTGTGAGAGAGAGAGAGAGAGAGCCCCCCCATAACACTCTAAAGGATGACTGTAATAAATGGACGGACGGATGGATGGATGGATGGATGGATGGATGGACTGCTACATACATATGTGAAAGCGCCACTGCCACCTACTGTAGCGGATGTGCTATTACACTTTATTCTAAGACAGCAATAAAAACGCTAAGTAGCTCCTTCATGTGCGTTCACTGGGTCAACACCGCCTCCTCACCCCCCGCTCCCCAAAAAATGAGATTACTTGATTGTTTGGAAATCACACCACCGTCAGAGGCATTATAGATATCTATGGGTTGAATTTCTGCAGTGATGGGTTACTGTCCAGTGTTGGTTTGTTTGAGTAAAAGTGATGAAGCTGTTTGATAAACACTCTTTTTTATAAGTTACTATAAAACTCATTACATGGCTTCTCTCTCCATGGTGGTAAACACAAAAACTGGGATCTCAGGTAAGGACTTCACTTCCCTGATTAGGTTAATAAAAACATTTTACATTACATCATTATAAAGGACCGTAAACGTTTTATTTGACACTTACAAGCTGAATTCATAAACATGTACATCAGCAGTTGCTGCTACGGTTGTTGCCAATACTTCTTTCCAATTATATTTCACCATTAAACGATACAACAAACAGCATTGGTGTAAAATGAAGCGTTAGACATGACTCACAAAGTTGTTCTGTTGATGTAAAATTGTACGTCCTACAAAATGTACCGACGCAATAACATTTTTAAACGGCGTCTTTCAGGCTTTTTGTTATCTTTGACAAAAGCTTTCATTGTGATTCATTGTATTCTGCACTAATATTCAGGCTTGCACTAAACAAAGTGAATCCAGGATATAGAAATAGGGTGGCGGTGGGGGGTCAGTAAACATACTTTTCCTATTCAGGCCAACGGCAAGGCCTCAGGCTGAAGTGCAATAGCAAAACAGTTCCCATCACTCACTCCCAGCTTCACGCGGAGCATCACATTTGTTTCATATGTCCTGCTTTTGAAAGTATACTTTTTCAACTTCACACCTTAAATGAAATGGCCTGATATTGAAAAGCGATGTTATTTGAAAGTTGTTAAGATGTTGTGCGAAATAAAGGCCGATGAGAAAGTTTTCAAGTTGTTGGAGTTGCAACAATGACTAAAGAAAGGCTTCACCCTCCCTAACAGGGCACACAGGGAGACCGGTTAGCCAGCCGAATCAATATGAGAGCTTTATGCCTCGGGAGCGAGGGAGGGGAAGAGCCGGGGTGGAGTGGAGTGGAGTGGGAGGAAGAGGAAGAGATGCTGGTGATTCATCAGGAGCACATCTCTGTCTTGGGTTGAATGACTTTTAAGGACTTCCTTCGACTCGGCTCCTCGGGAAAGCACAGCAGCTGTCTGTACCATAACCTCCCACCACAAGCTGTGTGTGCGTGTGTGTGTGTGTGTGTGTGTGTGTGTGTGTGTGTGTGTGTGTGTGTGTGTGTGTGTGTGTGTGTGTGTGTGTGTGTGTGTGTGTGTGTGTGTGTGTGTGTGTGTGTGTGTGTGTGTGTGAGAGAGAGAGAGAGAGAGAGCCCCCCTATAACACTCTAAAGGATTCTGCCCACTTCAGCGTTTACTGCTGAAGCAGAGAAGTTCTATAGCTCACCCAAAACCGGTTATTTATTTAACTTTCTCTGCAATTTTATAATTGCCTCGTACCAATTCATTGTGTCTGTTAAGGTTCCATCAGTAAAAATCCATTACCTTAGTAATTCACCACCCAGCACCTATAAGTTGAAGGTGTTAGTTCAGAGCAGCAGTATCTCTGTTAATGAGCTGCTATAATGATTTGCAGAAATGCTCCAGAATAAGGTCACGCCCTTTTCCTGATCAATATCCACTTCCTGATTCCTGGTAGGGTATTCCACACGTTTCTTCTCCCCAGACACATACACAAAAAATAATACTGCATGTTACTTAATTCAGTCAGTGAGACATTTTTACTCTAACAAATGTTGAGTAGATATGAAAGCTCTCAAATCTGTTAAAACAAACCTGAGTCAGGAGTAAAATGGAATATTTTCTAGTGCGTCTGAACGAATTGATTTGGTTCAATTACCTACACAAATTGAGTAATTTGGTCAGCGCCTTGCTGAAAGGCACCTCGGCAGTGGCTGGGAGGTGAGCTGACACCTCCCACCGTCAGCTCACACTCTGAGGGATGTCCTGGGGGGAGCGGGATTTGAACCCCCGATGGCTGGGCGATCCCTCTTCAAGACATTGCCAGAGTGAGGGACCAGCGCCCCCAAATCCTAAAAGGGCGGAATCGGTTCCTTCTGTTTACTTGATGTTTTTAAGTTGTTCGTTACGTCTCCAATACCATTGAGATGACTTGTTTAATAATTGCACGTATTAAAACTGATATTTGTTAATATATTCTCAAAAAGGTGGTGAAAAATACACTTATTATTACAAATACTCAAACCATGTAATCTGTGAGTCAAATAATACTTTATTTTAAGTAAGTAAACTTGATTTACATGTGTCTATTTCACACAAATATTCCTGTTGGAGTTTCACTAATTAATTTTGATGTAGTCAAATCAAATACTCATCATGATGATATTCAGAATTTTTATTGAGCATGTATAACTATATATTACTGTCACATTGACGAGGTCCTTGAATCAGCTTTTAGAGTAATTCCCAGCTCCTCTAGGGTGATGGAGACATTCCTCAGCCAGGAGATCGTCCCGTCGGTGGGTTCCAGTCTATTGCAGTCTCCTCCAAGTAGGATGTGCCAGTAAGACCTCCATTGCCTTCCACAGGTGACCATGAAGCAAACAACAAAAAGTAGAGGTTAGCAAGCCAGCTAATATTACTACTCTTGTTCAACAGCAAAAAGGCCAAATCTACATGTAAATTCCCCTACGGGGATCAAAAAAGTTCATTTTTTCTCCTCTTCTTCCTGCAGCTATTTCTTTTCTGAAGCTCTTGCCAACCACTTAAAGTCAGCATGACATTTGTTCTTTTCACCTAACTCTTAATCTTTCATTGCGTCTCTTCCTCTTCTTAGCGTGACATCCTGTTTGGTCTGTTTTCCTCTGCAGAGATGGCTGTAGAGCCTGCTGGCCCAGGTTGAAGTGTCTGCTCTGGTCGTTGGCCTTTCTGTGGTGCCGTTCCCTGACTGTATCCTCATCTGGTTCCCCAAGGCGTGGCACCTGGAAATCATCCTCTAGCATCCTGTAGACACAGAGCGATCAGACAGATCAACCACAGATTCACCCCTGGGACAAGAACACAGAGATCTTTACCCATTATTTGTCCAGCTTTGGGACGACAAGATATAAAGGACATCACATTACACTGAAATGCCCCAAATAACTAACATTTAAAAGAGAATGATTTCCTGCAGAATAACGAGAGGAAGAGGGAAGTCGGAGGAGTATGACGTAAAATATAAAAGAAGCTCTAGACTGGACGGCCTCTTCTGTGGATGAGTTAAGGAGCTACTTTAATAAGTTCAGGAGTGACTTTGATAAGAAGTTGGAAGAAAACCTGAAACCGGTACTAGACTGCATGGAAAAATGAAGGAAGACATGAAGGAAATGCAGAAAGACGCAGATGAAAAAGAACAAAGAATGGTTGTCCTAGAACAGGGACAACAAAGAATGGATGAATTGGAACAAAGCATTCGTATAAATGATGTTATCGTCACCGGCATGAAAATCAAGCTGAGGAATTACGACCCAGAACTGGCGTCGGCGTCTTTGGCGAAGAACGTGAATGAATGAATACATAAATAAATACATATATAAACTTTATGACACATGAACAAAGAAACAGACGAACAAATATTTACGTGCAAACCATTTTTATCAACACATCTTCGATGTGGAGCTGTTTTACATCAGAAAATAGCCGGTTTTAGCTCCGTGTGTACATGTAGCCACGGAGCTAAAAATGTGGATTTCTGCGTGGGGAGATAACATTAAGTCTGAGACGTTAAAGAGCAACATCCAGATGTTAGCATTTAAAAGCCTTTAGAGGCTAACACCTGGAAGTGGATGAACGTCTGTCAAAATTCAAAGGATGAACTGGTTGAAAACATGTCGTGTCTGAATTGGCTGACAACATATTGTAATGAGATGTTTGTTGATTCTGGGGGACGGCAATTTCACAAGCCAAATGGCTTCTACCTGTTAGCCCTTTCCTTTTTGGATGTTGTTGATGTTGTAAATGTAATGAAGGTCTGAAATCTGTTATATTAACATGTCCGGTGGAAAAAATTATATATATATATATATATATATATATATATATATATATATATATATATATATATATATATATATATATATATATATATATATATATATATATATATATATATATATATATATATATATATATAAGTAAATGATCTGTTAAAAAAATTAATAAGTAAGATTTTTAGGATATTTTAATCTCAATATTAAGCAGCATGTGAAGTTACAGTTCTGCTTTTTCCATCTAATCATCATTGCTAACTTTCTCACTCCAGCTGGGCTCATGGCATCAGACCTCCAACAGCTCTGTCAGCCTGTAATCAAAGCTAAAAGTTCATACCAGCCTGCTCCACAGTCACACTGACCATGTTAACATATGGATACTTCAATCTCATTGTACTGCTGTGAATAACAACACTTTCATCATCAGATATTTGGGTCATAAAAGTTTTTGTGTAAAACTTCCCTTACAATGAAGATGACTGTATATTTACAGTTGCTGCTTTATAACTTCCTTCCGCCCGTCTGATTTCTGAATGTCAGTACAGGTCATAGGTCATTTACAGCTGCAGGCTGCTACACTTTAGGAATAAAGTGTCTTAAAATCGTTTGTTGCGAGAAGTGGTGTCAAGTCGAATTAAAGTGAGTCTCGAATTGAAATGTACATCACAGAGTGATTCTTTCTCCTTTAGGCTCCTAAACAGGAGAAACCTCCTCCCAGGTTTATTTGATCCATCCAGCTTTATGTATTTTCCCTTCCTCCTCCAGCCAACCTGACCTGCCAGCCTCCATCAGATACCCCATCCGACTGCCCCGCTTCTCACCCAGACTCTGCACCTCCTCCAGCAACACCCTGAAGCCTCCTCAGCCTCCACCTCTTCAGCAAATTTACAAAGGAAGTGTCGAAACCATCTCCTCAGTCTGAGTCTCGCTCCCGGGTCCAGTTACCCCAACAGAAGGACGCTCACCCTTATATACAGTGATATAACACACACCTTACTGCACACTTCCATTAATCAACTGTTGGTGGTTGCGATGCATTGTGGGTAATGTTGACTCAGGGCTTTCACAAAGAGGAGTTGTTTGAAATGAATGATTTGAAGTAAATGTTGATGCTTTTGAGGCGATTGTTGTAGCATTCAATGCTAAATGAAGACACTCAATACAGTTTCAGTGTATTCCGAAGCTCTGAGTGTCTTTTCTTACAATTCTTCTCTAACGTGTTCCAGCTTTTCATCAGCAGACAGTGAGGCGGGGGTTCTCCTTTCATAAAGCCAGCCCTGCAGGATTGTGACCCTTTAACTGCAAAGAAAACACAAGTCTTTCTTTTTTGATCCTCTCTTCTTCTTATATTCCAGTCCTCACTTCTTTCCAGTTTCTTCCAGAACCCAAGGGAGTGAGGGGGAACAGAAATTGCAACCATGACAAATGGAAAGCCCCAAGGTAGCTATTTAACGTGCCCCCTTTGACATGCCCCGGGCACTCCTCATTGAGGGAACCCTGCTAACATCTTAACTCTTATTCCATTGCAAGTGAATATTTGATTTGAAGTCTTCAAAGGCAGAGCCGCAATGCATTGTAATTTCCTCTGCACAGCAGAGAAGATGAAGCAGACATAAGCAAACAACATTTAACAGCTTCAGATTAGTATAAATGACTCGAAATGATGCTCCGTTTTGTGTAGAAGCCTGTTTATTGTTTCCTAAAGTATAATAGAATATAAGAAAATCTTTTGATCCCTGCAGAATCTGCTCCGACTGTCCTACCAGCTAAGTCAAGCACGACAACATATAGTCTGAGTGAAACTAATTACTGGGGGTGAAAGAGAACACGGCTGAGCACCGACCCGCGTTCTGGATTATTGTTTGAAATAAATGCTGACGGAAGGTCATATTTCTACAGTTCATGGATAAGGAAATAATTCTGAGCATCTATTACGTTGACACCAGTCTGAAGGGAAACAGCACAGGATCACCATCTTCAGCTCAGACACCACTGATGTGAACACAGTCCCCACCTCCTTATCCTCTCCTCCCCTGGGGGGGTCCGGCTGATCTGGTTGGATGAAGCTGCAGTGGTCGGTCATCATCCCCCAAAAACCAGGAGCTCCTAATCCATACGAGGAACCTTCCTCTTCACTGACGATGAGCGTGACGATGAGACGGCAGCATCCCGCGACATCATCACATTTTTGTTCCTCTGGCTTCCTGAAAATGTTGCTTTTTGTTTTGTGATTATATCTCATCAGGTTTCAGCGATGTGAACCTAAAAAGATGTACAAGTGAAAATTTGACCTTGATGTATGTAGTTTTTCAAGGACAAAGTTGCGATCTAAATTTCATCCTCCTGCCTCCCTGAATATAACGACTTTCGTTTCGTCTTTCTATCTTATCTGGTTCCTGAGATGTGTGCAAAAGATGCACAAAAGTTGACATTTGACCTTGACCTTGTTTTCTCAAGGTCAAGGTTATCATCTCATCTTCATCCCCTTTGCTGCCTGAGTCATGTGTTTTTGGTTCCATTTTTGGTTCCAAGATATTTGGTGGACGGACGGACGGACGAACACTGACAGTACAACACATCACCGCTTTGCAGGATGTGAACACGTCTCTGCAGAGGACGGGAAAAGCTTCAAAACAAAAGCGTGGCGGGTTACAAACAGCTAACTTAAATGTCAGTCTGCAGTTATTATTGAACGGAAATAAACCTGTTCTCTGGATGACTTTAGAGCGTTTTCCACCACAGGAAATGTGCAGCTGAAATAAATGAAATAAGTGTTGTATTTAGGTGTTCTAGTTTCCCCATCCTAGTGATGTCAGCGCTGGCGCTAAGACTCGTCTCACTGTGACACCTAAACGGACCGGCCGTTATTAACTTTCTTCAGCGCATTTGTGATTTTCCCACAATGACAAGTCAGAAAGTTTTGTCAGGAAATGGATATTTTTAATTCTCATGGCTCAGTTTCTCTCACCCACATGTTTCCGTTTGGCAGGCCCCGTCCAGCCCGCTGAGGGTTCCCGTCCGGCCCCCTCCCTGTTTATTAATTATGTGACAGCAGCTCACTGGCCAGACTACAGCAGGTGAGGCTGGAGATGCTGGAGAATCACTCAGCTTGTCAATCAGATGGAAGACGTGACGTTTATTAGGAGAGCTGTGGGTTTGGTTTGACAGCGTCGGCTATTTAAGAATCTACATATTTTTAGGAGCAGCTTCACACTCACACGGGCTGAGGATGCTGGTGCGTCTCACTAAAGCACTGCATCAGAAGACACTGAAAACCATGTTCTGAAGAGGACGACAACATGGGATCAAAAACGGAACAACGGAGCGTCTGGACGAGCAAAATAAACATGTCGTCCTCTCAAGGCTTTGACTCATTAGTGAGTCAGAACCTCCAGAGGCTAACCAGTCAAACCGTACGTACCGGCTAGGCTTAAATCATTTCTATAACACTATTATATTCATCTCTGATGTCATGACATATGTAGCAGTAGTTTGTTCAGAGGGGCAGTGTAGTCTGTTCGCAGGTTTGTGTGACAGTCGCCATCTAGTGTTGAGGATGAGGTACTACACTCACAGGTTTACTCATTTGACTGCCGACACATCATTCTTTCAGAACGGTGTAAAGACCATTTTACTGACCACAAAATAGATACTGTAGAAATTAACTTTAATTTAGTGAAAGAATAAACTGATTAGTCATTTAAACTAATGCGAACCAAACCATCCATGACCACCAATAGCCTCCAGAGTTTCATACGGGTAGAATTGTTGATTACAAACGGTCAGAAAAATCCCCATTCGTGTGCATCTATCAAGTCCTAGTCTGACCATCATGTGGAGTACAAGCCTGACCTGCACACATGCTCTCTTGATATTTATTCACTTGCTGTCTTCTTACCCCACTTGTCTTCCTCCTGAATTTCTCTAAGTTGCTTCAAAAGTTTGGGATTATATGAACGCGGCTGTTATCTTTTGTAAATGACATTCATTTTACTCCAATATGTCAAATAATTGCAGGATTTATAAGCAGGATTTGTCTTAGGCTAAAGTAGTATGTACCATGTCATTTTAAAAAAAAAGAGTTTTAACTAGCAGCTCCACCTTTCTTTCTTTGCTGCATCTCATTTGTTTCATGTGAGCAAAATGTGAAATGGAAAAACAACCCAGGACGGTGAGTTCTGGCAAAATCCTCCACACAACGATAATGAAAGCAATGCATTTTTACTAAATGCTTGTCAATTACTTGGCTTCCTCCACTGTTATTTGTGTGCAACAGTTAACATGGGCTATTTTGGAGCGAGAACAAGCACGCGAGACGCCTCAGGAGCCGCTGGTTATATGTTGAAAGAGCAAACAGTGAGAGCGAGTTTATAATTGGCAGTTCATTCAAATGAGGCAGAGCAGAGGCAGTTGTTGGTATTTTGGTAGAGTAGAAACATTTCATAGGCAGAGTCTGTCTGAAACATCCATCAAACTGATTTTGTTAACATTCAAAATCATTTTTGGCTAATAAAGTTATAATTTATTGCATTATTGGCTGGATATTACATTATTGGTCTGTTAAAAAAAGCCCTAACCCTTAATCAAAAGTTATTATGTTATTGGTTCAGAACTTTTAATTATGTTATTGGTCTATTGCATTTGAAAAGGGGCAAATTAATTACAATATCAGCTGTTATCATTAATATTATTGGATTCCAGATGGTGAATTATTTCCAAAATGACACAAATTGCTGAAACACTTGTTAGTAAAGTCTGTGGCTTTTCATTCTAATGCTTATATTTCCAAATTTAAGTATTTAATAACACGTTTACAGACTTTGTCTGGGAGTTCAAGTTCAAATGGGGGCATGAGGGGCAGTGGGTTGGGGTTTCTGTGTTTCTGGGCCTCCTTGGGATAAAATAATTATACATATGGAATCAAAATGAAGAGAATGAGCACAGTTTGAAGAGAATAGCTTCAGACAATGTCACCAATGTCACATCTCCAACTTTAGCTGTCAGCGGTTCCGTGCGACACACACTCAGGCGTACAACATTCTACAACACAGACAGGAAGACATTTAAATGAAAAGTTCAGTAAACATCGGCTCACATCAGTCACCGGAGACGTTTCCAGATTTGTGCCAGTCTGAATCAAACACACACACACACACACACACATCACCACCACTTGTGCTGGTGTAATATGGCAGGTTGCATTGTGGGTACATGCCCTCTACTCATGTCATTTCCACAGCAAGCAGATTATTCCAATATCAGAGTGTGAAATTATCCCTTTAGGGAAAAACTGCATGTACTCAATCAACCTCACGAATACAGCAGAGAAGCTGACTGACCGTGTGTGTGTGTGTGTGTGTGTGTGTGTGTGTGTGTGTGTGTGTGTGTGTGTGTGTGTGTGAAACTCACAAGAGACAGATAAAAAGGTGAACACTCCCTCAGCGCACCTGGATAGCATCTTTAGTCTGAGACTGTCGGCGCGGTAACGACCACCATTACTCACACTCAGGGCCACAATTGTTGCTGTAAAATTGTGAATCTCCAAATTCTCCCAGGTAGGATGAGATCACCACAACATCAACACGTTATTGTGCTGATACCCCACCCCCACCCCCAGCCCAGAATAGTCAAACACTGTGAAAACCAGTCAGTGGGGGCTCCACAGATTGACACGCTAATGATGTTGCGTAGGTCAACACGCGTGTCACACGCAAAAGGAGAATGATTTAATGGTTTTCACCTCCTCTGGGAGCCCTCAGGTAAACAAGACTGCTAACACGCAAATTTAGAGAAATATGGATGAAATCTAGACGATGGTAAAAACATCGCAAGTTAACCGTAAAGTTTGTGTTCATTGTGTCAAGAATGAGAGTCAGCCCACAGCCCGCAGGAAATGTCTCACACTTTGTTGTTCTGCCTGTTGTACTGCCTGTTGTTCTGCCTGTTGTACTGCCTGTTGTACTGCCTGTTGTTCTGCCTGTTGTTCTGCCTGTTGTTCTGCCTGTTGTACTGCCTGTTGTACTGCCTGTTGTACTGCCTGTTGTACTGCCTGTTGTACTGCCTGTGCTGTACTGCCTGTGTTGTACTGCCTGTTGTACTGCCTGTTGTACTGCCTGTGTTGTACTACCTGTTGTACTGCCTGTTGTACTGCCTGTGCTGTACTGCCTGTTGTACTGCCTGTTGTACTGCCTGTTGTCCTGCCTGTTGTACTGCCTGTTGTACTGCCTGTTGTCCTGCCTGTTGTACTGCCTGTTGTACTGCCTGTTGTACTGCCTGTTGTACTGCCTGTTGTCCTGCCTGTTGTACTGCCTGTTGTACTGCCTGTTGTACTGCCTGTTGTCCTGCCTGTTGTACTGCCTGTTGTCCTGCCTGTTGTACTGCCTGTTGTACTGCCTGTTGTCCTGCCTGTTGTACTGCCTGTTGTCCTGCCTGTTGTACTGCCTGTTGTCCTGCCTGTTGTACTGCCTGTTGTACTGCCTGTTGTACTGCCTGTTGTTGTACTGCCTGTTGTACTGCCTGTTGTACTGCCTGTTGTACTGCCTGTTGTACTGCCTGTTGTCCTGCCTGTTGTACTGCCTGTTGTACTGCCTGTTGTACTGCCTGTTGTTGTCCTGCCTGTTGTACTTCCTGTTGTCCAGCCTGTGCTGTACTACATTTTGTACTGCCTGTTGTACTGCCTGTTGTACTGCCTGTTGTACTGCCTGTTGTTGTACTGCCTGTTGTACTGCCTGTTGTCCTGCCTGTTGTCCTGCCTGTTTACCGTGGGTCAGAGAGGACTGTGCTCTATCTGTGCTGTGTGTACATGTTTGGTACATTTATCAATAAAGCTGACTTTGATTTATTTTTTAACTTTTGAACTACCAGTGACCCTTTTTCTCGAACAGAGAGTCATTCACATCTACGGCCTTTGCCGGTTACCCCCCCCCCCCCCCCAAACCTGTTTCCTCTCCAACTTGTGTAACTGTAAGCCTTTGGCCAGGACTCCTAAAATAATATATAGAAGTAACAGATCTATTCCTACCAAGAGAAGCCTACCAACGTGAAGCCTCAGAGGAACGCCTCCTTTTCTCAGTATAGGTTATATTTTCCGTAACATAAGGTGACAGAGATGGGGTGTGGCCCGTGATGTGCCTGACCCGGTTACACCTTCCCAGTGTTAGTTTGGCCAGTTTGTACAGCTTCTCATCTCCTGAGAACTCCTGTGTCCCATAATTCACTTTGACATACAATCAAGAAGAAGGTTCCCTCAATGAAAGAACCTGAAAGAAGTTTTTTTTTTACAAAGTTTGAAATGTATTTCGCTTATAGGAATTGTAGACTTTGTACATTTTTGCAGAGGTGAATGTTTAGTTGAGTCGGTTCAAATCCTCCTGGGGTGTGAAGCTCATGTCGGCGTCTATAATCAGACCCGTCCCGACACGCCGTCCCAGGCGACGCTTGGTTCTGGTGGATTTATCGGAAGTTCACCGCTGCATATTTTATTGTAATCAATTCAAGATGAACTAATATGATTAACATGCTGGTCCGGGCCTTTAGTGAATGCAACGGGGCACTTCAAACATGAACGGGCATCTTCAGCGGGTATGTCAGGGGATTTCACTGGTACTTTATCATTATCACTAATGTTTAACATTTGTGCCAGTTATCACTGGAAGGCCAGTATTTTCTGCACTATAAGGCACACTGGATCATAAGGCGCACCTGCAATGAATGGCCTATTTGAAGAAAAAAAAATTCATACATAAAGTGCACTGGATTACAAAAGGCATCTGAGAACTCATCTTAAATGAATGGTCTATTTTAAAACTTTTTTCATATATAAGACATTTTGAATCATAAGAAATTGAGAAAATTAAAGGCTTTTAGGTGCAATTTATAGTGCAGAAAATACTGTAATCCAACATTTAATCCATGCCCATCCTGAAGTAGAAGCCCGTATCATCAGGTCTGCTGCATCCGCTGATGGAGATGCACTCACGTCACTTCAGAATTCATTCTGCCGTGACGTAGAAATCCTTTCAGAGCTTTTCTCTTCACAGCAGGACTCCTCTGCCATCGACCCGCCGGCGTGAAGCTCAGCGATGAGTCGATCAGGTAATCATTACGACGTAAGTGGTCTTAAATGTCCAGGAGGGTTTCTATCTCAGTTCTGCCTTAGATAACTTTAAAGATAAAACAGTGAAACTGTCGTGTTCTGTATGTACTGTACATTATATTCAGACATTTTCATGCAGTATTATCAGCCTGTGTTTGCTGACGGCTGGAACATGGAGGACTGAGATGTAGAAACTTCCCTGAGACATAAAAGTGCTTTAAACAGTCTATCAGAGTGTGGGAGATGGAAGGTGGTTTAATATCGGTGTGGGGAGGGTCATAAACTTTTGCTTTTTGTCCAGTTTGTAAGGACGGAGATCTTTGTTAGTGGAAAACCATTTGTGGAGTCGACCCTGTTATTTCTCAGACATCTTTCTAATTATTTGTTTGTGATCAGGTGGGGAGTGGAAGTGGGAGTCGGTACATTTAGCTGTTCTTTGTCACCTCACATCCACCCAGTTATATTGTGTGTCAATCATAACCAGTGTTTTTACCTCACAGATTTCATCTGGATCCATCGAACCTGTTCTGTCACTCGTTTTACAAAGTAGCAGCACTTTTCTTTGCTGCATGAAGAATGGACTTCTATTTTCAGTCCTACATCCAATAATACACTCTATTGTTCCAAGAAAAAGGGAAATGAGGAGGGGGTTAGGAGCACGTACTACCAGGAGCTACTGTGATTTAATGGATTATCATGTGGTTAACCATCATTTGCTATTTTTATATGCACCCTACAGACTGAAGGTGGTTTGACAGAGGCATGGATGTGGTTGGAACCAGCCTAGTTTATCAAGATTATTAGTTTATATAGTTAGTTCTGAGATTGAGGACGACGCCTACATGAAGCAAATAAACGTGTATTTCTCTTAAAGAACTGCAGCAAACGTTCAGTCAGCGTCGGACATAGATCATTATGGTTTATTTCTCATCCCGTCCGCTCACATATGCTCTGTGTTAACGTCTGCTGTCAGCGTGTGAAGCCCGGGTGGAGCTCTCAGCTGTTCTCATCAGCTGCTCGTGTTGATCTGGTTGCTGTCTTATTAAATATGAGTCAACAGCAGATTATCTGGATGTCATTCCTGCTTGAAATGGAAAAATCTACTTTTTTTATGTTGGTTTTTGAGTAAATAGAGAAGTTATTGACTTTAACCATCAATTATGTTGACACTGATTTAGGTTTTGGACTGAAATAAACAGCAAGGATTGAATATTATCTGCATTAAATAAAAGTAGACAAATACATTCTCTAATTTTCTTCTGTAAGTTATAACTTTAGCAGTAATTAATTATTTTTTTTTAATTTTCAGTATGGTTTTTTGCTTCCTGGCTCTGCTGACATTTATGAATGCTCAGCTGGTTTTATAATGAATGCATTCACTCAAATGAAATGTTGAACAGAGAGTATCATCAGAGCAGGAACTAGTTTAAGGTGCCACGTTAACAGGTGACGAGTGTAGCATCAGTTACCATGGTGATCTGGTGTCTTTTGACAAACCACATTCTACTTTGTCATTTGTTCTGTATTTGTGCTTCACCTCCGGTGGTTTCCTATTATTCCACAGTAAACTCAGCAGGCTCTGTGACAGCCAAGAAAAGTGGGATGTAAACACTGCAGGTTTCAAACTTTGAATCTGTTTTATGAGAAAAGAAGCACATTTACCACCTTAAACCTGGAGGACAGGATCCAGAGTGTTTCATTGCAAAACCCAGAATATATGCTGATATATACTTGACAGTTATGTGCTTAAGATGGAATGTGTTCATGACTTCTGAGTAAATATTTGATGATGTTCTTTACTGATGTGATGTTTGGTTGTTCCTTCCCATCTTAAGAAACGACTACAAAAGGCTACGGAACAGTTTTACAGTGGAAAAATGATGTGGAGATGGAGAACTAAACACAGTGGATCGCATGAACAAGAAGACACATGAAGAAATGTGTTAAACACAAAGAAATGTCCAGATAGTTCACGTTTCAATGGAAAACTATGAACAAAAACGGTGGAAAAAAATACTGTATATAAAGATCAGTGATCCCTAGGAGCTGCAGCCACTGCTTATTATGTTCCTACAGGTTTATCAGTGTGACTGTTTAATGTACCATGTAAAGTAAAAACAGAAGACAGGTAAAGGTGAGGAGTCGTAGAAGTCGGAGCATTCGTGTCAGCTGATGTTGTATGGCACATCAAAAACATTGATTTGAAGTTCAATTCTGAGGCTGTTCTGTAAATAGCTTTAAATAAACAATAAATATAGCAACATCTGATCAATCCGTATCAATTTCAGACTTAAAATAGTGTACCGATTTAAGCCCCACCCATTTCCAGTCAAACCACACCCACTTCCGGTTTAAACCCCGCCCATTCCGAGTACAGATGCGGATACAGATAATGTTGATGGTTGAACAGATACAGATGTTGGTGTACTCACTCATCACCAATTGCCACTCCCTTTGGGAACTAATAAAGTTCTGAGATCCTTTGAATGAAACCCTTCCCTATGAACAAGGAACAAAATAAGACATCAAAGTGAAATGTGGGCAAAACAATAGCCGTTATATGTGAGGGGTTTCAGTTAAGTTAGATGAGATGCTAATGACGCCTGCAGGGAATCAGGGTACCACCATTGAACTCACTGGTAAAGGTAACTAAGAAGCTTTAAAGCTCCAGTACATCCACCAGGAACACACCTGCCTCCATTCAGCCAATTCAATCATTTTAAATTGATATCCAACCATCCATTTTCCTATAGACAATACACCATAGTCGTCCCGTCTTCCATCGTTTTTCCGCTTTGCAGGTCATCGTTGTTGCTGGAGCCGACCCCAGCTAATTACGGGCGAGAGCTGAGATACCAATACACGTGATGACGGTGCATTGTGGGAATATGTCGATATATTTGTGACTAAAGAATGAGAAATTATAACTCTAAGGTACAGCCCATTTGATGCATGATAAAGAAAAGGCCATGTATGTTTATTTTAGCATGTTTGCAATAAAAGTTTCATGTCGGCCTCTGTCACCTCTGTACCAACGTGTAAATGTGTAGATGTTGTTTGTGTGGTGAAATGCTTTGAGTACAGTCCATTTAACATTACATGCATCACAATATAAAGGTAGTCCTCAAGATACAAACATTCGACTTGAGAACATTTGGAGACACAAAGACGTGCACCGCTATATCCGATTATGTCCTGCAGTTCCACTTCCTGCCACAACTCCCTCTGAGCAGCACTGCTGTGTTCACACACCTTCAACACTCGTCCCCCCCTCTTGTTGTTTGTTGCTGTCTGTTAGCATCTCAGAGTGTCAGGTTGTACCTTTACTGTAAATGAATCTGAATGAAAACGATCATGTGAATCACGAGTGATGCTTAACGGTAAATATTGGAACCATACGTACGTATTTTAATATGATTATATGGTATTACTTATATATTGTTCAGCGACATGATATTATGTGCTTTTAATGGTTTTTCTAGTGATTTTAAGGGTCCAGTGTTTGTGGTGGACAGACGTTAAATCAGGTGAAACAATGTTAAACTTGATTTTTATTTTTGTGTGTTTTTTTTTTTTGGACCGCCATATAATCCAGAACAAATTCAGTCGAAACACCCTGTATCTGTATTTTATTTTATTACGTGTTGTTTTTATGTTCTGTTATTGTTTCCAGTCAGTACTAGGGAATAGTACTTTGGTACTTAGAGGAGTAACATTTAATGACATCAAATGGCGATTATAGATTGAAATTTCAGAACGACTTACGAACAATTCAAGTCTGTTGGATAATATTTAATTTAAACCTGATAATTAAAGGCATTTTGCTGAAGAACACAGTTTGCTAATAGTTGTACAGATAAATTAGCCATCATGACATCACTGCAATGTTTACAACAAATGGGTAAAAACATATTTAGTGCAGGTTTAAAGATAATCTCTTAAATGGATTGGGTTGTTGTCATCAATGGTTCTTGTGCTGCAGTCAGTGAACACATTCACTGAATGGGAAAATAAAACCTCTAGTTATTGTCACTATTGCGTTTATTGTATATTGAATACTGTGTCACCCTATGACACAAACAGTAAATACAGTTGCAGGCAGTGAAGCCCTCTCTGTAGTAGAAATGATATTTCCTCTTGTAATTACATTCTTCAGTGGCTCAGGTCGTTTCTCCACTGCTTTGTTTTCACCAGTGACATGTGGTGAGGTTCACGGCGGTGAGGCGCTGACGTTAACGCCAGTTTTACGAGCCAAACAGAGTTGGGGCTTTGCCGTTATTTTAGAGTCCGACAGAAAAAACTGGTCAAAAATCATTTACGACAAAAAGTGCAGCAGCTAGCGGCTGAGACTCTCCTCCGATTGGACCACCGATCGAAACAAGTTTTAATTAATAAAAGAAACCCAACATCGGCTTTGGAGACCAGATCAATAAAATAATCCAGCTTTTATCCACATGAATAACGCTCACATGGGAGCCTCAGTAGTGATCATGGATCATACATTCAAGCAACAAGGCAGCATGATGCATTTCTTCATTAAGTCCATCAAATAATTTTGATCTCCATTTGGGTGAAGCAGAAACTTGTAAAAGAAGAGTAGAGAGTGGAGTATAACTTTATCGATCCCTTAAGGAGGTTCCATCAGGTAAATTAATTTCTCCGTCGCACACAGCACAGTAAGTACACAAAACACAGAAAAAGCACACAGAAAGCACCAGCACATAGAAAGTAGTACAACACCAAATAGAAAGACTAATAAATAACCCATCAAGAATATATAAATAGAAAAACATAAATAGGCATAGAAATAACAAATAAACAGGCCTGGTCACACTCCCTCCCCAACACACCACAGCGAACGACAGGACGCTGGCGACCACAGACTGGTAGAACATCCACAGGAGCTTCCTGCAGACGTTGAATGCCCTCAGCCTCCTCAGAAAGTAGATCCTGCGCTGAGCTTTCTGGTCCAGCTGCCTCGTGTTGCTGGTCCAGTCCAGCTCGTTGTCCAGCCACAGCCCAGGATATTTATAGGTCTGCACAATCTCCACCTCCTCCGTTCCTATCAGAACTGGTCTAGGTTGGGGTCTGTCCCTCCTGAAGTCAAAGACCAGCTCTTTAGTTCTGGAGGTGTTGAGCTGCAGACTGTTGCTGTGACACCAGTCAACAAAGTCCTTCACCAGGCATCTATACTCCTCCTCCTCATTGTCCCTGATACATCCCATGATAGCTGTGTCATCTGAGAACTTCTGGGTGTGACACAGTTCTGAGTTGTAGCAGAAGTCCACCGTGTACAGGGAGAAGAGGATTGGGGACAAGACAGTCCCCTGTGGAGCACCAATTCAGCTGACCAGTGTCAGACGTGATGTCCTTTAGCCTGATGACCTGTGGTCTGTCAGTGAGGTAGCCTTGGATCCAAGCAACCAGGCCGGGGTCCACTAGTATTTGTGAGAGTTTTTCCTGTAGGATACAGGGCTGGTTGGTGTTGAAGGCACTTGAAAAATCCAGAAAAAGGATCTTCACAGTGCCGCTTTCCCTGTCCAGATGCAAGTGGGCTCGGTGTAGCATGTGGAGGATGGCGTCGTCCACACCGACCTTTTCCCGGGAGGCGAACTGTAGGGAGTCCCCGGCATGTGGCACCTGAGGCCTGAGGAGATTGAGGAAGAGTTGCTCCAGAGTCTTCATCAGATGGGATGTGAGCGCCACCAGTCAGAAGTCGTTCAGCTCGCTGGGCCGGTTCTTTTTGGGAACTGGAACGATGCACGACGTCTTCCAGAGGGGGGGCACCTTCCTGAGACGCAGGCTCAGGTTGAAGACCCGTTGTAGCGGCTCCCCAAGTTCAGCGGCACAGGCCTTGAGTAGACGGGGGCTCGCCCCATCCAGTCCTGTGGCTTTTCGGGGCCCAAGCTTCCTCAGTTTTCCTCTTACCTGGTCCGCCGTGAAGCAGGGAGGGGGTGGTGGTGGGACCTGGGGGGTGGGGGGAGGGTGTCTGACAGAGAGGAGGACTTGCAGGTGAGATAGTGGGGGAGGGAGGAGTGTGGGGAGCTAGGATAGGTGGAGGTGGGCTTGAGGGAGGTAGAATAGGTGGTGGGATGGGGGGAGGAGGACTGCTCCACTGCTGCAGAGAGGGGGTCAGTAGGTTTGGAAGGACTGAATCCTCACCTCATGACGTCCAAAATTCACTCACATTTTTGTTGCTTTGATTCCCTCAAAGTCTGTCTCTTCGGCTGCTGCCGAAAATGTTCTGACTTTGGAAAAGGTTACCAATTTTTATCACCTTTCTTTTGAGACGTCAGCTCTCAGCCTCATCCCATGCTGCCCTGAGAAAATGTAAGTTAAAAAAGAAAAACCCTCAAAGGCCTCGCTTCATGAAAAAAAAATAGAATTATAATTTATTTATTCAACCAAATATTCAGCATAAGTCAGCGTCTATTCTCCACAGGCTGATGGACAGTCCATCAAAGGTTATAAAACAGGAGTTTAAAGTCTCCAGCGTTTGGATTTTACTATAGAAAGGAAATTTATTTTTAGTTCCACATTCCTGGCCTCCATCCACATCAGTACAGGAACTATCTGAGTTTTATTTTCAGTTTACCTGGAAAAATATGGATTTTCTGACCACCATGCAGATCTACAGACGAGCCACGCCATCCGCTGGTTCATTTTCTTGTTCCAGTTATTCAGGATTGAATCAGAACAATTCTTTTCACGCTCATTCATCAGAAGCTGCCCTGGGTAATCAGGAGGTTGTGGGTTTTGCCACTATCTACAGTTCTGTAATGACGCCTTTAATACTCAATAACTCTGTCGTACTCAACTGTCACTCTCTAAGGACTTCATTCAAACTGATTCCGGCAGAGCGGCTGTCAGGGGGGCCCAAGAGAACGTTTTTTAGGTCAGAGGAGACATGAAATCCAGACAAATGCTTTTATTGTTTTAAAAGGATTGGTCCATTTTTTCAGTTTGCACATTTGTGGCATTGTTAACACCCCTCAGCATCCACTGAATATGATGTAATTCACCAGGTGATTACTGCTGATGGGGCAATAATGAAACAATTAGGTAACGTCTGTCTGGACGGAGGTTAAAGTGTACGTAATGACGGGTCAGTGTTCTTGTAAATCATGTTGTTTTAATGTGCTCCATACATTTACATAGATAATTATGTATATTCACACCCTGCCCAGCAGAACCAGTGTGATATGTAGGCCAAAGGCAGCTTGACTGCAGCAGCTGGGGATTAAACACCAAAGGAACCTCAGCAAAGAGACGCCGACACTTCATCCAGAAGATAAGAAGAGTCAAACACTGTGAAACCATCTGACGTGAAGTACAGATGTGAAAATGGATACAATTCATTTGTAGAAAATAATATAATAATAAATAAAAAAGCCTTCTTAATAATTTGTAGATTTGTTTGATGAATTAGACACATTTTTTTAAAAACGCTGCATGTCTTTTCTAATCAATGCAGAGGAAATTATGAACAAACACTCTCCTGGATCCACACCAAAGTTCCTCTCCTGCCAATGTCTCATCCTTCCAACAAGTTTTATGACAATCTGTGCAGTACATTTAGCATATTTCTGATTATAAGAAAATAACAACAAGCATTGGCAAAAAACCTCCACCTCCTGTAGAAGTAAGTAAAGATATCACACGACTTCAGAATGTTGCTTTACATGACATATGAACATAAACATGCCGAAGTGCATCAGACAAAGGAAACACGTGTTTATCTGTTTATTTTTTAGTATGTACAGACATATGTAATATGTGCATACTGGCCCGAGCAAACACACACACACACACACACATACACACACACACACACACACACACACACACACACACGAGGGGCCTGTATACATGCAAATTCAGACAGAATGATGGTGCAGTGGTGGGTAGCTACGTACCGCCCAAGGAGCAGCTTGTGGGGGTCGGTGCCTTGCTCAAGGGCACCCCAGACCGAGCCCCTGCCACCTCCTGCTGTTGTTGCAGCGATGGTTCTTTAAACAGCTCTAATGAAGGAGACGCGGCTCTGGGTTCACCGATGAGGCAGTGGACTGAGAAAGAGGAAGAAATGGAGCAGATCCACCGTTTGAGTGGAGACTAGACCAGAGGAGCTGGGCTCATCAGCACTGGGCCGTGGGTGAAGCTGTTAATGACGTCCATAATGTCATTATACCGACAGGGTAAGTGTGTGCTCCTCTGCTTTACTTGCCGTTTGCAGACGAGTTCCGTATAGCTTTCTCCCAAACGCAGTATTTATGATCCGATCCTACTTTTGTCTCTGGACTCATCTGTATTCAGATCTGCATCCTCCCACCTCCATCCCTGTGTGTTACTTCCTGCTGTCAAGCATTTTAACTGGGACTTAGAGTTGCAAGTTTCTCTGATGAGTTGAGGTGAAAGGTGCGACCAGTTAAGACAACCACCATGTGGAATATTTCAGCGGTCATTGTCCATCGCTGTGCAGTAAGAACAGCCATCACTCCAGTGGAAGAACCAGCTGTAAACCTGTCAGAGATGAGAGCTGGATCCTCACAGGGGAGCGGAGCTGGAACGCCACGCCAAGCACCGTGGGCAGAGGCAGCCACTGGAACTGCCAACCCACTGGTCCAACCAGTCACCTCCTGATCCTCCTGTCAGACACCCAGTCGCTGCAGCGTCCTCACACCGTCCAGCTGCTACGTCACGCTTGGTTTTCAAATCAGGAGAAAATGCAGAATGATTGAAACACGGCGCTTTCAGGCAACACGTTGAAGCATCATGGAGGACAGGAAGAGCTTCCTTATTAGCCAATCAAACGGCCTCCCCACTCTGTATTACTAGACGAGTCTGGTTGTTATGTTGTTTTTCAGCAAATAGACTGATGAGCATTTTAAAGTGCAGTAAAAATCCCAGACATGCATGCAGACAAGCGTACCGGAGCTACTTGATGGCTCATAATAATGTTATCTCTGCCTCGGTGGGGTAAACAAACACGAGTGCAGATTCCGGCGGCTCTCTGTACGAGTCTCAGCGGAGGAACGAGCCGGCTAATTAAAACATAACCAGCATCGCATCTGTTTGTGTGTGCGTTTCTGTTTCTTTGCATATGTCAGGTGAAGTAATGCGGCCGGCGGTAAACACCAAACACTTTGCAGTGATGGCCGTACTTTAATGTGGAAACACAAACACTCCATCCACACACTGATGGTGTGATTATTCCGTAGCCATTCCGCTGCGCCATTAGCATTCACTCCACAGCGTGGCATTTAAAGGCAAACCGCTGATTTTCCACCATCAGTGCATTGTGGGTAGTGTGTTCCGACGAACAAAGCTAAAAACTCTCCTCATTGTGCCGCCGCCCACGCCCACGCCCACTCGCTTTCCACTGAAAACCTCTGAGGAACTTCAAATACAGGTTGTGCTTCGGTATCGTCGTCTCCAAAGATCCTCGACGTCTGATGGAACCAGAGCGACACAAAACACCTTTTATGAAAAACAAAAGAGTTGCTGATGAAAAATCAACTACAATAATGTTGAAAAAAGTACTTTGGTACAAAGAACTATTTAGGACAGGACCTGACTTCCCACAAAGCACCAATTATGGAATATTATGTTAGGTTTTCTAACTATAGACCAGAGGTTCTTCACCTTGTTGGAGGTACTGAACCCTGTCGGTTTCATATGTTCACTCACCGAACTCTTCTTTAGTAAAAAACTTTTTTTTTAAATGTCAAATTTCAGACATAAGTGTATGTTTTACTGGTGTATTTAATGAATTGTGCATTAATGTCACCTTTTACAAAGAACAAAACAAAGACAGTGCATGAACTCACATGAAATGACCTACCTGTAAATCAGTGTGACCTCTGCTGTTGTCATAGAGACCAGTTCAGATATGCGTGGCTTCACCTTGACAGGTGTTACTCTGATGTCATTTTACACCAAAGTCTGTTTCTGTTGTTTCCATCAGCTTCAGGAAGTGTTCCTTTATTTCTACCAGCACCAGACTAGAGTTGTTCACCTGACATTCAGATCCTGCAGAACGCTGACTCCCATCACGTTCTGTTATACAGTACAGGTACATTCAGGTTACACATGTTCGTCAGACCACTTTGTTTTTTTTGCTCAACATAGTTACGATGGACTAAAATATTAAGAAGTCAATCAGATGACGTACCATCATGACAGGCATAGATCCACTACTGAGTGTGTAAAATCACCTGTAGCACAGGTAGGCTAATCGATGTAGCGTCACGTGATCACCTGCAGCCAGTGATGGCTAAGGGGGGCGTGTCATCACCTATTGACACGATGTGTCAAACGTACACAGTGATTCGTGGATGTTTGGCAAAAACACCCGACACATTGTGTCGGGTGTTTTTTCTTGACCCCCGTCTCCGCCGAACCCCTGAGACCCACTCACCGAACCCCTGGGGTTCGATCGAACCCGGGTTAAGAACCACTGACCTAGAGTAATACCTCATGCATTCACGCATCAACACACGTGGCTTCACCTCGGACTTCCATGAGACACAAAAGTGTTCAGGGTTTGGGAAAAGGTAATACAGATAGAAGGTGGTTCAATATCAGTGTTGTATACGTTTAAATTACCGTAAATCACAAAATAAAGTATTTGTCGTTATATCACAGATTTCGGTGGTTCCTTGAACACATTAACAGTGAGTAACGAGGGATCACTATAGTTCCAAAAAGAATGTTGGTACTTTTCTGTTTCACTTGGTTGTGAACAAAAGAAATATTTCCCCTGACAATCCAGCTTTATGGTCACCTTTGACATATTTGTTGATGTATGTAATCTATATCCATCATCACAATTTAAACTGTATTAATGCTCTACATGCATTTCAAAATAAAAACTCAGCTTTTTTCTGTATCAAAAACGTCAAACATTATTTTGCTAATTCTCATGGATTAAAAAAGTGACCATAGATTGAAAGAGGAGCATCACGATCGCTAATGTAAGGACACACAGAGAACGGAGCTGACACCTGCTTATCAATACGTTTAATAAATGTGACGACTTTGCAACACAAATGTTGCTAAATTGACTTTTACCAGGTTAGCAGGCAGCATTTTGTTAGTAGTGTAGCGACAAATGTACAGAAACCATCACTGTAACACGGAAAGTATGAGAAGTTTAACAATGAAAACCAAACCTATCTGTGTGTGTGTGTATGTGTGTGTGTGTGTGTGTGTGTGTGTGTGTGTGTGTGTGTGTGTGTGTGTGTGTGTGTGTGTGTGTGTGTGTGTGTGTGTGTGTGTGTGTGTGTGTGTGAAAGAGAGAGAGAGAAATGGAAGAACAATTCTTTTAACGAATCTTAATCTCTGTTTACAAATGGGACACTGGTTTGTTCATCATTCCACACACACACCATGTACTTCATGCTGGATCATACAAACCAAACAGACACTAATTCTAACTTAATTAAAACACAACCAAGTATCCACCACAGTAACAAATCCCTAGTAAACACACACACACACACACACACACACGTTTGATGTGGATGCTGGTGAAATGAAGACGTGTCGATCCGGACCCTGGAGGGACATTGAGTCTGAACCGTCCTCCAGCCTGAGGCCACGCCCACAGGAACCTCCACTAGAGAGCCTTCACCCAGAGACATGTCAATATTACAATTTGTACGGAAACTGATGATAAACTTTATATTTAAAGTGAAGCGCTGAGCGTGCATTCGCTATGATTCCTGACAGATCTTTATCCACAGTGGACATGAGAGTCCACCATGTCCTGGTGTGAAGTCACCATAAATGATTTTTTGATTGGTGTTGAGATTTGCTTGAGCGGTTGCTGTGTGTTCATGTCTATTTGTAAGACTGCCTCGGGTTCCAAACTGGCTTCACACACGTTGAAAGGGGAAGGAAGGACTTTCAGCGTCTTTGTTGGACATTTAGGATTAGTGCAGTAGATGTGTTCTCATTATTCTCTTCTATCTGGGCTTGATAAAAACACAGAGAGGAAGATAAGAAAATACTCGGTGGGAATAATGAAACATGCACCAGCGGATGAATTACATTTGATCTGAAATTGGAGCCAAGGCAATCTGTAATTAGTGTACTGAAGTAATGCAGTGTTCACCGCTGTGTGCAAACCACAGACACTGACGTCCTACAGACTCACAAAAAAAGGAAACAAAGGAAAGGAAATTCTACCTACGGACAGCAAACAGACACAAAAAACCTTTTTTCCTGGAACATAAAGGCTACCGGATAAGACTCAGTTCTTTTTTAGATGTGAATAATGTAGTCACTGGTGTAGGACAGGGAAGAGCAGAGTGAGAAATCATCAGTGCACTTAATTCTATAAATATTCCCACAAAAAAAAAAATTTTTTTAAATCTGAACTAAATCTGAGAGTACACTCAAAAGACTAGCAGATGGAGGAGCGTGTTGGAACAACAGGTATGGATGATGCGTCATATCGAGGTTCCTCTGGTGGACAGTCACCTACCACAGCTTCGTCACTCCTTTTATGTCAGTTTTGAGCTTCATTTTATATGATTGGAAAATCAATGAAAAGGAACATTCAGCTTTCGAACATTTGGAGCTACAAACAAACACGTGTCGCTATATATATATATATATATATATATATATATATATATATATATATATATGTGTGTGTGTGTATACTGTTGTCCTGCAGTTCCGCTTTCTGCCACAACCCCTACGGAGCAGGGGTGGACAGTAACGGAGTAAATTTACTTAAGTACTGTACTTACCTGTAAGTACAGATTCTGAGGATTTTTACTTTACTCAAATATACTAGAATTCTTTCATACGTATTACTCTTACTCGAATACATTTCCAAGGCAAAGATTTTTTTACCCTTACTCGAGTTAATTTCTGAGAAGGCTCATGAATACTCGTTACTTTTAGGTTTGCCTGTTATTGCCCCCCCCCCCCC
Source organism: Antennarius striatus (assembly GCF_040054535.1). Lineage (NCBI taxonomy): Eukaryota > Metazoa > Chordata > Actinopteri > Lophiiformes > Antennariidae > Antennarius > Antennarius striatus. The sequence goes on from NC_090795.1 coordinate 17,316,378, forward strand.
CTAAAATGCAATTGGCCACAAGCAGTGTTCAAAGAAGGAAATCTATCACAGTACACGTTCTCAACTGGGATTTACGTAAAAGTGGAGATACGCCACCCCCTACACAATCAGCTCAAAACAAGACCGCGGTGGCGATGGAAGAAGAAGCCTCCGTTGAATCTGATGAACATGATGAACCGGAGTTTTATGAGGCGGAGGAAGAAAACCCATGGCATCGTCTTAAAGATACTGTATGTTCGAGTTTGTAGAAGTGAAAAAGGACAACGGAGACTCAGACAAGAAAAAGTAGATTTTCAAATGCTTATTGTGTTCACTGAAGAAAAACTGACAAAAGTCACACCTGGAGACCTCTGGTCACTTCATTTTACAGAACTACAGACTGACAGAGACTGGAGGACACAGGGCCACAGAGACACACAGACCGGGGGCCAGGGGGAAACACACAGACAGACAGACAGACAGACAGACAGACAGACAGACAGACAGACAGACAGACAGACAGACAGACAGACAGGTGGGGGGAGACAGACAGACAGACAGACAGGTGGGGGGAGACAGACAGTATGTTGAGACAAATATTGTGGTCCTGGGACATGTCCTTCCTGTAAACATTGAGTTGTTGAAAGCAGAGATTTAGTTTGTTGTAAAGCAGTGGTTCTCAACCAGTAGTCCACCAGGGTGTCCTTTAGGGCAGTGGTCCCCAACCCCCGGGCCGTGGACCGGTACCGGTCCGTGGGCCATTTGGTACTGGGCCGCACAGAAAGAGAAAATAATTTACATTACTTCCATTTTATTTATTTCTGTCTGGAAGATGATTTATTTTGAAAAATTTCCCAATTCTCTGTCACATCCGTCTACGTCAGTGGTCCCAAACCACCGGGTCGCGACCCCGTACCAAATCGCGGAGTAGACCGACCGTCTGACACACACTTCAGGTGTCATATTCTCCCGTTACCCCTAGATGTACGTTGAATGCACTGATTGTATGTCACTATATTTCAAAATAAACCTCATCAGTGCAGTCACTTGAATCGAGTTTTTAATATAATTATTTCTTAAGATTATTTAGTTCACAGAAATGTTGATAGTCAATTTATGACAAAAAAGGTTGTTTACTGTCTGCTGATGTCAGCATTTTACATTGAACCACTGCGGATGATTTATTATTAGATTACAGCTGTCCTGGCATCATTAACTATTATCGAGCAAATGAAGATATCGTGAAAATATCGTCTAAGATGAAACCGGTCCGTGGCGCAAAAAAGGTTGGAGACCTCTGCTTTAGGGGTTCCAGTTGGTCCCCAGTTAAACCAGTTGGTTGGGCCTGTATCCATTTGGTCTTGTGTGTGTATGGAAGGGGGGGTTGTTTAATAAAATGTGAAAATGACATAATTGTCCTCTTTGATGATTCCATTAATTTTATTTCCATTGTTATAGATGTTGGGGAAGGCTTGGTACAGTATAACATGATGGTTCTACAGGCAAGAACATCAGTGCAGGTGGTTTCAAAGAGTTTTCTCTGAAACAAGACATACAAGGTACTATATACTGTATACAATTGTAAAATGACAGTAATTCAGTCAGGTCCATTCTCATCAAAGATTAAAAAATAGGAATTTACTCTTACTCTTACTTTAAGTACATTTAAAAGCCTTTACTCTTGGATACTTAAGTACTTTTAAAAGCAAGTACTTTTTTACTCTTACTCAAGTAATGTATTGACTGGGCTACTCTTACTTGTAGTAAATGTTGACCAGAAGTATTTGTACTCTTACTCCAGTACTGGGGTCAAGTACTCTGTCCATCTCTGCTACCGAGCAGCACCGCGCAGCTCCGACACTCGTCTCCTCCTCTTGTTGTTGTTTGTTGTCTCTGTTAGCATCACTGTTGTTGTTGATGATCTTAAAACCTCCAGGAGAGTTCCTTGAAGTGTTTCTTCTCCTCCTCAAGGATTAAATTATATATGTGGGCAAAAGTTTACTGTCAACCAATCAGAATTCCACACGATAACGTGAATCATGAGCGACACATAGCGTTACTTGGAATCGTACGTATATATTTTAACATGGCTATATGTTTTTAATCTTATTGATTCTACAGTAACATGATATTATGTGTTTTAACGGTTTTCTAGTCAAGTAAAGTGATGTAAACTTGATTTTTATTTTTTTGTCTAGTTTTGTTAAACTGACGTTATATTCAAGAACGACTAAACTTGTCTCTGTATTTTATTTAATATGTGTTGTTTTTATGTCAAGTTATTGTTTCTGCTCAGTCTTAGTATTTCGAGATGTGATGACATTTAAGTGACCCCCAAATTGTGATTATAGATAGAAACTTAATAAATGATGACTTACGAACAATTCAGTTTGTGAACAGCTCTCGGAACCAATTGTGTTCATATGTTGAGGACTACCTGTATATAAAACGTGACGATACATGATCAAAAACCTCCTAGATTCACGTGTTAGATGAGGTGGGGGAAAACACAGCCAAGTGGCCACCACAGGAATAAAACCCTCGTTTAAATGCTTTGACTGATGTGTCTGCTGCTGAGAGGAAGACCTGATGATCCACAGCCTGGGGGGACAGCAGTGGTAATTGACTACCTGTTGATAATATTTCTCCATAGCCTGAGGTCACTCCCCAGCAGGACGCGGGAATCACCAGTCCAGACCAGTCACTTAGAGACTCGTCAATAATATTAGTATTAAAAACAGCCTGAGTGCTGATCCGGCCTTATTTTCTTGCAAACACATCAGACGACGTTACCTTCAGGAGACCCCCCAGCAGAGAACAGAGGAGGAGTCCTCACAGCGTGTGTGACCTACACAATGCGGTGTTGATGGTGGCGATGCAGCAGAGGATACACACGAACATAGAACTCAGCCGATGGTTGAGTCAAGAGACCAAACATATTTGCTTTTGAAGGAGCACACAAGCATCTCTGAGATGAAAGCTTCTGAGCTTCCTGGCCTTCAGCAGACCGCGGTGAATGAAGCAGTGATTCTGTCCCAGCATGCAAACATACAGTGTAATCAAAAACAAGCAGCGATAATCAAACGCTTTTATTCTAAAACTTGGCTTTCTTTCACCGAGTTCAGAGTCAAAGAGCTTCTTCCTGCAGTTCTCAGAGCCTGTGGTGTTCTTTTCTCTTCAACTCATTTCTTTTCCAATCATCGTGCTGATGGAGCAGCGCTGGCAGGTGGAGGGTCTCCAGCGAGGGCTGGGGGGAGGGAGGCGGACGGGGGGGGGGGCACCAGCAATGAGAGAAAGAAGCGACTGAATTATTTCTCTTTTCCTAGAGTTGAACTCCTTTTGTACGTGCATCCTGCGTTGTCCACACACACTCTGATGTCTGTGGAAAGTTTGGTATGTAGTATACAGCTGCAGCCGGGGGGGGCTTCTGTTAGTTAAAGGGAACATTTTATAAGCATGTTGTCAAATAGAAAAGGGATTGCAGTCCTTTAATTATTGACTGTTTAATCTTCGTGCTGCTTTAACACCACCAGTCGCTCCTCTTGGACCCGGGGGTCAGATCTCTGTGGCGGCAGCCTTGTCCTGTACAGGAGGATTGGCTGGAACACACGATGGTGGAGGGGTGGAGCACGATCCGGACGAGGAGTTGTTACCTTCTGGTCCAGATCTGAACAAACTGATGACTTTTTAAGGTGTTTTTTCATGTTGAACGCAAAACTACTGACTTGGATTTGAACCCAAATTTAGTGACGTTAATCCTCGGTGGACGTTTACGTCCTCCAGAGAGTTGTTCTAGTTGGATCAGAATATTTAACTCCAAATAAAATACATTTAAAGGACTCTTTTTATCCTTATCTACACAATATTGCAAATCTCAAAAACTTGTGTTTCCTCCAGCAGAACTGGCAAACAAATTATGGTTCATCACTAACTTATATGCTATATGTTATATGAAAAACTGAATGCATTCTATTTGAATGGATTCTCTGAGAATCAATTCAGATTTTGGTATATTTAAACCTGTCTGAAACAAGGAAACTACCTGATGCACATTCAGACCCCAGTGCCAGAGCAATATTTAGAGAAACACATAACTGGAGAAAAAAAGCCTTTGGCCAGAGAGGATTACTGGCAAGCAGGGAAATATTTTGTGTTTAATCCGTAGAGCAGAGAAAGATCCCCCCAATCCTGGCAGGAGAATACCCGAACAAAACTTCCAGGAGCTCACTGACCTCAGGCTACTTTCACTTCTCTCAGCGGTGATAAGGTCATCCTGAGACTGCTTAAGCAGCAGCTTGTTAACGGGGGTGAGTTGTTGGTAGTAATTTGCCCTATTTGACTCTTTTATAAGCACCTGGAGGACAAAAGCCTCATTTAATAGTTGTAAACTGACTTAATGTTTCCTTTTTACACAGTCTCTGATTTCAGCTCCTAAGCTCTTCTCAGCTTTATGTTTACATTGTCTGGTGGCCCCAGAGCTGGGGTTTACGGCCCCTGGTAGTCGCCCACTGGGGCATCACAATGGCGCGTTCTTCCCCTCCATTGGCCATCTTTTATCCCTGTTGGTGTCACTATAGACAGATAAACATTTCAGTTTTCTTACCACAATGTTTTTGTCTGTCGTGTCCAACGTGATTGGGCACCTCATGAGTCTGGCGTTGATGTTCTGTCCCGGGGTGGTGATAGCTTCCTGTGGCTGGATTCTACTACAAAAACACATCACGTGTTGACTCGGGAGGACGATCTTCACCTCTTCACCCCACCCTCCAGACCGTCGACACATTCCAGAGAGGAAGTAGAGGTGAGAGATGAAGCATCTGAAACATCCACTGGCAGTAAATGTTTCTCAGATTTCATTCTCTGACTTTCCTCCATGTTCAGAGTGAAACCTCCCACTTGTTTGGATGAAGATACTGGATCACGTTAGGACTCATCGTACTGATGAGGCTACCTGCACTAGGTGGATACACATCTGCAGAGCAGGGAAAGTGTAACTGTAATAGTGAGCCATAATAGTCAGATATAACTCAGTTGTGATTTGCAACCTTCAATGGGTTGTTCAAGCTGCTGTGGGGGGGGGGGGGGGGGTTTCTGTGCTAGGGGGTTCCCAGGTGCACCAGCTGTATTCACTGTAGATCCGAGGCCATGTGGCCCCGTGTGGTAGCTGCTCTGACAGTACATAAACCACTGTGTGTGATGAAGGAGATCCACCTTCCTCCTGTGCCACAGGAAGTCGAGCCTCTGCTTGAAGGAGGGACATGTCAGGGGGGGGGGGGGTCAGCAGGGGTCCTCTGTGATGTGTGGCCCCAGGAACATTGTTCTACTCATGCCAACCATGGTGAGCACCAGTAGGTCTTTTTAACATTTAGAGAGGGGGGGGGGGTCCTGCACCCTGTGAGCACTGACCCTCCCCCACCCTGACCGCTGTGACTTCATCAGCAGTTTGATGGTGAGGTGGAGGAGGATGAAGATGATGTGCAGTCGTGTGTCAGCAGGGTGGGCTGGTGTGGATGGAGCACGTGTGTGTGTGTGTGTGTGTGTGTGTGTGTGTGTGTGTGTGTGTGTGTGTGTGTGTGTGTATGTGTGTGTGTGTGTGTGTGTGTGTGTGTGTGTGTGTGTGTGTGTGTGTGTGTGTGTGTGTGTGTGTCTGTGTGTGTGTGTGTGTGTGTGTGTGTGTGTGTGTGTGTGTGTGTGTGTGTGTGTGTGTGTGTGTGTGGGTAATGATGTGGAATCCAGGTCACTTTTTCGCTTTACAGGTAGTCCTCAACATACAAACACAATGGGCTCTGAGAGGTTGTTCGTAAACTGAATTCCGATCTATAATGGTATTTCAGGTTATTTAAACATCATTTCTATTCTGAACAGGGAAACACGATTCCCTGAGACTGACCAGAAACCATCACAGGACATAAAGACATCACATAATCAAATAAAATGCAGGTAGAGGTTGTGTGAAGTGAAGTCATTCTCAAGAGTATGTCAGTTTAAAAAAAAAAAAAAAACATGAAAAAATAAGAATAAAGTTTACGTCATTTTACTCGACTAAACATCTGTTCACCACAAATATTGGAATCTTAAAATCACTAGAAGACTATTAAAAGCCCCAACAACAGCAAGATAGGGAGATGAGTGTAGGAGATGCTTGAACGCAGCGGTGCTGCTCGGCGGGGGTTGTGGCAGAAAGAGGAACTACAGTGGTTGGGGGGGGGGGTTTGTTTGTACCTACAGATGTTCAGAAATCGTATATTCGTATCTACTTGTACTTAATATTTTGTCCATATCATGAAAATGAATGACCCAAACAGAAATGAATGCTATTTCTATGTTAAACATTTAATTCCACCGCTTTATAGCAGCAGAAGAAAAGTGGGATCGATTTTTTTTATCCGTTATTGTATAGAAATTATTTAATACTTTCCATTAATGACACTACTTTCCTCTAAAAAGCTGCTTTTTTTTACTTTAATAGTTCGTTTACACATTTATGTTTCATGTATATAATACATCCAATAGTTTTTTAGAGAACCGAGCTGGCTGAGTCATTCCACAACATTCAGGAGATGACGTTTTTCCCCAAACATATTAAAAGACTTGAAGACGCAGCGTGTCTCTTAAACACAGAGCAGCCTCTGTGCAGCAGGAGGAATTTAAACAACAATCTGAGAGGACGCATTCATCATCGGCAGCGAGATAAAGCGTGATCTCAGTAATCACCTGCTGGCTGCTGTGCTGTGGGCAAACTTCACTTCACTGTGTTCACTATCATTCAGTCCTATAGCACAGCTCGCTCTCTTGTTTATACTATATAATCTACTGGCATCACAAGGGGAAGTGGAGGATTTCAAACATGGAAACACTGAATAAATCAAATTATCTGTCCCACATGATTCCCCAGTCCATCTACTAACACAGTCTCGCCTCAGAGATGTTTTAACCTCACATCCAGGTAGAGGCTGGGCATCAAACTCTGATTCTATCAGAATCCTGAAGAAATCTTTTTGACACTGGAACCAGTTTGTGAATAAATTCCACCAGTGCCATTGTGGTGAGATGTAGCGTCCCTACCTTCCAACTCACAGGTACCTCTAACCATGGAACACAATGAAAAGCTAAATAAATCCACTCCATGGAGCCCAGCCAGCAGAGCTCCATGGAGCGGATTTATTTCTCTGACAAACGTTGGGTCAGGACAGTGTTGTGTCCGCGCCAAACTTGTTTTGTACACGGAAGGATGTGAAATTAACATTTGAAACACTTTACCTCCGCTGTAGCAGCGACATCGTAACATGACACAAATGAGTGACACAGTCTGCGTGAAGAAGGATTCGTACGACGGGTGGGGGTGGTCGGTTTGGGTGGGGGTGGTCGGTTTGGGTGGGGGTGGTCGGTTTGGGTGGGGGTGGTCGGTTTGGGTGGGGGTGGTCGGTTCGGACCCCACCTTCAAAGAACTAAAACATTTTAATTCCAATAACTGGAACATAAAAGAATTGCCATCAGATTCTGTCACATCTAAATGATGCCTCTTCCTGTATTTAGAGTGACATTTTTGCCAATACTTCTATTAGTAAATTAATTGATTAATCATCTTAGATGGTAGTTCTATGCATTTAGTATGGTTCTACTGTTCAGTTTCTGTGTCTGAGACTTTAAAATAAACATTTTGACCACACAATTCAAAGAATAAAAAACCCCTAAAATGAAAATTCAGTCATTGTCTTAAACTCAACTGATCCCAAACCGTAACTGACGGTGAAGTTCTATTTTTGCTGCATCCTTGAATTTCTATTTTGTGTCTGGAAACTTCTAGGCAGCTGATTTATCAACATATATCCACTCCTTCAGGCTTCCATAACTATGCAAACATTATTTTAAGTTAATATGAAGATATCTTTTTGAGTCGTTTTATGCGTGGTGCCATATAAATAGAGAATGGAGTCTTCCTGTGTTTGTTTATCAGCGCCTGCAAAAAATGTCTTGATTTTTAGTTGTGTCTGAATTTTTCCTTCAAAATGCACAATTTGAATGGTAATTAGCTGTTAGTTACACCTATAAACTCCTTTCCTCTGACTGAACACAGGACTGACGACTGCTGTCCTGTCATCTTGACTGAAATGAGATCTTACGTGATAAGCATTCAAAGTTTCTTTTCATAGCACCTCCTGCGTAGTTCCATTTGGTCCTCGGACTACAGAGGACCTCAGTGAGTGATTATCAAATATTTAACACACCATTTTACTGCTTTACTATTGACTCATGATGGACACTTTAAATATTGTTACACAGAGGCAGCTGTGAAATGTTAAAGGTCAGGAATAACCAGAAGGACGCCTCTGTTGGAAACAGAGAGCTGAAAGTAGTGTGAAAAATTAAAGGCTGTCTCAAAACGTGTGCTTTTTGTCAGAACACTATTTTCTATTTCAACTGAGAAAAATTCATGAAAAAACATATATTGTTGCCCCTGGACCGAGGGTCACCAGTTAGAGGCCTGTGGGCCAAACCGGCACCGCCAAAGGCTTTTGTCATAATGGGGTAAAACGGTCTATTTTTGAACCTTTACCATCAAAGTGATTTTGAACAGGCATGTTGTGGACAGCTCAGACGAGCCGCAGCATGATGATGAACAGCTTGGAGCTCTGGTAGTCTTACATAGAAACCAAGAGCTTTCATGTAAGACACTGTTGTAGCATGAGTGTTGTTGGACTCCTGCACCGTGTGCATGAACTCGTCGACGCTGGGGAGAATCACCCTGCTGGGAAAATACCCAGAATTCAATCTAGGTCTTCATGAAAAGTAAAACTCCCCTTCTCATTTTTAAACTCAACAAGCCATACTTTCTAGCCCCACCCCCACCCCCCACCCCCACTCCTTCTCTGTTCCATCCCAGTACAACTTCTGATTTCCTCAGTAGAACACATCTCTTGTGTTACAGTGGTTCATTTGAACCTCTCTGTTTCTGTTTCTTTGTCGACTCCTTCTGATTCACAGCACCGGTCCTCTGTCATTTCCTGTAACTGGCATCTTGATGTTTGGTTGGATCCAGAGTGACACCCCCTCTTTGGTCAAACCAACGTCCAGATGACTAGTCTGGACTTTGGTCTGGGGGAGGTTAAGATTAAATGAAATGAGATAGTACAGTATAATCCGCACCATAAGGCGCACTGGAGTATAAGGCGCTGCCATTTCTAAAACTTTTTCGTACATAAGGCACATGTCAGGCATCAAACTGACGTCTGAAATAGTGATCCCGAGGCGCTCAGGTGAGTGACGTGGGCCTGATGCTGTGGAACAACAACCTGCTGAAGAAGAACTTCACAAAGTTTTTCTGTTGTTTCATGCAGGTTGTAAAAACCAGGTGAAAATCATCACACATCTCCAGCCAGCTTCAGGTGGGGGTGTCGAACGTGGAAGAACAAGAGACTAGTGAATTACTGAACCGCTGCACTGACACCTGGGTGTAACACACAGGTGTTACATTGGTTTCCATGAACTGCAGCGCGTTGAGGGGATTTACATGTTGTGGCTGATGGAACTGTGGGAAGTCATTTTCTCCTCTCCTTTTGTTAGGGTGCTCTGATGTGTCCTCTCTCTGCCACGGGGGGAAATAAAGGAAGCAATGAAGCGCATTTCCTCCCTATTCAGGGGATTCAAGCAGCTCTGATCACGGCTGCCACTACGACACCGCCTCACCCATCAGGCCCCCACCCTCCTAAGTAATAAGAAATATTTGACAGCTGCCATGGGTGAGGAAGAGACGGTGTGAATTGGATGGAAAGGAAGAGGGAAACATTTAAACATACATGACAGTTATCCCTATCAGTCTACATCACCCAGGGCTCAAACTCACAACCCGACAAAGAGACGTTCTTGTGAAACTACCAGACCACTCGTAGATGTCCTCACACACACATTCTGACAGTCATCCGGTCAGCATGATGAGCTAGATTTCAGAGTGTTATCAGAAGTCGTCTTTTGTACTTTAAACGCCTGGAGCGTTAGTTTTTTTGTTTCCCCCATTTACTGCAACAGTTTTCACAGGCATGTGATTCAATATGTCGTCAAAGAGAATCTGTTTACGGGGAAATATTTTGCAGGATTGATCGTTTAAAAATCAAGCTGGATCATTTACGGAGGTCAGCGTGAAGATGAACGTTTGACATCAATTCAACAAAACGTGGCTTTAATTAACGGTCCTGTTTGAACGGTGGACCTCATGTCTTCAGTCAGCCCAAAGCGCCTCAGAGTTTCTGCTCCATTAGGCTGACATTAGGTCACGAACACGAAGGAGGTTTTACTTTCTGCTCTAGCTCCTCTGTATGTTTGTTAGTCAGCAGAATAACTAAAAACCACATTGATTTCGATAAAAAATGGTGTCAAAGATAGAAATCCTTAACTGTTGGTGCTGATCCACGACTACTGAGTGACTGACACGGGGGATGTGAAGGTTTTCTACACATTTTCCCCAATCAAAGAAACATTTTCAGACTAATTTAAGAGACGTGATGCATCACCAGACACATCAAACATACATATGTTGGGATTTTTTTACCTTTAGCTTTATTTAGTTACCTTGCTGTAGAGCCAAAACTGAAAAACCAAACTAGATGTTCAGGACATCAAGCTTGGGATCAGACGAAATGGGGTTAATTTTTATGTGTGAGACAAAAGAGCAAGAAGAACACAAAGAAGATGGAGAACTTCCAATTCCCTTGTAAGAACTAATACGTTTTGTTTGGATTAAATACTATTAGTATTTGAATTTCACTGACCTAAACTATGTTTTCCCTATTGTTCATTAGAATTCATTTGTTGGTTTGGTTCTTGGTACTATTATGCAGAAACTGCAGGGAGGAAAGAAGGAAGTGCTTCAGACCAGGAAAGATCCCAGTGTACACTCAGTAGCTCAACCTGGATGCTAAAGTTTTCCACAGTTTCGACATTTTCCCCAAAAATACATCAAATCTGAGCTGATTTTCATTCAAATTTGAGGAGGGTTGGGTCAGGAGAGAAGCCTTTAAACTTAGTAAGTTAGGTTATCAAACCACTGTCTCACAGTAATACAGTGTACTTGATTTTGTAATGAAATTATTATGGTATGTAATAGATGATAGAGTCACCTATGACAATATAGACTGTGAATTCACTGTGAAACTTCCTATAAACTATGATCCCCTGCAGTGAGGACTCTTTCCTGGTGTACATGTGATGCCTGTTGGGCAGGAATGGAAGGACATTTGATATTTTGCCATTTGGGCCTGTCTTGTCTCAACAATGCTCCCTGTAGGCTACTGTCCTTATCAAACAGCCACATATGCAGGACGGCTTCAGCTATGTGCCACAGGTTTCTAGCTGACTTTGAGTGTTGGCTTAAATCGGAGCAGTGTTGCTACCGCGACAGCCTAGAGGTGTCCCCTGAGCTGCCTGTTCATGCTGGTTCCACTAATCTTGCTCCTGCTTCTTGGTATTTAACAGCAGTGTGCACAAAGTTCTGTGGAATAACTTATCATGTGGTATTTATGACTCATTTGTACAGTTTTATAGAAGGGTCTTGACCAATCGGTTTTGAGCATGTGCCACAAGCAGTAAAACTACCACCAATAGTCCAACCTTTGCAGAGGGAAACACAAAAACATTGAAATATGGTCGAGCACTTTTGCACCATGTCCAGGTATTGCATTACAGCCATAGAATGTGTGGAACCCAATTATGACCATCAACTCTGACCATGGATTAAAAAATGTGCCTCCCCCAAACCCCCTTAGATCATTTGCTTTGTTCTCTCAGTAGCTGTCTGCCTGTGTAATCTGATAATAGCCTTTTAACATACAATCAAATATGGAATTTTAAAAAGTGTCTGTTCAAAAATATTTGCTGACGTTCCATCATTAATTTCTGTCTTTTTTCAGAATGGAAACATTCCCTAAAACACTCCATATCTGAAACGAATGTTCTCCATTTTGATCCCTAAAGTTTTTTTTCATTCACCTAGCCAACCCTGGAACTAGTGGAGAATCCCGTGGGACGACTGCCTCCCGTATTGCAAACCTCCGCAAACCTTGGAACTACAATCTAAGTTTTGCTAAAGTTTGCTCAATCACTGAACTGTTAGCTGAGCTGATTTCTTCAGGGTATTTAATATTTCCTAAGATGCCGTCTTTATCCTGTGGGACTGATGAACACTTACCATTCCTAAAAAGTCTCGCCTTTGCCTAAAATCCCAAATTCAAGAGCAGGAAGCATTTTTTGAGCAATGTCTTCAAGTTTCCAGAGCAGCTTACACACTCAAAATAGCCAATAATTACAGAGCACTTTAAAGCATCGCGTGTCTCTTATCACTCTGGTTTTGTAGGGATGGTGTCACACTCAACTCAACAAATCTGTCAAATCAGTGTATGCATGCGTTTGAATCATTAGCTAGGGTGTGCATTCTTAATTTCCCTTCAGGGATCAAAAACAGTATATTTTAAAAAATAATAATAATAAAATATTTTTTTAAAATATATATGTGAAAGTCAATATCCAGTTGTGTTTGCAATGGTTTGGATTGTTCATCTTAGTGAACTGGATCCCATCCTGTGTTAGGTTCTCCAGAATGTTTCTGACTACCTTTGTGACTGTTTTTTCTTGACTAAAAGGTGATTTGAACCCAATGTTCATCATCAACCTGTTGTGTCAAATCACGTGTTTAAATGTATTCACACTACAGTGATCCCTCGTTACTCACTGTTAATTCATTCCAGGAACCACCCGCAAAGACGAAATTCCAACATATAGCGACAAACTATTTATTTTATTATTTATGGTAATTTAAACATTTATGAACCCCCCCTATACTGATATTAAACCACCTTCTACCTGTATTAGACTGTTTATAGACTGTTTCAAGCACTTTTGTGTCTCCGAGACTCACGAAACGCAACGCATTCTATTGCCTTCAGCCAATAGAATGCGAGTAGGGTATCAGGTGACTACCTACTAAAAATCCGTGATGAGGTGGAGCCATGTGTGTTGATGTGCGAATGCGCGAGGGATTACTGTACTCGCTGTGTCAGTATGAAGTACACTATGAGTGCCCAGATGACATACTCATACGTCGAGTGGGCACAACTCGAACTCAAAGGTTGCTATTCTTACGACAGAGTGGAAAGGGTAGAGGAGGGGGGGTCTCATGAGACTAGTTCAAGTCTGTGAAAATGGCCGCAGTTACAGCAAAGACCAGCAGAACAACACACAGTCCAGACAACACCAGCACACTCCACCGTCTTCCAATGGAAGCACATGATTTCAGACACTTCCCCTTGATGTGGGATGTTTTCTCCCATGGTGCACTGGGTCCTGTCCCCGTGGTATCTGGAGGTGCTTACTGTGGTGTCATCCTATCATTCAGAATGTCTTCACAGCTCTGTGTCATCTTCTCTCCCTGCCTCCCTCTCATGAGTGGGTTTGGAGAAAGCAGACAGAGTGATCACATTAAGTGAGTCCTGGGTGCAATGTGTGAGTCTTGTGTTGGCTCGGGGTCGTACTGTTCACCCTATATTTAGCTGGCTGTGCCACATGTGCTATAATTATATTTTCAGTGGTGGTAGGAGTCCTGGTCTTGACACAGGAGGTGAGACAAAGTCCCTACATGCTCCTTTCCTGACTGTTTCCATCTTCTATGACTAACATCCGTGTTTGCTTATCTCCAAATGAAACACACCTATACGCATTCATCTAGAGGTTCATTATTGACACATCCCTAATTGAAGTAGGGGGTGTGAGTTCTGCACTGATACAAGTAATGGGTGTTTGGGCTGCAGGAAACGAATGAATGTCTTCATTCTGGTGGAATTACCAACAGGAAGGGAGTGCTATCAGAGAAGTTATGAGCTTATTATGGTGTGTGTCCTACATACAACCTGCATACAACCTGCATACAACAGGTTTCATGGAACACTTGATGACCTGCAGACATGTTGTGTCATTACATAGCCTAACATGTCAGATAGATAGATGGATGGGTGGGTGGACGGACGGACAGGTGTGTGTGTGTGTGTATGTGTGTGTGTGTGTGTGTGTGTGTGTGTGTGTGTGTGTGTGTGTGTGTGTGTGTGTGTGTGTGTGTGTGTGTGTGTGTGTGTGTGTGTGTGTGTGTGTGTGTGTGTGTGTGTGTGTGTGTGTGTGTGTGTTTGCACCCTTTAAGACTATAGATCTGGTCCAGTGGTCCGTGACCAGGATGAAAACAGCATTGTTCCTCCTGGACCTGAGGTTCAACTACTGTCAGGGTACGTCCAGGGCAGGATTAATCAATCAGCCAGTTCTATGATTATATACTCAAGTCATACCCAATATACTCAAGTTATACCCAATATACTCAAGTTATACCCAATATACTCAGGTTTTCATTTCCTACTTCTGATAACTTCAGCAACACGTTCAACCATTATGCAGATATGCATCAGAACATGCTAGAGCCAGAAGACGTACTGTAAAACCTAGAGTTGGAGCAGTAGTACCTGTTGTAGGAGTATCAGTTATAATAGTATTGTCAGAAGATAGAAGTACACGGTAGTAGTATTAGTGCCAGCAGACGCACAATGAGTGATATTACATCATGTTACAAGGACAGCAAATTTTGAAAAAGAACAAAAAGAGAGAGAGAGAGAGAGAGAGAGAGAGAGAGAGAGAGAGAGAGAGAGAGAGACAGAGAGAGACAGAGAGAGAGAGAGAGAGAGAGAGAGAGAGGAGAGAGAGAGAGAGAGAGAGAGAGAGAGAGAGAGAGAGAGAGAGAGAGAGAGAGAGAGAGAGAGAGAGAGAGAGAGAGAGAGAGAGGGAGAGAGACAGAGAGAGAGAGAGAGAGAGAGAGAGAGAGACAGAGAGACCTGACTGAAGACATTCTGTTCATTTCAGAGTCAGCAGACAGTGTTCTGTTACACCGAGTTCAGAGACGACCAAAGACTGCAGCCAGTGTGTCACACACACACACACACACACACACACACACACACACACACACACACACACACACACACACACACACACACACACACACTCACACACACACACACACACACACACACACACACACACACACACACACACACACACACACACACACACACACACACACACACACACACACACACACACACTCACACATTAACACACACGCACACTCACACATTAACACACACACACACACACACACTCACACATTAACACACACACACACACACACACACACACACACACTCACTCACACATTAACACACACACACACTCACACATTAACACACACACACACACACACACACACTCACACATTAACACACACACACACACACACACTCACTCACACATTAACACACACACACACACACACACACACACTCACTCACACATTAACACACACACACACTCACACATTAACACACACACACACACACACACTCACACATTAACACACACACACACACACACACACACACTCACACATTAACACATACACACACACACACACATTAACACACACACACACACACACACTCTCACTCACACATTAACACACACACACACACACACACACACTCACTCACACATTAACACACACACACACTCACACATTAACACACACACACACACACACACTCACACATTAACACACACACACACACACACACACACTCACACATTAACACATACACACACACTCACACATTAACACACACACACACACGCACGTGCACACATACACACGCGCATACGCACACACACACACCTACCTCCTATGTAAAAACAATGTTGTGTGGTGGTGACACACACACACACACACACACAGACACACACGCACACACACTAACACATTAACACACACACACACACACACACACACACACACCTACCTCCTATGTAAAAACAATGTTGTGTGGTGGTGACACACACACACAGACACACACACACACACACACACACACCTACCTCCTATGTAAAAACAATGTTGTGTGGTGGTGACACACACACACACACACACACACACACACACACACACACACACACCTACCTCCTATGTAAAAACAATGTTGTGTGGTGGTGACACACACACACACACACACACACACACACACACACACACACACACACACACACACACACACACACACACACACACACAACGTGACGGACAGAGAGCTGAGAGCCTTTTCATCGAATCAGGAAGAGGGAACCCGCAGTGTGAGAATGACCACACTGCCCCCCAACGGCAGACCGCGGTATTACACCAGGGAACCACAGATGACTTCATCCTCCGGTGGCTCCCACTATGACAATGCTTTTATCATCCATGCTCCTCCCTCCAGTAGTGTCTACCATTATACATTATACATTATACATTATACACATTCATGATACATTCAATATGTTCTTTATGCCTTAATCAATATACAGTATTTGTAATAGTATCAAATCTCAAAATTGAATTCTGTTGATCGGAATGAAAAATCAAAGAGAATCATTTGACATCAGAGTGAAATTGTTAGTGATATTTCTTATTTTGTCAAATTAGAGGAAAAACTAAATAAAAGTAAAATAAATATAGCAGTGGGGCGAGGAAAAGGCTCAGTCTGTCAGATTACAGTGCCATTTTTATTACAAGAAAGAATACAAGAAACATCTTTTCATAGCTAGTCGATATAACAACATCTTGCTGTTGTTGTGTGATTGTTGCATTAAAGGACTGAAAGACCAGAATCATTTGTTCAGTATTTCCAACCAGAACACTGCTTGTAGGAGCAGCACCAGGTATGAACAGTGATGCACGAGAGCAGCGGAGGGGAGGAAGGAGCGGGGCAATGCATCTGTCCATAAGCAGGTAATTACACTTCAGAGTAGAGAGGCACTCAGTGGATCAACTACCTCTGCTGGGACACTCCAGCCCCCCCCCCCAATGAGAGACGTTACCAGTTTCTGTCCCAGTGAAGATCATCTACCATTTATACGAGAAAATTACAGATTTTATTCTAACAAAGAGGAGAGGAGCAATCACCTGAAAATAAAGTACATTATTCAACACATTCAAGACGACAGGAACTGTGTCTGAGAATGAAATGAGGGGGTTCACATGAGGACTACTAATGGTTTAGATGCACCACACACGGTTTTCTTTCATAGGATTTGAAATTCATCAACATATTTCCAGTTCACAGGAAGGGCTGGAGAAAACTAAAGATCTGTAGTGGATCTGGAAAAACATATGGACATGTGATCAAATATGGCAATAAAAGATCATTACAATTACTTACATAGAACATTACAATAATGCTAATATTTTGTAACACTACACGTGAAAGTATCTTCATTTCTCTCATGTATGTTGCTCTATTGTAGAAACTGTTTGACTCCTGCCACGACACGTTCATCCTTCACTAACTGAGGGTTTACTTGAGTGCTTTGAATTTTTTAGAGCCTCTAAAAATAAATCCAAAGTTCCTGACTTTAAAGCCCACATCTGTTAGCATCTTGTGGTTTAGTGCTCTCCCCAGGTGCCCTTGATGTTTGGACAAACTCTCTGGAGAACCACCCTTCTAATCAGAAACAGAGAATGCTTTTTAATTATTCTCCACAGTGCTTTGCATCAGCAGCCCAGAGCAGAATTTACTGAAGCTGGTGTCATTTTAAAGGTAAAGGGAGAGATCTGGCTGCTTTAAGTGCAATTAAATTACTGTCACTCCTGTAATTAAAACCCCAACACCTCCACAGTCCTCACATCAAGGGCTTTCCGTCTCTCACTGCTGCTAAATCACAGTTTCATTAATTAGAAAACAATGTTTTATTGTCAATAAAGCAATCCAATGTGTCTTCCCAACTTTTTAATGAGACTGTATTTGCTTCCAATCAAATCTTCTTCTGCTCAATGACTGACCTGAAACAGATGACATCATTTGTGGCTACTTACATTTTAATGGCAGTTAATGTTTGATTTTTAATTAATAAAGCATCCGAATGGCTGTTGAAGAGCACTCCTACTGAAGTAGATAAAATAATTATCCCACTTAATGACAAAGTTACTCCTAAAATATGCTGATAAGTGATAGCAGAGCACATGTACTGGCTGTGTAAGGAGACTTCCACATTAATATCCATAGCTGTGCTTTATTATCAGAGGTAGTCCCATTAGTGGTGGTCACCATAACAGCATCGATCATTATCCAGCCTATAATATCCACAGGGATTGTTCCTGCCCAGCGTCTACCTATAGCTGCTTAAAAAGGCAGAGTAACTGAGTCACTCTTCTTCTTAATGCAGACACAGGTTACTGTTTGGATGCTGGGTGACATTGGGTGACATTGGGTGACATTGGGTGACATTGGGTGACATTGGGTGACATTGGGTGACATTGGGTGACATTGGGTGACTTCTAAAGATCCCCCTACTGCTGGAATCTCCACCGGTGACTGAAAACGTCTTTGTCAGGTCGGTCATGATGTCTGGACTCCTTTCTGGTTAAAACAAGGACCTTCCGAGGTTCTTGATTGAGGGGGTCCAAGTGGACTATTGACAGTATGTAACAGCATCCAGAATTCATATGTTATACATCTACCTCAACGAACATCCCAGCGTCTTCATCTATTTTCTTTTGTTCATTTGTTTCTAATGGATGTAAGCAGACAAAGGGGAGTAAAAAGTCTTTTTTCCTTTTTTCTTTTTTGCCTTTTAGCAATTAGCATCAGTTCAGTTCAAAGTTTAAAGCTGCTGTAAATACAAAATGTAATCACTCTCATCCAAGTCCTTCTTCACTTCAGTGTGTGTGTGTGTGTGTGTGTGTGTGTGTGTGTGTGTGTGTGTGTGTGTGTGTGTGTGTGTGTGTGTGTGTGTGTGTGTGTGTGTGTGTGTGTGTGTGTGTGTGTGTGTGTGTGTGTGTGTGTGTGTTTGAATGTGCTTACAACAAGTTATTTTATATTTTCTGACGGTTACACAGACCCAGTAAAACAAAAGGTGCTGGTAAGTGTTCACTCCTATAAATATTACTCTATGTAATATAATTACTCTATAATTATCATGATATCATGTACAGATTCATGTACATGATATCTATATTATCTTTTCCTGCATGAGACTCACAGGGTTTTTTTTATATACTGTATATATTTTAGGGTTCATAGGGTTCATCCTTGAAAGAGTTAAATCCCAGCATCACATGTTAACTATTATCAACATGTAAAACAAGTAAATGTCTTTTCAAACTAAAACGTAAATAATAAAATGGGCTCTTCTATCAACTTATGGAGACAATTCAAAAGTTGTGAATGTAATTCTAAGGAACATTTTCATCAGTTAATGGCAGGACCGTTTAGTTATTGATTGCCTTGAAGATGTTGACTCAACGGATATGGAAATGTAAAAAAGCACTTGAGTGTATTTTTTGTGCATATAAAGAGCTGGACCTGTTCTTGGTTTTGTGCAGTGCATTAAAACAGGTTACAGAAACAGAAGCTACATTCGTGGGCAGCTTTACAGGATCGGTATGTGGGACTGATTTATTCTAGACGCCGCATGAAATGTCAAAACCATCTGTCGCAGCCGCATCAAATTGATTTTAAAGTTTTTTAATAACTGAATTGTGTTAACAACAATACAGGCTGTTACACACCGTCTTTATGTTCTGTCGTGTACTGTGTGACCATCATGAGGTGATTTAATGGGACGGATTCAGTTCAATCCAGGACAGGATATTCAAAACGCCTTCAGTCAACTCGCCCCCGGCCTGATTTATGTCTTTTTTCTGTTAAATAACCAATTAAATAATCTCTCCTCCAGATACACAGAACAACCCAAGAAGAAGATCACTCCCCGGAGAAGTTTAACAGGGAGCAGAAAAACAATGGAGGGAAGAAGGAAGACAACTCAGTTGGTAGACGAGGCTGTTATCTTCACAATGTGGGGCAGGGGAATACCGAAAGGTCAGGAAATGTTAAATAAATTAACTTCTTTCAATTACAGCTTCTCTCTCTTGCTCACTCTCGTCTCCTCTTCCTCCTCTTTGTCTTCCTTGCTGTCTCTCTGTTTTTGTTGGAGATGAGGTGCATCACGGGGGATCCTGAGGCAATTCCAGGCCAGTTGAGGTAACATGTCCCTCCTGTGGGTTCTGGGATCCCACTGTGTCTGGGAAACCTCCAACGGGAGGCGTCCCTGTGATCGGCTTGAACCACCTCCTTTGTGCTTTTCATGCTGAGAATCAGCATTCTGTGTGTTCTGTCTCATTATTTATAGAATAATCTATTGATAATTTAATGCAGTTGCAATTAAGAAAGCAACTGCCAGTCAGGTTAAGATTGGAGGTAATATAGTAGAGTAATACTACTGTAGTAACAGAGACTTCACAGTGTGGAGACGCTGCCTCACACAGCTGTCGTCCCATTAAAGTGGGATTAACCACTTGTTTTAGATGGAATGAAGCTTTAGAAATGAACTTCTTTGACAAATTGTACTTTTATTAAACAGCACATTTTACAAGTCATTCAATGTGCTTCTCTTTAACTAATAGATAAAAATGAGGTACAAAAACTATGAACATAAAGCCCATAAATATAAGGAGTTAAAGGAGTGAAAGAGGGGGCAGATGTCTGAAGACATTCCGTGAGGGTCTTCCTCCTGCTCCTTGATTTTTTTTATCCTGGATGACCTGCAGATCTGTGTCCTGGCAGGAAAAGCCATGGATCTCCATCCCAGGATGGACTGTAGAAACTCTCTGGTACCCAAAGAGAGGAACACACTTTTAACTGCCCCCAGAGCAGCTTTCAGACCAACCCTAAGTACTTCCGTCTAGAAGGCCACGAGACAAATCCATTAGATGTGTCGGTACATCCGGGCTGTAGAACTTTATTCTACAACTCAGATCCAACCCAGATTGCGATCTGACGGATGTTTGATTTTTGTATTTTTGGTTGAGATCAAACTGAAAACTTCTGACCAAACAAGATGTTTTTTATCTCCGTCACCTCCGTGATGCGACACGGTGACATCTGCTATTGTGACTGAAAATGTCTTTTCCTGAGATTTCTAAAAGTTCAGATTCCCTCTCAAACAGATTTAATAATGGTTTTATCCATCCTCTGTGAAAAAGAAGCCTTATTTAAATAACATATATTGAAATTGTGTCAGTAGATGTTTTTGTTCAAGAGGAAACGGATACAAACGCAGACATTCTTTTATACTCTCCAAACTATTCCAAAGGTGTTTACTGTCGAAACCTGTTGTGTTTCTTTAGTTTGGAGACAAGCTGAATGTGTTTTTAATTAGAGATGACTTGTTCTCTGGCAATATAAAAGTATTTCTTTTTTGTGTTGAAAAATCCATTTCTCAGAGGCTTGCTGAATGGACAACAGGTCTCATGTGGTATCATCTGCAATGCATGAGAAACACACTCTCTTGTCAAGCTATTGAATAAAAAAAATTATTGGAAAACAGGAAAGAGAGTGTGCTCAGATCCAAGGACAATCACACACTCAGCCTTTCCAGGAAAAATTCTGAACTTGTTCTCAGAATTTTATCTTTGGTCTGAGAAATCAGACTTCAGACTCAAAGCCAAGAACACAATCTAAGATGGAGGAGAAGATCAACTTCATTAATCCCCTTAGCGGGGAAATTACTCTTCTCACTCTATACATCACTATTGTGTGTTACATACGGGATACATTTGGCCCCTGAAACACACAACACACAAGGGGCCTGTCAGCATGCAGTTAGTCAGCACAACACAACACAACAGTACATGGGGAGGCAGAGTCAAGGGCAGTTACTTCTGGTAGCGCCCCAATGGAGCAACTCGTAAGGGGACAGCGCCTTGCTCAAGGGCGCCTCGGCAGTGGCCGGGAGGTGAGCTGACACCTCCCACAGTCGGCTCACACTCCAAAGGTGTCGGATGTCCGGTGGGAATGGAACCGCCGATGTCTGGGCGGTGTCTGGTTGGGAGACGTCCGCTCTCCAAACTCACACCTACAGACATTTTAACCAGAACACCCAGAGAGAACCCAGAGGGACAACAGACAAACAGAAGGGACTCAAACCTGGAACCTTCACCCTTCATTCATTCAAGTAGATCCAAACCCTCCTGCTCTTTCTCAGTCACACTGTTGAGGTGGTAGGTGTGACGGTGTGGCTGTCGGACATAAAAAAGCAGTTCTAACTTTCCGTTCCCTCGTGCCCAGCTCTGTGTCTCCAGCAGGGATGGAGATGAATAGGCAGCTGTTGCTCTTTGTACCTCAATGAATCACTTCTAATAGAGGGAGCTGATGGGGAGCAGGGAAAATGTAATCCACAACTTGAAGTAGGGGAAGGAGGAGAAGGTGACAGTGTAAGCCTGAGGAAGGGTAAGCTGGAAAAGACAGAGTGCATTGAAATGAAGAGTCATGAAAAGGAATCAGAGATCATGTGAAGGGGGTGGAAAGACAGGTAGATGCAGAGATGTCAGGGGGTAAAAAGAGCAGCCAGCCAAGAAGATGTAAATGTTGGTTACTCATTTACATTCACAGGGGCGCCTTCTTTCTCTCCCACTCGATCCTTCTTTCTATCCTTTCCCCTCCCACACAGAATGTGAACTTGAACTGCGTAGTGTTCCATTCTGCAGTGATGGTAAGGCTACAGAACAAAGATAATGGCTGCTGACAGGCCCAGCGGGACTCTAAGAGGGAGCGGGTATCCTGTGGCCATCCAGCGCATTGACAGCCTCCCTCCAGCAGGTGACAGCACACCAACGCACCATCACGTCTTATTTCAAGCTGAATCACCATTAATGATTGAAATATGATGTGAATTGTTTTGTTTTTTTTCTTCTGGGTAACTTAATCCTGGAAAGGAAAATAACCACAGCTTCAGTCTGACCAGCAGTGACGAGACGTTTCACGTCTGCTTCCAGAGAGAAGAAACACTGGATCATTTGACCCATTTCAGCTGGGATGAGTTTCATGAGTCACAACCTACAAAATGTTAGACGCACACAGTAATATACAATAACATAATACACAATAAATAGTATTTACTATTTACTTATGTTATATGTACTTTTAAATACTGTCACGGCCCCAGGACCCATTCATTGGGAATGTGGGCGCCCTCTACTGGCAGGGTGGCTGTATATAATATAATGTAATTCAATGTGTTAATCCTTGCTTGTTATATTGTAGCCATATATTATTGGAAGTTGGTTTATGGTCATTGGGCCTTGCAGGTTCAATAAAGCAATAAGAAATATAGATTATTTGTTCATGCGTGTATATTTAATATAAATATATACATATGTGTTTGTGTGAGTTTCATAGGAGGATTAGTGGGGAAAAAAACAAGGTCTGTGTTGTGAGATAAAAGTCTGAATTTCCAGACGTGATCACAGCAGCAGCACCGGCTTCATCCTCACGTCTGGATCGGTAACGCCTCATCACTGACGACGGGTTGTTACTGTACGTCATTCCCAAAGCGCCGACATGAAAACACAGCAGCAGCAGAGACTTGTTTAAAGCAAAATCAATCACAAAATAACGATACAGTTTGTATTGTGTCATCAAAGCTTCCTGGAACCCTACTTTCAATGTGAAATATGAACTGTAGCTGTCGAGCTGAACGGGCTGGTCGGCAGCATCACTCTGTGCAGCGTTCTCTCTGCTGGAGATGATGGAAGCTTCCAGGTGGCAGGTGAACACCATCAGTAGGGTTATTCTGGTCAGTGCTGGTAGGTGTTTGCAGCGCCTTCCCCCTGCATGACAGTGTGAGGAGTTTCAAGCTCCCCCTGAAGTAGCTAAAAATAAGTAGCCCTGAATTCTGAAAAATATTCTGGCTTGTGTGTGAAATCTTTAATGGTTCCGTTGTAAAAAGCACATCCAGTAGTGTTTCAGCTCCACTGACTTGGTTTGGCCCAGACGTCTTTCTAAATCTGCATGGGACATTTTTGTACAGCCTCATTTTAAGGCTCTTTTTAAATTGATTCGTTTCCTTAGCTTAATTTTCTCTGCCCTCCAGTGCAGGTAAGCACTGCATCAAGTACAATAGTGCCACCATGTGCACTCCTCACAGTAACGCACAGTCAGGACACTGAGCAGCAGCCATCTAAAGCAGCAGGATCCAGAACCAGTAACAGAACTGGTGTCAGGATGGAGTCTGTTCCAGTTTGGTGTCCAACAGGTAAAAGACAGTCACACATGTCAGTGCCAATAAATTGTCTTTACCTCATTTCTAAAGACACATAAATCTTAGAAAGAGGGAACAAAAAATGAAACTAAATACAAAGTGAGACGATCTCTATGACACCAGGCTGGATGTGTGCACACTGTGTGCACAATTATTAGGCTGCGTAAGTTAGTAAGTGTATTTTGACCATATCATATTTTTATGTACATTATCCCTCTCCAAGCTACATAAGCTTAAATGTTAATTGGATTAAAGTATTATCAAGTCTATTGTGTGATGAGGGAGGGTGTGACCTAAACTGATGTTAAAAAAACCTGTATGAATAATAATCAGGCAACTTTTCTCCCAGGGTGTACAGGCAGAGCAGACATTTAAGATGACTATTAAAGGTCCCCTATGCCACTCTTTCAGATATGAAAGGAAATGTGACTGGAATCGGATTTGGCTGCAGTCTGATCGCAGCCTAACAGGCACGAACAAAACCCAGAGACAAATCAACAGCAAAAAGTCAACAGAAACCTTAAAGCAGACAGAATAATGACCCCATCCTGACCTGATCTAAACCCCACTGACAACTTTTAGGTCCTTGGTAATTGTGAGGTTTAATGCACTTCTTTGATCACTATTTGTGAGGTTGTGATTGGTGCGAGCTGGTCTTCAGCAGATCCAGAGACTGATTGACTCTGATTGGAAAGCATCTGATAGTGATTGAAAAGAAGGGTGGCCATCGCTCACTGGGATCTGTTTTTTTTTAAAGTTCATTAATAATATTGTTTTTTGGGTTTTTTTCACTTCTGATGAGATGGAATTTAACTTTTCCTAAATGTTTAGTAACATTTTGGATTGACAGAAAACACTGTAGGTGTACATTAATTAAATGAATCCTAATTCATTTGGAAATTCAGCTAGTATTCTAATAAATGGGCTACAAACGGGTTTATGTTGGAAAGCCACAGAAAGCTTCACAACATAATTTTGTAAAAAAAACAACAACAAAAAACTGAAGGTGTCTCCTGTTTGTCTTAAAGTCCAGATGTTTCCTCCGGAATATAATCTGTCATGTGTTTACCTCTTCCTGTCTGAGCGACACAAAGTACTCATTCCTTTATGTATTTTCTATATTGTACTAATAAGTATGACATTGACCTAGTTTTCCACAGGTGAAGGTCGTCGTCACATTGTTGTGCCTCTGGCCTCCTGAAAATGTTGTTCTTTGTTTTGTGATTACATCCCATCAGGTTTCAGAGGTGTGTACCTAAAAAGGTATGAAAGTGAAAATTTGACCTTGACCTAGTTTTGTAAGGTCAAGGTCATGATCTAATGTTCCTCCCCTTGCCTCCCTGAACATAACGCCTTTTGTTTCCTCTTTCTCTCGTATCCGGTTCCTGAGAGATGTGCAAAAATATCTCAGGATAGAAAATAACTCAGACCGTAGATCAAAATTTTACCCTGACCTACCTAGTTAGTGAGTTAATCTGAAACCTTACTTAGTTGGTTCCAAAACCAGTTAGTTTAAACCTAGTTAATGATAATATTTCACATTAACAGTGTAAACATAAACAATAAACATAATTAATAACATAATTAACAGAAGCACACCGTTTATGTTAAACAACAATTCATAACCTAGTTAGCTGTTCAAAACGTAGTCAGTTCCAAACCCATTTAGTTTAAAACCTAGTTTGTTAAAAACCTAGTGGGTTAGTTAGTAAGTTCAAAACCTAGTTAGTTTAAAATCTAGTTGGTCAGTTTATAACCTATTTAGTTAAAGACCTTGTTAGATCAAACCTAGTTAGTTGGTTACAAAACTAATGAGTTAGTTCAAAAACCTAGCTAGTTTAAAAACATGGTTAATTCAAATCCTAGTGAGTTAGTTCAAAACCTAGTTGGTGCCAAACAGTTACTTCCAAACCTAATTAGTTAAGAAAATTAGTTTAAAACCAAGCTAGTTACTTTATAATCTCATGAGTTTAGAACATAGTTAATTTTAAACGTAGTTAATTTTAAACGTAGTTCATTTTAAAAGTAGATAATTTTAAACGTAGTTAATTTTAAACGTAGTTCATTTTAAAAGTAGATAATTTTAAACGTAGTTATTTCAGGTCTGGAACACGTGTGTTTGTGTTGAGCCCTGATTGTTTCCCTGCTGCTGATCATTGGTTTGGTATCACACTTACAGTCAGTCCTGCACCATCTGTCACCAGCATCACTGAAGGCATGCTGACTGTAAGCATTAATTAGCTTAGCTGCATGACCCTAGTAATTCACTACTTATGAAAATTGTTAATGTTATACAAACCATTCCCTAGTTTCACTGGCTACCTTGTGTATTTAGTTAACCATGAATAGGATACAATAGAATACCGTTAATGTCATCATACACAAGTGTACAATGAAGAAAAAAACCCAAAAAACACTATATATGCACAATAATACTGTGATTTAGTTATGGTGTCCATAAAAGATGGATGAAAGATTTAACGCCAGGTAAACCTTGAAAGAACATATGATTTATATTAATTTATTCACTGCACCTGCTAAGTAGGGTAATTATACCGTAAGTAAAAACTATTGAATGTTTCCGTCGGTCTCTCTCTCTGGAGTGTGTGGCGTCACTGCGCATCTATTCACTACATTTTTTTGCTTTTTTTATATATTTTTATGCACTTTTGTGTAACATAATTTAACCACCATTACGTTTTGGAAGTTTGTGAGAGGAATGGATGAGAATATGGTATCTTTGAGTGTTTATTCATTCTGTTTTTTTTGCTTTTCGTACCCGTCTTTCCTCTCAGTCAGTGACAGTTCCATTGCAGTTACTTTGGTAGTTTGTGGAGCTTTTGCGGAGATCAGGAGGCGATATGGGAGCCGCGAGACGGGCAACCGCAGACGAAAGAGCCGCACTGCCAAAGCTCACCCAATTAAAACGGTGATCGTATCGAACGCACCGCCGTACCTCAGCGACGAGGCCCTGGGGAGGGAGCTGTCAGGACACGGTCGGCTCCTGAGTCCTATATGTTCCCGGCCGGCGATGCCACTCAGGCATGTTACGCCTCCCAGGGACAGGTTATGATGATCCCTAATCGGATCAATGAAGAGCTGAACATCACACTCACGTTTAAGATTGATCATTATGATTACCAGATTTAGGTCACCAGTGGAAACACAAAATGTGGGGGAGGGACATCTCATCCACAACTGTCTGGAAGGAGAGGGTGAGCGCTGGCCGTCGGCTGCTGTGGGGCAGGCGACTGTGACCGTGGGGGGGCCGGGGGCCGAGGCCGCTAGGCAGCCGGCTGCTGTGGTTACTGCAGAAGGAGGAAAAAGATGATATTGTGATAGATGAGGAATTATTAAAGATAGCTCCTAAGAGTAAAAAAACACTGACACAAACTTAATACAGCAAAGAAAACGTTACAGAAACACCTGAGACACCTTCTGATAGCAGCAGCTCTCAGAACGAGAATTAAAACAGTCTGAAAGAAGCCAGTACAGAAAAATATTAGGTGGGGTTTTTTTTCAATTTTGTCTGCTTTTTTTAAAAAAAACCCTGTGTTTTAAGTACTTTGAATGTGTACTTGAAGAGCCTCTGGTTTTAGTTTGATAAATGTTAAAAGATTAAATGTTTTCTTTTGTTCAGTACTGTTGAAATCCGACCATGATTTGTTTTTGAGATGTGAATTCCTTTTTGCGTGAATCTCTTTTGGATTTTGTGTCGACGTGATTACTTTGTAATTTGGCTTGGAGGTTGTCGGTCGGTGGAAGGAACACTTTGAGGAACTCCTGAATCCAACTACCCCAACTGACCCGTCCTCTGTTGCAGAGGCAGAGCTGGAGGATGATGGGGGATCAGAGTCAATCTCTCAGGGCGAAGTCACCGAGGTAGTTAAACAACTTCACGGTGGCAAAGCCCCGGGTGTTGATGAGATTCACCCAGAAATGCTGAAGGCTCTGGGTGTTGAGGGGCTGTCGTGGAGGACACGCCTCTTTAACATTGCGTGGAAGTCTGGGACAGTGGTGAAAGAGTGGCAGACTGGGGTGGTGGTTCCTCTTTTTAAAAAGGGGGACCAGAGGGTGTGTGCCAACTACAGGGGCATCACACTCCTCAGCCTCCCTGGGAAAGTTTACTCCAAGGTGCTGGAAAGGAGGGTCCGGCCGATTGTCGAGCCTCAGATTGAGGAGGAACAATGTGGGTTCCGTCCTGGTCGTGGAACAACGGACCAGCTTTTTACTCTCAGGGATCCTAGAGGGGGCTTGGGAGTATGCCCATCCAGTCTACATGTGTTTTGTGGACTTGGAGAAGGCGTATGATCGAGTCCCCAGGGATATACTGGGAGGTACTGCGGGAGTATGGGGTGAGGGGGCCTCTCCTCAGGGCCATCCAATCCCTGTACGCCCAAAGTGAGAGCGTCGTTCGGGTTGTCAGCAGTAAGTCGGACTTGTTCCGAGTAGCTGTCGGCCTTCGCCAGGGCTGCGCTTTATCACCAATTCTGTTTGTGATTTTCATGGACAGGATATCGAGGCGTAGTCGTGGTGAGGGGGGGTTACAGTTTGGTGGCCTGAGGATTGCATCGCTGCTTTTTGCAGATGATGTGGTCCTGTTTGCGTCATCAGCCTGTGACCTGCAGCGCTCACTGGTCCGGTTTGCAGCCGAGTGTGAAGCGGCGGGGATGAGGATTAGCACCTCCAAATCTAAGGCCATGGTCCTCAGCAGGAAACCGGTGGACTGCCTTCTCCAAGTGGGGAATGAGGTCCTTCCACAAGTGAAGGAGTTTAAGTATCTTGGGGTCCTGTTCACGAGTGAGGGAACAACGGAGCGTGAGATTGGACGGAGAATTGGGGCAGCAGGAGCGGTATTGCAGTCGCTTTACCGCACTGTTGTCACAAAGAGGGAGCTAAGCCGAGAGGGAAAGCTCTCCATCTACCGTTCAATCTTCGTTCCTACCCTCACCTATGGTCATGAGCGATGGGTCATGACCCAAAGAACGAGATCGCGGATACAAGCGGCTGAAATGGTCTTTCTCAGACGGATAGCTGGTGTCTCCCTTAGAGATAAGGTGAGAAACACTGCTGTTCACGAGGGGCTCAGAGTAGAGCCGCTGCTTCTTCACGTGGAAAGGGGTCAGTTGAGGTGGATGTGGGGGGGAAAGGGAAGTTTGGGGCTCCCTGTTGAAGCTGCTGCCCCCGCGACCCGACTACGGATAAGCGGTGGAAGATGGATGGATGAATGAATAATTGCGATTTTAAAACTCAAAAATCTCTCTGCCTCTCCTTAATTTTGTCTGTTGTTTTTTTTTTAGTTTGATAAATGTTAAAAGGTTAGATGTGTCTTTGTTCAGAAATCACACAGTACTATTGAAAATCTTTAAGTGAATTTCTTTTGGATTTTGTATCAACGTGATTATTTTGTAATTTGACTTTTATGTATAAACGTAATGTTAAAAAATAAAAAAAACTCTCCCTCTCCTTAATTCTGATTGTGACTTGAAGGACGCTTCATGTTTAATAAATTCCACTTGTGGTTTACTTACTACCTTAAGATTGGAATAAAACTTAGTATCTATTGTAATGTGATATATATGTAATGTAATATATAAATATATGATATATATGTAATGTAATATATAAATATATGATATATATATAATGTAATATATAAATATGATATATATGTAATGCAATATATAAATATGAGTACTGTTAACATTTAAGGCATAAACACGAATAAAAAAAATACGCGGCAGAAATGGATGGATGGACATATAAAAATAAATAAATACTCTAAGTCTTTATTTATCACCTGACTGCTGTCCCAGTATTTTTGCGGCAGGCTGAAATGAAGGCTGTCGTCATGGCGCTCTGCCTCTGCTGTCATCGCCGTGAAGGGAACCGACAGGATGGAGAGGGTCAGGGCTGCGTGCTCCGGTCGGAAGCGGAGATGTGACAGGCGCGCCCTCTGATTGGCTGTGAGGCGCTGGTACCCAGCTCCGTCAAGTGGCACACATTTACGTCAAGTATGACACCAGTGGGCCCTTCAAAATAAGACACCGTTTTATGTTGGAATCGCCTTAAATGGTATTAAACAGTTATTGGGATCATAAATATCCTTAAAAAACAAATAAAATTCATTTTAAAAAATAAAATACACTTATTATTGCAAGTATTGATTAAAATCCGCGCTCTGTGTTTGCGCCCCGTGTGCCGGAAGTGGCGGCCGTGTGTCGCGGAGCTTTACTTCGGTGAGGCCGGAGGAGAGGATGTGACTGGAGCCTCCGTGTAGCGTGCCTCATCGGGTCCATCGCTCCGTTCGGGTTCCTCCTTTCTTTACGGGGTTCCGTGGAGATTAGCGTGGCGTGTACCTGTCTGACGTCTCGTCTACGAGCCTCGGAGGATGATCCACCGGCAGGTCATTTTGTCCCAGGTAGGTCGGCCCCATTGTTGCCGTGTAGCGGGTGATGCAGGCGGGGGTAGCAGCGGGCCGTCGCCCCGTGACTTCAGCGGTGACACCGTCTCCTCTGCTGGGGAAACGATGCCTTGAAGTCTAATTTAAAAACGAGGTAATAAGTCGGATTTAACGGGTATTGATCATGAGAGGACACCAGAGGTCGTCTTGTTGGTGTTCTCCAGATGGTGCTGGTGTTGGGGTTCACCTCACGTCCACCCACGGATCCCCACTAGCCTGTTTTCACGTCCTTGCTAGGAAGCGACATCCATCTGAAAGTTGGAGTTGGTCAACTAAAAAGGGGAAAAAGGTGTTTAATGTAGGCTGAATATATCAAAACAGATTTATTTTCATCATGTATTATTGTGACATAAACCCGGGGCAGGGGCCGGCTGCTGTTGGGATCAGATGTCGGGGCCATCCTCCCTGCTGCGCCCTAGTTTCTCTAGATGTAGGACGAACCAGCGTCCTGGTGAGGAGGCTCCCCCGGGTCGGGGTGGGGATTCCCGTCCTGAAAATCCTCTTAACTACTGGAGGAAACCCCACGGACAGTCTTTGTTTTTGTCAAATCAGAATCCTGTAATAAATCCTCAAATCCTTTATTCATAGAAATCATGTAATTCATCAATTCATAGGAAGCCCTTACATTAGTGGGAAGTAATGAATTGGAAACCTTCACTGGTTTATTGACAAGTTATTCTATTTATCAGCTGTTTGCAAAAAAACAAATAAATCAATAATTGTTCACTAATTTCAACCGGTATCACCAGTGTTTACCCAGGTACAGATGAAGTGTTTTTAACTGACTGGTCCTCTGATGGTCCAGGATGTGATGACCAACATATCATCCTAGCAGCTATAAGCTGCTATAAACCTGATTTATATCCAGACGTCAGATTCTGGCTGAACTTCGTTCCTGAGGAATCTTATCTTATTCCTCGTGGACGAGGGCCTCATATCTGGTTCATCTGCAGCTACAGCATTCCAAGCCTGACCATTTTTCACATTCTAGACTGACTGTGACAGTCGCTCTAGAATCTGTGGTCATGTTGGTCATGTCTTGAACTTTTTCAGTTGCTTTGAATGCACTAGCATGCATTTAAGAATCTAGCCTTGGTGCTCTAATGTATGTTTGGGATTATTGTCCTTTTGGAACGTCCAATGACAGTCAAGCTTCATTTTCCTCACCAACGGTGAGACAAACTCTTGTAGGATTACTTGATCCTTGATGGAATCCACCTGACCCGCTACACACTGAAGGTCTCAAATGTTCCAGGAAGCAAAGCAGCTCCAGAGCATCACCTAGCCTCTGCCATTTCACTGCAGGGAGGGGGTTCTTTCCATTTTTTACCGCTCCATGATGCGTGAAGCTCTTCCTTCTGGCACCTTGCTCTTGCGCCGCGTACAGTGACGTCACCGTCCGCCATATGTTTGGAGCTGTTCAGACTGAGACATGTCCGTCCATATCCGATATAAAACTACCTCCCGAATGTGGTTTCAATCCGTTCCGCAAAAATCAGATATCATGTGGTATGGGACTGTTCAGACTACAAACAAGATATCCAATGTCAATTTGGACGGGCAAAAAATTGGATTTTGGCGACCAGTCTGAACTGACAAAAGCAAAATAGAATCGCCAGTGCCAGTTCTATGACGGCTGATTTTCAACAGCTGATTTGTCATGAGACATGAACCAAGAGTTATTTGAAAACAGTAGTGTCATTAAAAGAAGCATTTTTGTATGAATATGAATGCAAAATTGCGTTATTTAACCTGCTGGAGAATCCATCCTCTAACAGTGAGTTACACATCTCTATTAGTTGTTGGTGAGGCTAGTAGGTCTTAATGTGTATGGCTGCCTATCAAATCCTACTGTGCAGACAGAAATAAAAACATTCTTTTAATATGCAGCTTTACTTTTTGAACGTTAGATCACATATTTCCTGTAACTGATGGTTTGTTTCTTGTAAAACTAATGTAAAAGGTATGCAAGCCTTTAATCAATCCTACAAACAAGGAGGGTGACCTGGGTTCCTGTTTCTCAATGCTGTTTAGACACGTAAATATGCAAATAATCTTTTTGTGTCAGTTAAGGATGACGACGTTTTTGCTGCTGCTGATGTGACCATCCGTGGAGAATAGTTTTAATCAATAATAAACAGCAACTAATTACTGATGTAACAGCAAGCAGTTGTTGATCTTTTGCTCAATCCATGAAACGACATCATATCTTTAGAGTTCTGTACAAAGCATTCTGTGCTGTTGCTTCCTTTCTCTGTCCATACTGAAAATGAAAAGGAGCATTGATGTCCCGCCGTCAAGGTGTGTTTTATTTCAGTGAATCATGTAGGACACAAAGTTTTTTGTGTCTTCCACACTGACCATGATTAAACATGAGCAGACAGTGTGATGATGCTAACCACGCTATATGATGGTGTTAACCTCTCTCTAGGATGGTGCTGACCTCTCTATAAGTTGTGAATGATGATAATAACTTCTCTTCACTGCCTGCCCACTGGGAAAAATTGTACCTGTGTTCTTCTTCACCAATCTGTGTAAAATGCACATACATGTAAAGTGGGCTAGTTGTTGCTCCACCTGTGACCGGGTGGTAAGGACAGGTAAGGATGTCTGTATACATTATGTGTGTGACTAAACAACAGTGGCAACATTCACAGCAGTCCTGAGGCTCTTGTACATCATGCTATCTAACAGAACACGGGTGCAGCGTTACTGTTGAGTGTAAAGAAACAGTGGGGGTGTAGAGAAGGCTTTAAGTATGGGGCTGTTGTGCAATCTTGTGTTAAATTTGTTAATACTTTCCTATTACAATCACAAAGTAAGGAGTGTGACAAAGGAGACGGGTGTAGGGGTATCAACCTGTAGCATTCAGCGAAAGAAATGAGACTAGATCATATCCAGCTCCTTATCTTAATGTCCCAGTGAATCAAAGTCTGTGAACTGTCAAAAATGATGAAATATTGTGACTACATTTGAAATAAATGTTTGCTCCTAGAGAGAGAAAAGAGATTATTGGATAGACCAGAATAAATATGTCCGTCATGAGTGAAACAGTAATTACATCTTATGTTTCTCTCAGCTGAGAGCCACGATATTGAGTAGAACAGTTGTAGTTTGTTCAGATATGTGGGCTTTTCCAGACATCTAGAGAGAAGGGAAACAACACACACGCGTGATGGTCGAACAATAACAGCAAAAGCTTTTGAGATTTAAAGTGGAAAAAAAATTGTAGACTCTTAAAATGAATTGAACAAAAACACAACTATCGGACCTACAGACTCCCTCCTACCACCAACTCAGGGAAAGACACAGTAAGGCCTACCTGGCTGAACTACTGTTAACTAACATAGTAACTATTGTGATGATGTGTGAAGATAGGATGAACATGACAGAGGAGGGCCTGACGAATTGTGTTACATCATACATTAACATTTCTTTTACAGCAGCAATTTTCATTAGTTTGCTTTGAAGTGATTTGGCCCACTTGAAATGAAAAAACCCAAAATCTTGTTTTTTATGAGATGTTATATGTGAGGGTCCTGCTTTGACCATGGGACGAGCGCTGCTTTGGTCGGTGAGGTCCAGTTGTGTCCTGGTTTAGGGTCCTGTTCTGGAAGAAATGACACTGACATAACATTTTGTTCACATTAAAACATTCACATTTTGCACGATGACGTGTGTTGTTGCTTGTGATACAGAATAAATTCCTGTAACTTTTGGTCTGTACAGTATGTAATTACTTTTTTTTAATTGGAATTTCTACTGCCCAGAAATTATCTAGTAGTAAGAGAACTTAATGATTTATATCCATAAATTAAAAAAATATTATTAATAAATTTCATTAAAATATGCACAAATCTGACCTAAACTTTACCTTATTTTTCACCTGGTTGTACTTTGTCCAGGTTAATGGCTCCGTCTGCATCTTGCTTTGAACTTTCTCATAAAGAAAATAATCTCACGCAGTTTCTCCGCTTGTTCTTCTATTTGCATAAACAGTACTCATTCCATCTTAAAAGAACCGCATTTCTTCTTTACTTTGGCACAGAAAACAATATTATTGGTCAAATTAGTGAGATTAGGTTTGATATTAGATATTATTTAATATTTTTGAATATTTTTTATTTTTAATGCACTGCGTAGATTTTCTTGTGCGCAGAGAAGGTGCGAGCTGTGCACAATTGTGCAAGCATGCAGCTTAGAGGGAACGCTGACAGGGACAGTCACAAGGGAGATCCCTCCAGAGATGATGACGCCTTGTTATCACAGAAGTAAGGCTCACTGGACTACTGTAGGAGATTTCAGGCGTTGATGAGCCCCGACGAATAGTTAAACCACATCTTAGTGTGAAGGAAGAAAAACAGTCAGAGATTAGTGACTGTAGCAGGCTGGTCGTGCACACAGAGTGTCGCCTGTAAAATGTCTTTTTCCTCAAGAAGTAAGTGTCATGAGCCGAGTGAGTTTGAAGCCGTTGGGTTTCTCAGGTGAAAAGCTGCTCTGGGTTCAGATGTTTGCTGGTACTAGGTGACGTTTGGGTGAACATGAACAGAACCAAAGGTAAACGCTGTCCTGAACTCTTCTTTAATACCCAGCTACAGGATGGGGTTTTATTCTGTGTCCAATTCACCATCCCTTAATGTAGAACAGATGATCAAAGTGGAGTAGAGCTGAATCTTCAGGTGATTTGAGCTCTATTTAAATAGTTTGTTGTTACTCTCATCATTAATGTGAGTCTGTCAAACCTATTCCTGTTCCACATCCCCAAATCCTCTAAGGTGATAGTAAAGTAACTTTACACGCAGCATTAATTATATGGTGTTCTGTTTATGGTTTCATCAACAGAAGGATAGGACTTCCTTAATAACTTGCTGCGTCCCAATTCAAATGTCACAGAATCCCATTACTTTAAAGGAAACATGTATATCCATAAGCTGCAATCAAGCGTTGCTGTATATAGAATCTGTATTGATTTATAAAGTGTATGCTGCCCTGTACAGAGATGCACTGGAGGACCTCAGGGCGATGATGTCATGTTTGAATCTCTCTAAATGGTCTTGAGGGCCTGAGCTGTCAGACGGATGATGGTTGCCATGCTCATTTTCATGAATTGATGTGGGGAAATTGGTTCCAGCAGCAAGAAATACTCATCAGCCTGAATCAGGATGTCTTTGTCTGTATTGGGTGAAACATTTGTCTGCCAATCGGAGAAGAGCTGCAAATGGGTCGTCCATGTAAAATTTGACATAGCAGACCCAATGACGTTTTTCCTGCAATGTTTGACACAGCCTCAAACCATGACAACAGAACAAGACCTGGAATTGAACCCAAACTTTGGCTTGATTGCCTGGACACCATGAAGTTCTGAATCTGTGTGAATTCTGGTTCTGGATAAACATGTGAACACCTTCAGCTCAACAACATCTGCCATTCAGTAATTTCAAAAGTGATGCAGAATTTGGTTGTTTGTTCCTGTTTATCATTTTACTGTCCTCTTTTCTTTTGACATTTCAGTAAATATGATGTTGATTTAACTGACAGGTGGTCATTTTATCCATCCATAATAATAATAATAATAATAATAATAATGCTTTATCGTTGTCCCACAGTGGGGAAATTTGTGCGATAATGACATATTAATATATATCATATCAAAACTTTACATTTTCTATTTACACTGCAAAACTATACACTACAAACTACAGAACTGCAGATTACATTGGTCATCCAGATTTTGAATGTGGTGTTCTCTGACTGGTCCGCTGGGAGGATTGCTGGTTGTAGACTCTGACAGCCGTGGGCAGGAAGGACCTGCGATAGCGTTCCTTCACGCATCTCGGGTGAAGCCACCTATCGCTGAAGGAGCTCTCCAGTGATCTCAGTGTGCCCTGCAGAGGGTGGGAGTGGTTCTTCATCATTGATGACAGCTTGGCTGTCATCCTCCTCTCCACCACCACCTCCACTGAGTCCAGGGAGCATCCTAGGACAGAACCCGCCTTCTTAATCAGCCTGTCCAGTCTCTTCCTGTCGGCCGCAGTGACGCTGCTCCCCCAGCAGACCACCGCATGAGGCTACTACTGTGTCATAAAAAGTCTTTAGGAGTGGCCCCCGCACTCCAAAAGACCTCAGCCTCCGGAGCAGATAGAGTCTGCTCTGACCCTTTTTGTAGAGGGAGTGAGTGTTGGTACTCCAGTCCAGTTTATCGTTCAGTTGAACACCCAGGTACTTGTAAGAGGACACCACCTCGATGTCCGTACCCTGGATCTTCACCGGTGTAACCGGGCAGAGTGATCGCCTGCAGAAATCCCCCACCAGTTCCTTGGTGGTGGATTTCACTAAACTATACTTCTAAAACTGTCTACAACTGTAGGTAAGAACAGGACGATATGCCATGTCTTGATGCAAGTGTTGCACAAATTTGGTGGATATTGGGTTTAACAGTATCAGAAGCATCAAACCCCAGTCTGAGGGTCAATCCAGCACTTGGGCTCACAGTGAAATGTCCACCACTACCTGCTGGTCTTAACAGACATTCCATACATCAGTATGAACCACACCCTTACTCAACAAACAATTTAACAAAAGATACACAAGATCTAAATCTTTAAGAAGTCACCTGCTGCATTTACTTTAGATACTCTGTTAGACAGCTAGCTAGGACACCTAGCTAGTATCCGCACAAGGACTTGTGCAGAGATTATCGGATCATTTTGAAGTTTCCATTATTTTATGTGAATATTTCAGTTCATACTATCTACAAAACTGGTTTCTCACAGCTGGATCACAATAATTGAACTGATGAGTCATGTTAATGGTGTCAAAGGGGTCAACAGGATCGCAGGGATTAGATCGTAGCTATGGTTAGTCATGCTTTGGTGGACAGTGAGCTGAGACGTAGCACTTGGCTCTTTAGGAGATGCTTTCTAGGTTATTATTCATCTGCTTTACATATATTCTCAATTAGTAGTCATGTTTTCTTGGTCGTGATTATGGTGCGTATCCATGCGAGTGTTGGAGAAAGTAGGAAGAACAAGTGATTATATTCCCCTGGAGATTATGATTTGTGTCAATTAATGCAGCGATATGCGAGGGCACCACACTAATGTGGCACTACTTGACTAATGAGACTGCAGGGATTGAGCGTGATTGGGAAACCTTTTTGTTAGCGCCTGTACTCTTAAATATTAGCATAGTGTGCCAGATTGTGCACACACTGTGTTTACACTTCTGATTTCCCTCCTCTCTTGTTAGCGTAGAAACAGAACGATACTGCTAGAGACGGCAACAGGATGGTGTCGTTGGACAAGCAACAAAAAGACAAGAAGGACATCAGGGGAAAAGATCACGTTAACTTGAAAGTTTTTTTTGGATTCACCCACTTTTTCCTCTGAAGCTGGATCACAAACGTTATGTAGACCATCCTTGAGTACAAAACAGCCAGTACATTCTATAGAACGCATTCTTCCACTCGAAAAAGAAAAGCAAGACTTGCTTTTCAGACGCTGACTGATGAGTTCATTGATGTCAAACTGTTAAATGAAAAATGTTGTATGATAACAAAAATGAAGGATCTGTTTAAATGCAGGTAGACCGCCTTCTATCCTTGTCAAACTTTAAATCAGACTAAGATAACTTGATGCTGACTTGGAGGAATCATTCTGAAACGCTTTACTGGACAAGGCCAGTGTGTTTCCTCTCCACCTAACCCAAGTAGGGGATAGTCTGCAAAGCCCCGTTGCCACAAATATGAAAGTGCCTGATTGGTTTTGTCGCCCATTCTGTTAATAAGGTGTTTCAGTGGAGGTCAGAGGTCACCACCAAACCATAATTCCTCTTCCACCACACGTGACAGTCAGCACTATTCTTTGCATCAGCTACTGTTTTCCTGGTGTCCGGCAAAGCCAGATCCATTATTCAGACTTCCAGAAATTGGAGTTTGATTCATCCTTCAGTCAATAATTTAAGCTCCTCCAGAAAACTCAGCAGTGGCTGAAATTCAGACAGTTCAGTACGTTCAGACTTCTGATCAATTTTCATTGTTTTCCTGCATAGATAGTGAAGTGAAATGAGTTTGTCAGCCACTAAAGAATAACGACCCACACACGTTTAGCATTAAGGCGACAAGTGGAGATCTTAGCTCTTCTCAAATCAGAGGCTGGGTTTATGGTTGATTTTGTTCCAACACGAACTAACCCCCATCTCCTCTAGTTGTGTAGGAGACGACAGTCAGCATGGATCCCATTAAACTCAGACCCTTGGGGTCAAACCCATCAGACATCCTGACATCACCTCTTGTTTCTGTTTGTCCATCTGTGCTTCTCCCCCCTCACATATTCATGTTCTGATCTGACAAAGATGCAGAATGAAAACATGATGCTGCTGTTTTTGTCGTTCTTCTGACACACACACACACACACACACACACACACACACACACACACACTCCACCTTCACCTGCTACATTGGCTGCCTGTGCTTCCTGGTTCTGTGTTTGTAACTCGCCACCCTTCTCCCACTTCCCTCAGGTTTTGCTCTGCTTTGGGTTGACTGGTCATTATGCTGATGCAGCTCTGTAGTATCAAGGTCAGTGTCCCCCCAGCCGCCACAACACCCCCACCACCCTCTCCCTTTCCCTGCTTACCCCCACCCATCTCACAGGTTGTCTGGAGGACTGTTGGTTGTTTCCACCTCCTTTATTGTCAGTTTATTTTACTATTATTCAAAATATAAAAATTGCTTCATATGATGTT
Source organism: Antennarius striatus (assembly GCF_040054535.1). Lineage (NCBI taxonomy): Eukaryota > Metazoa > Chordata > Actinopteri > Lophiiformes > Antennariidae > Antennarius > Antennarius striatus. The sequence continues at coordinate 17,355,717 of NC_090795.1, forward strand.
TTTACAAAGTAATTGGAAAATATTTGGTGGTATGACTTTTCATTAATATTCATATCATGATCCAAATTGTGCATTTCTGCATGCATAGTCCTTGAGCATTGACAGCGATGTGGCCCCGGCAGAGTCGGGCCCTGGAGCCGCCTCCTAACTGGAGCATCCTCTAATCTGAGCTGAGGACCCAGGATGCAACTCTCCCTGCCTCAGAAGGGGTTGGTGGTGATGATGCTGCGTCGAGCAGCGGTCACAAGACACTGAATTCTGATTGGGTCTTTCCACATCTTTAGACGAGGTTTACATCTGCTTAAGGGTTAATCATTTTTAGTTGAATCCTGGGTCTGACAGTAGTTTTATGATCCTGCCAAAGAAATGTTTACACACCCACATCTCCTGAAACAGACAGCATTCAGTTAAATATATTTCTCTGTGCTTTGCAGAATAAAATAAGTCTAAAAGATGTTGGTAGTTTTAGGATTATCATCCAAGAAATGGAAACACAGAAAAATTAATTTAGTCATTGTCTTTTGTAAACTATGTGTCAATAAATGATCCTCCTTTTTTGTAGGAAACAGTGGGTGGAGGCAATAACTTAAACATCAACTACATATAAAAAAAGACATTTAAGATAGTTTGTTTTGACTTATCGAATATTACCTATTCTGCCCCAAGATTGCATGTTATAAACATTATAATAACCCCATGTGGGTCTACTGAAACCAACAAAAGTAAGTAAAAAAAGATAATTTCACATCTTCCAAAGAAATTTTTAAAAATGATGTTTAATATTCTGAAGTATTCTGGGATTGAAATGATAGATGAAGGAATCATTTCTGCTGCTGGGAGATAGCTGCAGATAACGTAGTTAAAAGTAATTACCTCCGTCCTCTCCGCCGTTAATCAGAATGAACGTTTTCTACGTAGCGGAGCCGCGATCTGTCCACTGTGATCAGCGTGCATCACTGGGCCCATTATACACACGTGTGCAGCAGCACTCCTCCTCCTCATCACTCAATCAGTGCGTTTCCTCACAAGATGTCAGACGGAGTTGTTGATGGAACGGAAGAGATGGTGGAGGAGAGGGTCTGGCCTTCAGCTGGGAGGGGGGTAACATCCTCAGTGGAGCTGTTGTCCACTAACAGTGAATGATTCAGAATTTCAGACAATCCCACTAGGCTTCCTTTGACTCTTCCACGTGCCTGTAGATAAGTCGCGTTCCTTGAGAGACACATGTTATGGATGGAGTTCATGCATGCACTAAACATACATTTCAGAAACGGTTTATCTCAGGGTCACACAGAAAGACGAACGCCCACTAAGCCACATTTTATTGGGAGGAAACTGGAGAACCCGGAGAGAACCCATGCAGACATGGGGGGAACATTCAGACTCCATACAGAAAGACTCCAGGAAGAATTGAAATCACAGCACTGCCCGCTGCACCATCATGCTGCCTTAAACAATTCAATTTTAACCAAAAAGTTAACATGTTTTCCTGAATCATGCCAACCTAGTTCTCACACACACACACACACACACACACACACACACACACTTCACATTTGTCAAGCTGTTCTGGTTGTTTGGGATCAGTTGAGTAACGGTTTTGTATCTAACTCAGTGTTTTCAGACTCCATCCTGCCAATAGCCAAAGCTGCTCCCGTCACGCCGTCTGAACTGCGTCATCATTAGTTAGTTATTATAGTTATAGTTATAGTTTGTTTGCTTTTGTGTGCAGAGGTCCAGAAGATGTGTAATGCATGCGTGTTATATTTGTGTTTGTGCAGTCAGTGTGATCAGTGTCAGTGGTGTTCAACCCCCGGGTCGTGGACCAGTACCGGTCCGTGGGTCAATTTGTACCAGGTCACACAGAGAGAATCCAGAACTTACAGTATTTCTGTTCTATTTCTGATCTTATTCTGAACATTTTTTTTTTTAATGACTGGATTCTCCCCCACATCTGTCTGTGAGTCACTCTTTACGTTTGTCAAGATGCTTGCCTTGGTCACATGACTACAATACTTTCTTAAAGGGGCCGCTCCGGCCGCTGACACAGAATCCAGTTCAGCTAAACTGAAACTCCCAAGCTAGCAGAACCAAGAAGAAACAAATGTTGGTGCGATGCTACGAGGACACTGCTAATGAAGTTGATACACATTGGATTCATGTTTACAGTTCACCATCGTTCTTTGTTAATGCGTTCCAGGAACCACACGCGATAAATGAATTCCGCGATATAGCGACAATTTATCTTATTATTTACGTTAATTTAAACGTTTCTGAACCCCCCCATACTGATATTAAACCACCTTCTATCTGTATTACCTTCAAAACACTCTGATAAACTGTTTAAAACACTTGTGTGTCTCACGAAAGTCCTAGACTCATGGAACGGAGCGCACTTCAGGATGCTGTCAGCCAATAGAATGCGTGTATGGTATCATGTGACTACCTACTAAGAATCTGCAATGAAGTCACAAGCTTTGATGTGTGAATGCGCGAGGGCGCACTGTAATATTATATTTAGAAAAAATCGTTTTCCTGCTGATAGAAACCACAGCAGCTGTTGTCGGGTTCTGACACCATGAAGCACATGTCAGCACATCCACCCTCAGACAAGCTAGTGTTTACCTCCATCTGAGGAGGAACACTTCATCCACCGACAGGATTGAGCCGGTATCCGTCAGCATCCCTCTGACACACTCAGGCCCCATCCACACGTAGCCGCATCCTTTCGAAAACGCAACTTTTTTCTCACGGTTGTTCCTTCCGTCCACATGACAACGCAGATATCCAGGACGAAAACACAACTGAAGCCAAAGTCAAGTTTTTTTGGAAATGCCGGGTCTGCGTTGTTGTGTGGACGCTGTAACCAAAATTTTTTCCATCCATGTGCGTTTCCCTGCAGTGAAAACCGCTATTTTCCGACGTATAACAACTTTGTCTAAGTGGGGTGAAAAAAGTCACGGTTTCAAAAAGATCCAGCTACGTGTGGACCTTCTCTTAGTGAAGTCTGTACCTCACCGTGTCATTATTCTGGGTTAGCTTAGCCGTTACATGATACTGTTTTCATCACGACTTTCAGAGCAGGCTTGTAGTTTATGACAACACAAATGATTGAGACTAATATGGTACATCAGCACCAGCCAGATGTACCAATGCGGTACTGTATCCGGTAGGTTTTGTGTTGCCCTACAAACAGAACCAAGTTTTATCCTTTCTGAAACTGTTGATGCTTTCTGATGAGCTCTGTTTCGTCTGTTTGACTGGAAGCTCTTTGCTGATCATTTTGTCGTAGAACTTGTACCAGAATCGATTCCTGGGCCTGGCGGCGATGGCCTCCCCGACCCGCAGCAGCCAGACCCGCCAGCGCTGTAAGGATTCGGTTCGTCACAGCTACGGCCCGGACAGCTACGCCGTCAACGGTCTGAACCAGGAGGCCTTCATGCTGGGCCTTTCAAGGTCGACCAGCGACACTGACCTGGTGTCCCCAGACGCGCGCTCCACGCTCACTGTCAGCTCCTCACACTACTCCGTAGGCCAGTCTGAAGACCTGGTCATCACGTGGGACATCAAGGAGGAGGTGGACGCAGGGGACTGGATTGGAATGTATCTCGTTGGTAAGGAAACACCCTGGAACTGAACATTCAGGTTGTGTTGTTACACTTTGAATGGTGAACATTTCTGTACTTTTAAAGATGTTCTTCAAAGTTGCAGCAACAAACAACACAACAAGCTCTGCTGGCGTCTTTGGAATGACTCATGTCTGTTTTAGGACATGGGAAACACTGACGTGATTTAAAACGTGAACAAAACACAGTCAGCGTCTTGCAGTGATTTTAAAGAGGCTCAATTTGTGACCAAATAAAATCAAACGTGTTTAGAACTCACAAGCTAGAAAAAGACCAAAGAAAAACCTTTAGGAAGTTTCTCTGCTCAGGGTAAAAGAGCCAATGAGGAGACAGAAGAACCAAAGACTACAGAGAAAAAGAAAGCTGCTAAATACCCGTTTTTATGCTGGTATCATCTAATTTTTTTTGTATTCACCCCCCACACCTTAAAGTCCTGTCCATGAAGATACTGTCTGACTTTAAACTGGTCCGTGGAGTAAAAACCAATTGGAGACCACTGCCGTAATGGAAGCCCTGATAATACTTATTGCAAAGTCATCATCCCTCATTCACACCCCTCACTGTTTGCCAACCACTCACTCCTCTAGGTTGCCATGGACACAAGAGCTGGGCAGATGCTGCTTTATTCATCTTGACATTTTACCATTCACACATACGGACAACTAGAACCTCGGATTTTCAATACGGCACAGGTTGACCGGTCACAGCGTAGAGGGTTTATCATTCAGACGACAACCTCATCATGAACGGTACAGACAGAAGCAAGTGAACCCCAAACCCACTCAGTCACTCAGAATGAGTGACAGCTGGTGACCATCAAAAGCTGCCTGGACTGGGACCTACCCTCTATGTCCCCCCAGCCTACACTCATCCCAGTTTGAAAGAACAGAAAACTGTTTGTCTTCCTCATGTTGTGACGTCTCATTCTCATTAATTATCCTATTTCATATTTATGTTGTTACTAATGATAACCACCTGAGCACAAACAGAACCTGAAGTTGATGGACTACGTTATTTTACAGGTCTAAAGCTATTAGGTCACATATAAGTTGTGTCCAACAAAATCCCTTCTTCTGGCCTCATCATGAGGTGACACGCTCTTTTATTTAGCGCTTATAATTGATGGGTGTGTTTTAAGTGAAACAACTCAAAATTGGAATGAATGAGTGAATGCACCAATATTTATCAGCGAGAGGAAGACCGCTGAGGGGTTGCATCCCTGTTTACAACACACGGATTGCAGTGTGTGGATCGGGTCCCAAAATGCATCATTTGGGTTAATAGTGGACTTGGATGCAGGTGGGTTAAATGACACGATACACAGTGTTCATTCTCCGAACCCATTTTCCACTTTTGTGGGTCACGGGGGTTGCTGGAGCCTGTCCCAGTGCACTAGAGGACAACAGATGGGAGATGCTCCTGACCAGCACATCACAGAACCACAACTGAAGACGAGCAACCAATCACACTCTACGAACAATTTATATTACAGTAAACCTTCGTTACTCGTGGTTAATGCGTTCCGGGAACACCTGCGATATTGCAACAAACTATTATTTATGGTAATTTGAACATTTATGAACCCTCCGTATACTGATATTAAACCACCCGTTATGAGCCATGAGGCAAAAGCAAGGCCCGGACCCCTGATACAGAGTACAAGAGCAAAACGTTTATTAAGCACAAAGTTACAACAGAAAATCACCTTCAAGGGAATAACTTACCTAATAAAGTAACAACAGAGAATCATTGTCTGAGAAATAACTCCAGCTAACAAAATAAGAGCGGAAAATCACCTTACTCAGGAAAATACTCGCAAAGACCAAAAAACAAGACACTGAACACAAGAGGGAAGGTGGCTAAATAGGCCCCAGGTAGTCAGCCTGATGAAACTCAGGTGTGGAGACCAGGCTCCGCCCAAGAGACCAGACCCGCCTCCTGTCATGCATCAGCACTGCAGACCAGGGGAGGGAGATTAGAGCAGAGAAACATGACCAGAGCAACAAACACAACCATGAGACCACCGTCTATCTGTATCACCTTTTCCCACACTCTGATAGACTGGGAAAGCGTTTCTTTAATACACGGAAGTGCTCTGTGCTAAGTGAGTCTTGGAACGCAGCGCACACGGATGCTGCCAGCCAAAAGCATGTGCATACGGTGTCATGTGACTACCTACTAAAGAGCTGCAATCTCGTGAAGTGTGAATAAGTGAGGGATTACTGTACTCCCTTTAGGTTGTTGGTTTGACCTCCATCTCCTGCAGTCTACATCTCAAAGTCTCCTTAAGTAAGATGCTGAACCCAAAATGTCTTTGTGAGCTCAGTGTTGGCGTCACTGCTCCTGACTGTCCCCATGACAACCATAAAGTCTATCTTCATCGTCTTCTGCACACTTGAAGGCTAGCACATGTAGTCCAGGTTCACAAACAAACTGTTTGCAGTTAAAGATCCTGAACACCATCAGAAATGTCTAAAAGTGATAACTGAAGAGGAAAACCACTGTATGTTTCCTTATATATATTCTAAGACACGACTCAAAACGTGACATCAGTCAAAACACGTTTGTCTTCTCCTCGCAGACGAGACTTTGTCTGAGAACTTCCTGGACTATAAGAACCGAGGCATCAATGGGTCCCACAAAGGACAGATCTTTTGGAAAATTGACTCCAGCTCTAACATCACTGACTGTAAGTAACAAAACACTTTTTGTGCTACAGACTATGAAATAAACTTGTACCAAACTGGAAAGTCATGATTAACAAAAGTCCTACAAGTCATATGCTTCTTGTTTACTGGTGCCTGTCATTCACATTCCATCAGCTCTTCGTTATCCATAAACTAGTTATCACATGAAGTTCAGAGTTGCTCAACAGAAAGACTACTAGAGTCACTAAACAAAAAGGAAGAAGGTTTGAGGTTTAGTGGTGGACCTGCTTTAGGTTGGTGGATGGCTGAGAACATGAACCAGTGTAGTTCATGTGAGCATCCAATGTTACAACTACTACATTGTTCTACAATACTGGTGCTCTAATACAAACATATCATGTTTGATGAAATCTGATCAAATCCCTCTTGTCAAACATTTTTAGACGACTGATATCGGTGAGACAAACCAGAAGTGAGAGCGATCATGATCTAGCCAGTGTGCGTTATCATACACTCGAAGCGTTCTGAACAAGAAGAACCATTTAGTAGTTTTAAAAACTTAGTTCAAAGATGACCTTTTTTATTGAGTGACAGGATCAGTTTATGTACTTTATCCATCAGAGTGGAATCGCATTCACCAGAAGACTTTATCATCTAAACTAGTTCAGGACAGGAACCTGGCGCCAGTGTTGTGTCTGTCGTCTGTCCTTCTTCCCTTTTCCTTTGTAACTTCTGTGGAGCACATAGATGTACAGTAATGCTGTACAAACACATTACAGCTCAGTGTTACTGGGAACACTAATATGTGAATGTCATTATGGGATGGGATTGCTGTGTGTTGTTACAGTGATTATTAGCTTTAATGGCTAAAGGTTCCAAGCCAGCGGCCGATCTGGCTCACATCTGCTCTTCCTGTGTACGTTCAACACATTTAACTTTGTTCTGTTAGCAGCGTGTGCAGTAATGGATCCTCATTCTCATTCAGAGTGTACTTAAACTGAGGACTCATCACGTTCATTGTGGCGGTCGTACCGTCATTTATAGTTGAACAAACATTATTGACGTCACAGTTTTCTGACAAATACACAAGTGTGTAAACAGTACCAACCTGTGTTTTACCCACTCTATCTTATTGATGTTTCTAGGGTTAGGGTTACATATGATTATTCTGACTCATCTTGATACCAGTACAGAATCTGCTAAATTGTCAAATGGAGACATGATTTTTTTTTCAGTAAGTATAACAGACATCAGCATCTCTTTAAAGGTAGAACAACAACAACTAACTGAAGAGAAGTTAAAGTACGTCCAGTTAGGACAAAGAATGAATGTAGTAATAATTGCATACAAGGCAGTTTGCCTAATTAGAGCAGAGACATTCCAAACTGGGCCCAGCAGATACTGGAAAAACACATGAACCAAGAATATCACGACAGGCAGGTGTGTGGGAAGCCTTCGTGAAGCCCTCACGATGCATTCTGTCTTTATGTATGAAGACAGACTTTATTTATCTCATCCAAACACTCCAGATCAGCGCGTTGAGGTGAAGAGGAAACAGGAAGTTTGGGGCGATTCCGTGTGACGTGAATCAAATTGTGTTCCACAGATCTGTCCGTCTTTTCTCAAGTCCTCATCGTTCACATCAGCAGTGATACAACCAAAAACTGGTCACATGGTTAAACAGGAAGTCATTTACGCTGATTTAATGTGAACAGAATCGAATGTGGAATATAAAGTTGTGTAAATATTTCTGAGTCTGTCAAACCATCTCCACCAATCAGGAGCTGATGTTCTACCCATCTGTATCTCCTCCTCAGCTGAAACCCAGGTGTGTTTCCGGTACTACCACGGTGTCACCGGCGCCCTGAGAGCGACCACACCCAGCATCACCATCAAGAACAGTCCTGCACCCGTGAGTTTCCCAGCACCTCACGGCGTGAACCCCGTGTCACACGGGGTTCACGAAAGTACACTGTTACCTTGGATCATAGGGTGGTGTAATAAAGTTAGCCATCCATCCATCCATCCATCCATCCATCCATCTTCTTGTAAAAGAAACAACCATAATCCTCTCATCTACAGCCATTTTTCCTTCTTGCGGAGAAGAACCCATGCAGATACGGGGAGAACATTCAAACTCCAAACAGACATCACAATGCTACCCGCCACGCCGTCATGCTGCCTGAAATAATTCAATTGTAACCAAAAAGTTAACATGTTTCTTGAATCATACCATCTTGGTTCACACACACATGCTTTTCTCACACTTTTCAAGCTGTTCTTACAGGAGAGATTATGTTAACTCGGGACTGGTCATTTGGGATTAGTTGAGTTAAGGTTTTGTAGCTAAAAAACACGCAAAATACACAAGAAAGAAATCAACCCAAGAACCTTCTTGCTGTGAGGCGACAGCATGAGCAACCGGTACCCACACTGAAAACAACAAAACTAGTATTAAATGACTGAATAAATGAAGTGTGCTGACGAGTAATCCTAACATCACAAATCCTGCCGATATGATTTCCGGGGTGGCAGGGGCTCAGCGGTGGAGCGGGTTGTCCAACGTTCACCTTGAACGAGGTGCTGTCCCCCCTTCAAGCTGCTCATTTTGGGGTGTAACAAGAAGACGCTGCCCATCGCTCTGCCTCCCACTGTCTATTAAATTGCATGCTTACAGGCCCCTGGTATGTGTGTGTGAGTGTGTGTGTGTGTGTGTGTGTGTGTGTGTGTGTGTGTGTGTGTGTGTGTGTGTGTGTGTGTGTGTGCGTGCGTTTGTGCGGATGGTGTGTGTTTGTCTCTGGTGTAGCCCCTCGAAGAGCTGGTTCTCATCTGGGGTGTCCCCACCTCTCGTCTGTAGCCGGTTGAGATGGACACCAGCTGACCGTGACCCCCATGAAGTAGCTGTGGCGTTGGTATCACATGATGGTATTATCTCCTTCACAGGACAACGGATGGATGACTCTGATTGAATAACTCCGTTTCGTAGGTTCTCCCACCAGCATTATTGTTCAAATGTGTGGGCGGGTGTCGGTCAGCCGTTTCAGTCGTGCTGAGTTGTGTGTTATTCCATCCCGCTTCTAAGAGGTGTTGTGATTGTCAGTGTTTGTGTGTTAGTCGTCCGTTAGTCCAACAAATACCTTTTCAACCGCTGCAGATAGAAAGATGACACAGAAGCACACGACTCAGGCAGCAAAGGGGATGGAGATGAGATGAAGACCTTGAAAAAACTAGATCAAGGTCAAATTTTTATTTTTTGTACACTCCGGAACCAGATTAGAAAGATGAGGGAGAACGCCAGTGTGAGTAAGACCATAGATCAAAGCTAGTGCGCTGATCAATAACAGTAGGTCAGAGCACTAGCTTTGATGTTTGACCTACATAAGTAGGTCAAGGTAAAAATTTTAATTCAGGGGTGTCGCGGGACGTTGCAGTCTGTGACTGCCCTGGTTCCAGTTGTACATTTGAATCAGAACACGGGTTAAGGGAAGTCGGCTTGAGGTTTGTGTTTACGGCGTCAGGGGAGTTTTGTCCTTGACTGTCTGGGGTTCAGGACTACGTCTCTGCTGCTGCCTCTGGTGTCTGATCCAGGTGCTCTGGATCTGTGGCCCCCATGGCTCCACATAGTTTGGACAGGGCTTACAGGACGCTGTGTGAGCATTCGTATCCAGTCTTGTTTCTAGCGTGTTGTCACTGTCCTCTGAAGCCGGCGTTATGTGGAGGGTGTCCAGCTCAGTGATTGGATTTCACTGCTTGCTTTTCCTTTCCGCTGCTGAAGCCCCCTAGAAATGCTGATAGGCCTAGAACTTGATCTGCACTTGCTTCCGGAGGACAAAGGATTAAAAATAACTGCCATAGGAGGAGAGACGGGGCAGGAGGCGAGAGTAGAGACAGCACGAGTCTCCTCCAGCTAAAAGAAATAAGAGGGGGGGAACGGACGGGTCAGACTGGACTAAAGATGGACGTACCGTGGAGACACTCTGATCCGTGTTGGTGTTTTGTGTAGCTGCTGTGATTTTGTGTGTGTGTGTGTGTGTGTGTGTGTGTGTGTGTGTGTGTGTGTGTGTGTGTGTGTGTGTGTGTGTGTGTGTGTGTATGTGTGTGTGATGGACAGCATGTGTCTCCAGCTGGGGCTGCTGTCTCCCACCCATCCTGAGACAAGGAGCAGGAGAAGGACGAGGCTCAGCTGGATAGCCTGGGTAACCAGAAACGTTCCCTCTGTGCATGCCTTCCTCTTTCATGATGAGCTCATGAAAGCTCAATCATCATCATCCTCATCCTCATCTTCCTTTGTTCCTTCTTTTCATTGATAGGCGTGCGTCTGATTGGTCGGGTGCAGGTCATTCTGTAACATCTGATCTAATGTGGAACAATGTGGCTTGTAAACAGTTGTTTTGTCATTTAAATGGTGAAACTTTATTGGACAGAGTTCAGAAACAAAACAATAAGTTTCCCTTCCCATCAAAGCTCTAAGTATCAGTGACAGAACAAGCATTAGATGACAGTTTTTGGAGAGGACCTGGATCAAAACCGGGTTATTATTCAGTGTAAAATCAAGACGTTCTTGACTTCTTTATCATCTGTTTTGCTTTTGTCAGATACATAATGCTATGTTCTGTTTGTGTTGGGGTTTGTTTTGTGTGTTAACCTTCCAGTCTTTAATGCCAGATTACATGAATCCATTCCTTACATCCTGCTCAGCGATGACATGGTGTAACCGTCAGTGTCCGTGTGTCCGTCCGTCCGTCCGTCCACCAAATATCTTCACAACCGTTGCAGATAGAAAGATGAAACAAAAAGCACATGACTCAGGCAGCAAAGGGGATGAAAATTAGATCACAACCTTGACCTTGAAAAACTAGGTCAAGGTCAAATTTTCACTTTCATACCTTCTTAGGTACACACCTCTGAAACCTGATGAGATGTAATCACAAAACAAAAAGCGACATTTTCAGGAAGCCAGAGGCACAAACATGTGATGACGACCTTCACCTGTGGAAAACTAGGTCATACTTATTAGTACAATATAGAATTCACTGCTGCGACCGTGGGTGAAAGTAGGTCAGGGTTAAATTTTGAGTTTGGGGGTGTCGCGGGATGTTACAGTCTCTGTCTGCCTTGTTCATTCATTCATTCATCGTCAACCACTTCATCCACTGTCGCGGGTCACGGGGGGTTGGAGCCTATCCCTCTCTTAGGGCATAGGGGGGTGGGGGGGGACCCCAGGCGTGACGCCAGTGCACCGCAAGGGCCACACAAAGACACAGACAACCACGCACACACTCACACCTACGGGCAGTTTGGGACCGCGAATTAACCTGAAACGTGTTTTTATAGGTGGGAGGAAACCAGACAACCAGTCCATAATATTTATTTTATCACATGATGTACAAATAAGAAAGGAAAAACACGCCTGTGTCTACATTCTGTATTTTCCGCACCATAAGGTGGACTGGATTATGAGGCGCATTGTTGGTTTTTGAGAAAATGAAGCGCTTTTAGGTGTTCATTGTAGTGCGGAAGATACTGTAATGCTGTCGCTGTTGTTTCCTGGTTTGCTTTGTTCTAATGATTATACAAAAAGTACTTGATAGGATTTCCTGGAACTTTGTGGAGGAAGAACTTTTCCCATTTTGGTGCAGATTATTATAAAGTCGAGGATTTAGGAAAGTTTCTCATTCAGTTTTTTAACGTATTTTTGTGATATGGAAACTGGTCTTCATTGAATGACACATTATGTAAGAAGAATAAGTGACTTATCCAAAGGTGTGGGGGTCAGCAGGACGCCGCCACAGACACCTTGATGCAGATATAATGTTAACAACAATAGAAGTTATTGTTTGCCGACCAACTTCTTCTTTAATGTGAACAATTAAAATATCAGCGGTTTAACACTTCAAGATCTGCAGAGTTAAATGCTAAAGCAGCATTTTTGTTTTTTCTTATGATTTAATGTTGTTATTCTCTGACTCACAATAGGCTCCTTTGGGGTGTGTGGTGTCTGCCTGTGTGTGGGCAAATGTAGGAGTGGGAGGTAGTTCAAATTGTACATATAAATATTTTAAACGTAGCAATACTGTTTTCCAGCCTGCAGCCATGGCAACGCAACACACGTCAATGTTTCACCAAGTATTCTAAAGTTGCATGACGTGAACTGTCCACATCCAGATTTCACATGAAGAGTAATGTGTGTGTGTGTGTGTGTGTGTGCGTGTGTGTGTGTGTATGTTTGTGTGTGCGTGTGTGTGAGCGTGTGTGTATCTTTGAATGAAATAAGTTGTGTCTCCTACAGGAGAGTCACAGGAAATAGAACTGAGTTAATCATCAGTGCAGATGAAGACATGTTTTTCTTGGCTACTTGTTAACGTGTCTTGGCGTTATATACTAGTTATATTACTTATATTACCAGAGTAGTCGTGCCTTGAGATATGAGTTTAAGGCGTTCTCTGACTGAACTCGTAAGTCAAACAACATTTCTCCATTTCAAATAACTAAAATCATTTTAATCCATTCTGGCCTCGTGAAAAAGCCCCAAATCCCCTAAATTATGAAAAACATTTTATCAACCAATAGACACACAAAGTGTATCATTAATTATGTATGAGTTACGTAAACGATGATAAAGAATGAAAAGGAACGCAAAAGTCAGGAGAACACACGAGTTATGTCTTTACTCCACCAACGAGAACGAGATCCGGTCTCACTGATGTCGTATCCATCCGCCAACACGTGGTTAAGAACGAGATCCGGTCTCACTGATGTCGTATCCATCCACCAACACGTGGTAAAGAACGAGATCCAGTCTCACTGATGTCGTATCCATCCGCCAACACGTGGTAAAGAACGAGAGCCGGTCTCACTGATGTCGTATCCATCCGCCAACACGCGGTAAAGAACGAGATCCGGTCTCACTGATGTCGTATCCATCCGCCAACACGTGGTTAAGAACGAGATCCGGTCTCACTGATGTCGTATCCATCCGCCAACACGCGGTAAAGAATAAGATCCGGTCTCACTGATGTCGTATCCATCCGCCAACACGTGGTAAAGAACGAGATCCGGTCTCACTGATGTCGTATCCATCCGCCAACACGTGGTTAAGAACGAGATCCGGTCTCGGTGATGTCGTATCCATCCACCAACACATGATAAAGAACGAGATCCGGTCTCACTGACGTATTCATCCACCAACACCAGTGGTGTCTTGAAGCACGACTCTTATCTTGGATTTCCTTGTGTGCTGACCAAAACTGTGAGGGGGGGGGGGGGCTTTTTGTATCTCAAATAACTGGTATGTTGAGCAGCCCTATCTTGAGGTACTACTTACTCTAATTATACTCGTTAGCTTGTATGTATTTATCCATTCCTGTAAATAAAGTCAACAACCAGATCTCCATCATGATAAATGTGTTTTGATGCGTGTACTCCCCAGGACTGAGGCCCCCCAGTGCTGACGTAACGTCCTGTGAGTTAAATCTCTCAGCCTCTCAGTCTTAAAGGCACTGACATGGATCGTGTGTGTCTGACCAGTAATCAGATGTGGATCCACTTTGTGAGTTCAGACTGTCTCCAGTCTCCCTGTGGCTGCTGTGAGGAGCGTCTTTATTACATAAAGGCACTCAAAGATGGTCGTAAAATACTTGAGCCTATGTTTAATTTTTTATTCAATAAAAATTAATGTTGTGATATTAATACAAAAACCACTCACCCAGAGCCACACCCTGTATGTCCAAGCATCACTTCTAGATTAGTCCTGGAATTTTACAGTTCATAAAAGTTCAACTGGCAGGGTTTTGAAATAAAGAAGCCAGATTCTGGAAGTTGCGATCATCCAGCGTTAAATCATAAATACAAACACATGCATGAATTTTTCTGCATCTTTTAGACACAGAATGTGTCTCATGTTTGAAGTATTATTCAAATGAAAGAGGACGGTCCTATGAATTTGCTATAAGGGACACCAACCAACATATTTCTGATGTGTTGGGAGCTGACGCAACACAGAAGTATTTACACTCTCGTCCACTTCTTCCTCTCTCCATCAGCTCACCCCACACACACACACACACACACACACACCAGTGCTCCTCCTCTTCCTGGCTGCAGAATCAATGTCACGATAATGAAGACAAAGTATTGATCCCAGGACGCTATCAGAGGAGCTGAAAGTGGAGCTGTAGGGAGGTCGTGTTGTAGCGATGCTGGATGCTTTGTGCCTACCTTCACACACACATTTGAAGTCACGTCATGTAGGTCATCTTCCTTTGTTGGAACAGTTACTCAATTGTTATTCAGTCGCAATTTAATCTTACATTTAATTGCTATGAAATTTTTATTGGTCAATTTTTCCTTTTTCTGTCTTTTCTAAAGCGTTACCTGTCTTTGTTTGGCAGCAGTGACCCACTTTTGTTATAGCCGTCATTAAGGTTTCATGGAACATCATTCCAGAACCGTCTCTATAACCTTGTTTGTGTCTGCAGATATTAAAACCAGTGGTGAGTCCTGAAGTTAACCACGGACTGGGGAACAGAAGACTGATTAACTTTTCCCTGTCAGGTAGGCCTCAGACGTCAGGACTCTTATTCTTTGGTGTCATTCCTGTTCAGACCAGCGGTCCTCGTCTGACCCCCCCCCTGAACCACAGCTCTCTGCTCCAGTGTCTGCTGCGTCTCTACAAACAGTGGTACAGGAAGATCAAGGCCGGCCCGAACCATTATTCATTTTGCTTTTTTGCTTCCAAATTCCTCCCTCAGACATCCAGGCGGTCGGTTTGAAGAAGGGGATGTTCTTCAATCCTGACCCCTACCTGAAGCTCTCCATCCAGCCTGGAAAGCACAGCATCTTCCCCTCGCTGCCACACCACGGCCAGGAGAAACGCTCCAGAGTGGTCTGCAACACGGTCAACCCACAGTGGAGTACAGAGGTGCACACACACACACATACACACACACACACACACACACACACACACACACACACACACACCTTTGACTCGTTAGTGATCAGTTTCCTTTTAACAAATTAACATTTTTTGGATAAAATATGAGGTCAGGAATCAGTTTGGTTGACAGTGTGTGTATTTCTGCTCTCCGCTGTGCGGTAGGTTTGCACAATTTAAATATATATTGGTATGTAGTATCGTGATGTCAGAGCGATTGTGTTCTAGACTTTGTTTTCTGAAAATCTGTATTCTGGTAAAACTTAAAAGTACAAAAAAAAATAGGAGAACTTTCTTGTAGCAGAACATAAATTCTCTTTAATAGCAAACCACAGTCCACCAGGAATGTAGTCTGTAACTTTATCAGGACACAGAAATCAAACACACCTCACGGTCCTGCTGTAGTCATGCTTTAGTCATGTGATCGTATGTTACGTCAACACACCTGATGACGTTACACTCGTAGCTCGCACTTTTAAAAATGATCTTACTTTCACTTTTGTGTTCAATTTTAATTTTTTATTTGAATGTTTTTCCACATTTGGTCTACGAGATAAATGACACCATTGTAAGGTAGCTGAAACAGGTCTGCTTCACAGATTCACATTAGTACAGATAAATCGGTGGTCAGCAATTGTTTTGTATGGACTTCACACACAGTGTGTGGAACAGTCCATATGTGCCTCTAGTGGTGGACTCTCACCGTCCTGTCTCCAGGTGACCTGGATGTTTCTGTTTCCACTGGTAATATTTATCTAAGAACCTCCAGCAACAGCGCCGCAGCAAGATGTGTGAACACTCCTTCTTCACATATTTTTTTTATTGCTTTTCTGTGACAACAAATAAAATGCTTTTAATATCGGTAAAAAGTATTTGCAGTAACCCTTCGCTTATCCGTACGGCTTATACGCACGGCTTCACTACATGGCGGATTTTTAGTAGGTAGTCATGTGATACCATACAAATACTTTTCTTTAATATAAAAGTGCTTTAAACAGTCTATCAGAGTGTGGGAAAAGGTAATACAGATAGAAGGTGGTTTAATATCAGTGGGGGGGGGGTTCAGAAACTTTTATATTACCGTAAATGATGAAGTAAATAGTTTGTCGCTATATCGGGGAGTTTTGTTTTTTGCGTGTGGTTCCTGGAGTAACGAGGGATCACTGAGTATAAATAGTAACAGCAGTAAGTGCAGTGGGTATGATAGGCTGAAGAACAACTCAGAAAGAGTAGATGTAGAGGAGGGGATGTGATTCAGCTGAACTCTTGTTCACTACTGGACTTAGTGAGACACAAACTGTCCTGAAATAATTAGTTTCTCAGTATAAACCCCTCACAGCGGCTCTACAACACAAAGGGATGTTTGGTTGCAGCAGTAAAGAGGATCAGTGTAATCCATGAAAATCGTGTTTGCTTTGTGTAAAACAACATCCGTCAATTGATTCTTCTTTTGTTTTGTTTTTTTATTTCTGGAATAAAACATGTTTCTGGAAGGTAGCGCTGATCAGCCAACTGAAAAGTTTACTGGTCGGAGCAAAATGATCTTAAGAAAAACTTAAAATTTGGAATGTGAGGTGTGATGTTGGGAGTCATCTAGCAAATACACATCCAGCATAGGAGGTAATAGAGAACAGAGGAACTGCAGGCTCCAAGGTGTCCTGGTAGGGCTTCTGATGTTAGTGGTAGGACGTTAGACAACAGAAGACATGTGACAGAAGACCTTGACATTCTTGGCATGTTGAGGTTCCTGCAGAAGGGGAAGTACCTGCAGTCCAGGAAAAAGAACAGGTGCTGATGTCGCCCTCCAGGATCACCAGTTTTAAGATGCAGGAACACAAACCTAACCTTCTGTGGTTCTGGTGGGTTTCCACCAGGGCTGTGAACCGCTTCATGGAACGAAAACGAAAATGAAAACTTTATATTTTTTAATGTTCCGGAACAGAAAATAATTGTAAACCGGTTAATACCGGGTTTTGTTCGTTCCTGAAAAAAATATTTGACCACATGTTTCACTTCCTGACAAGTAGCGGCTATCAGCAGCAGGTAAGAACAGGGAGGTCTCCCAGTCACCATTAATCATTACAGGTGAACACTGAGCGTGTCAGTCTGAACATGTATGATTTAGACATGAACTCAGTGGCTGCAGTCATTTTCAGAGCAGTGTGTTCCCGTACTGCCAGCGCTTTGTAGTAATACTGAGCTATGGGAGAAGAACTATGAAGATCTGTTGTTCAGCAATAAATGACATGGTGGAAGTTATTCTGTTCTAATGTCATGTAGTGTCTAAGTAGGAGGCATAAGCCTGAACTACATGATATAACTGTCATAAAGCAGAGGTGTAGTGCTGTGGTACTGTTTACTGGAGGGTGGGGGCATATCTATAATTATAGTCCATAGTATATTAACTAATTGTTTTAGGTGTCAATTTAAAGTCCTTAAATTACCGTATTTTGTGCACCATTCAGCTCCTTGTTTAAGAGGCTCAGTCTAAATAACGGAGTTTATTTCTGTACTTTAACCAGACACACGGCGCTCATTATTGTTCGGAGCACGGTCGCTAACGGAAGCAGAAAGGTGACTGTGGTTGAACTGTGTTGTACTATAAATTTAAAAAAATACACCGACATTATCTTTTAAATCTGTTTTTATTTCTTTATTTAGTGATAAATGTGTAGTAAATCCCTGAAGTCCTCGTCTCCGGTCTGCATTGAATCTGTCGGTAGTTTCTCCACCGCTGACCGGCTGGTTTCCGGGGGTCTGTCCGGTAATGATGCGGCTTTAGAGAAACATCGGACAGAAGTCTGAGCAGACACGTTAGTCCAGGACCCACAATCCACCACATGTTGGGGGGTGTAACTCCTCTGCACTGCCCCCAGTCCTGGTAAACGTGTGTTCACGTCTCTCATCCATCGCTCCACGACCCCCCAGCTTCACTTTAAAGCCTCTGTTCACACCGATGTCCAGCGGGTGGAGGTCTTTGGTTAATCCTCCAGGATGAAGACAAGCTCCGAGTTCAGCCGCTGGACGTGTTTCTGACAGAAGCTGTGGTGTGGGGGGGACATGGAGTCACAGATCAAAAGAGATGTTCCGGTCTCATTACGTGAACCGGAACAACCGGAACTGATAGCCTGGAGTTTACGTGTTGTGCCGTAAGCGTGTCTCTTCACTGACGCCATCGTCGGGGGTCTTCAGCCAATCAGATGTGGTTACCAGCATACCTGCGGTCCAGTCCCGGTATCCCCCCTATACCGGTACCTACCGGAGGTGTGCCGGACGGAGCCTCGCGTCATGTTCTCTGATTGGTCCATCGCTGCCGGCGTACGTAGTGACGTAATACGTCCTCTGGGTGGACAATGGTCGGTCTGGAGGATCTCTGACTGACGTCACAGAAACATTTCTACAGATTTCTGAACTCAGTGAACACAGAAGACGCTTCATGTCAGAAGGAGCAGCGTTGGTTTTTGAGAAACTTTAAGGCTTTTAATCGCGTAAAATACGCACCTACATATTTATATTTACAAGGAACGTTATTAACCAGTTCAGGAACTTTATTTTTTTGTTCTAACCGGTTCAGGAACGTCAGTTCATGGGTGGAACGCAAAACCAGAAAAGTCATAATTCCGTTTCGGTTCGGAAGAACCGATTGGCAAAACATTCTGGTTCAAAGCCCTGGTTTCCGTACATCAGTGGACCGTCTGGAGAAGTCTTCTGTCTGACTGCAGCACCTCTCTCAGACTCATTCTGTATGCTTTGTCCCCCCAGCCCCCCCTGGAGACTGGGAAGTGAGAATGCAGAGGTCCTCTTGGCAGCATCGTCTCCACTCAAACACACTTTCCTTTTCCAAACAGCTCCCATGTAGGGAGTGTTTTCTTGGCAGCAATCTACTGTTTTATAACGCTAATGGGTCATACTTGCTGAGTCAATACTCTTTCCATGCAGCAGTCCAGTGCTGTCCTGACTTAATACAACTCTGCATCATCATATAATTAAGTAAAAATGATTAAAAAAATACTATACAAAACCCCAAGTAGTGGAATAGAATCTTTTTCAGATATATTCTAGAATTAGTGATGCTTACAGGAGGGGGCTACACCCCGGACAAGTCAGCAGGACATTCAGGTGGACTGGAAATCAGCAGTGGTGTGGTGAGATATGATTCATAGCTATTAAATTAAGTTATCAATACTTAATATTTGGCTCCAGTTTAAATCTTCTTTAAACTTTACAGTCTAAAAGTCTAAACATAACCCAGACAAACGGTCAAGACTCGTGTGGCATTTGGTCTCCTGGGTGATTGACAAAGCTTTTCACAATCTGACTTAATTCACTGCTGATGTGTGGACAAGGAATTTGATGCCAGCATCACAAAGACACCAAATGACAAAAGTGAGAATTGAAATAGCAGAATAATTGTATTCCTCCCTGTGATACTTCCTTTTTTAACCAGAACTCTACTCTACTACTCTAAATATTAAAGTACTATTCTCTAAGACTGACCAGAAACAATTACAAGACATAAAAACTGTCACGGGTGTGGTTAGGACCCACGAACAGCAGGGGAGAAGTCACATTCAGGAGAGTAGGACAAGTGAACAACGACCTTGCAACAAACTGAGGTCAGAGTAGAGGTTAAGTAGGCGGAGCCTAATTGGAGATGGAAAACAGTTGCTGAAAGGAATGAGTGGATTGAGTGGTAGTGGATTCATTTACAGAGGACAGAGAGGAAAGGTGGAACTGGAGACCACGACTTAAAACATCACGTCATGAAATAAAATCCTGTAGTACAGTAATGGAACTTTAACAGCTCCACCTCTCTGAATGGATTTTGTCCTGGGGGGTGTAAAGGCCAAGCCCAGCTTTAATCCCCCACACTGACAGGAAATGATGCGCTGATGCACTTCCTGGTCATCAAAAGTCAGACACGCCCCTTTATGTTTGATGACTCTATTTTCTTTTAAGTTTCTCAGTTAACACGACCAATAGTTAACGTCAAACAGCAAAACTCCCTGGGTTCAGTTTTCAGCGGTCAAAAAACCTTCATGCTTCCAGGCAGGAACCTAAACCGACACATTGGTTCCTACATCATTTAGTTCCTACAGGAGGACAACATTGGTTCCTACATCATTTAGTTCCTACAGGAGGACAACATTGGTTCCTCCATCATTAAGTTCCTACAGGAGGACAACATTGGTTCCTACATCATTTAGTTCCTACAGGAGGACAACATTGGTTCCTCCATCATTAAGTTCCTACAGGAGGACAACATTGGTTCCTCCATCATTAAGTTCCTACAGGAGGACAACATTGGTTCCTACATCAATTAGTTCCTACAGGAGGACAACATTGGTTCCTCCATCATTAAGTTCCTACAGGAGGACAACATTGGTTCCTACATCATTAAGTTCCTACAGGAGGACAACATTGGTTCCTCCATCATTAAGTTCCTACAGGAGGACAACATTGGTTCCTCCATCATTAAGTTCCTACAGGAGGACAACATTGGTTCCTACATCATTTAGTTCCTACAGGAGGACAACATTGGTTCCTCCATCATTAAGTTCCTACAGGAGGACAACATTGGTTCCTCCATCATTAAGTTCCTACAGGAGGACAACATTGGTTCCTCCATCATTTAGTTCCTACAGGAGGACAACATTGGTTCCTACATCCATTAGTTCCTACAGGAGGACAACATTGGTTCCTCCATCATTAAATTCCTACAGGAGGACAACATTGGTTCCTACATCATTTAGTTCCTACAGGAGGACAACATTGGTTCCTACATCCTTTAGTTCCTGCAGGAGGACAACATTGGTTCCTACATCCTTTAGTTCCTACAGGAGGACAACATTGGTTCCTACATCCTTTAGTTCCTACAGGAGGACAACATTGGTTCCTACATTATTTAGTTCCTACAGGAGGACAACATTGGTTCCTACATCATTAAGTTCCTACAGGAGGACAACATTGGTTCCTACATCATTAAGTTCCTACAGGAGGACAACATTGGTTCCTCCATCATTAAGTTCCTACAGGAGGACAACATTGGTTCCTCCATCATTAAGTTCCTACAGGAGGACAACATTGGTTCCTCCATCATTAAGTTCCTACAGGAGGACAACATTGGTTCCTCCATCATTAAGTTCCTACAGGAGGACAACATTGGTTCCTACATCATTTAGTTCCTACAGGAGGACAACATTGGTTCCTACATCATTTAGTTCCTACAGGAGGACAACATTGGTTCCTCCATCATTAAGTTCCTACAGGAGGACAACATTGGTTCCTCCATCATTAAGTTCCTACAGGAGGACAACATTGGTTCCTCCATCATTAAGTTCCTACAGGAGGACAACATTGGTTCCTCCATCATTAAGTTCCTACAGGAGGACAACATTGGTTCCTACATCATTTAGTTCCTACAGGAGGACAACATTGGTTCCTCCATCATTAAGTTCCTACAGGAGGACAACATTGGTTCCTACATCATTTAGTTCCTACAGGAGGACAACATTGGTTCCTCCATCATTAAGTTCCTACAGGAGGACAACATTGGTTCCTCCATCATTAAGTTCCTACAGGAGGACAACATTGGTTCCTCCATCATTAAGTTCCTACAGGAGGACAACATTGGTTCCTACATCATTTAGTTCCTACAGGAGGACAACATTGGTTCCTCCATCATTAAGTTCCTACAGGAGGACAACATTGGTTCCTACATCATTTAGTTCCTACAGGAGGACAACATTGGTTCCTCCATCATTTAGTTCCTACAGGAGGACAACATTGGTTCCTACATCCTTTAGTTCCTGCAGGAGGACAACATTGGTTCCTCCATCATTTAGTTCCTACAGGAGGACAACAATGGTTCCTACATCATTTAGTTCCTACAGGAGGACAACATTGGTTCCTCCATCATTAAGTTCCTACAGGAGGACAACATTGGTTCCTACATCCTTTAGTTCCTACAGGAGGACAACATTGGTTCCTACATCCTTTAGTTCCTGCAGGAGGACAACATTGGTTCCTACATCCTTTAGTTCCTACAGGAGGACAACATTGGTTCCTACATCCTTTAGTTCCTACAGGAGGACAACATTGGTTCCTACATTATTTAGTTCCTACAGGAGGACAACATTGGTTCCTCCATCATTAAGTTCCTACAGGAGGACAACATTGGTTCCTACATCATTTAGTTCCTACAGGAGGACAACATTGGTTCCTACATCATTAAGTTCCTACAGGAGGACAACATTGGTTCCTACATCATTAAGTTCCTACAGGAGGACAACATTGGTTCCTACATCATTAAGTTCCTACAGGAGGACAACATTGGTTCCTACATCATTAAGTTCCTACAGGAGGACAACATTGGTCCCTACATCATTTAGTTCCTACAGGAGGACAACATTGGTTCCTACATCCTTTAGTTCCTGCAGGAGGACAACATTGGTTCCTACATCCTTTAGTTCCTGCAGGAGGACAACATTGGTTCCTACATCCTTTAGTTCCTACAGGAGGACAACATTGGTTCCTACATTATTTAGTTCCTACAGGAGGACAACATTGATTCCTACATCATTTAGTTCCTACAGGAGGACAACATTGGTTCCTCCATCATTAAGTTCCTACAGGAGGACAACATTGGTTCCTACATCATTAAGTTCCTACAGGAGGACAACATTGGTTCCTACATCATTTAGTTCCTACAGGAGGACAACATTGGTTCCTCCATCATTAAGTTCCTACAGGAGGACAACATTGGTTCCTACATCATTTAGTTCCTACAGGAGGACAACATTGGTTCCTACATCATTAAGTTCCTACAGGAGGACAACATTGGTTCCTCCATCATTAAGTTCCTACAGGAGGACAACATTGGTTCCTCCATCATTAAGTTCCTACAGGAGGACAACATTGGTTCCTACATCATTTAGTTCCTACAGGAGGACAACATTGGTTCCTCCATCATTAAGTTCCTACAGGAGGACAACATTGGTTCCTCCATCATTAAGTTCCTACAGGAGGACAACATTGGTTCCTACATCCTTTAGTTCCTGCAGGAGGACAACATTGGTTCCTACATCATTAAGTTCCTACAGGAGGACAACATTGGTTCCTACATCATTTAGTTCCTACAGGAGGACAACATTGGTTCCTCCATCATTAAGTTCCTACAGGAGGACAACATTGGTTCCTCCATCATTAAGTTCCTACAGGAGGACAACATTGGTTCCTACATCCTTTAGTTCCTGCAGGAGGACAACATTGGTTCCTCCATCATTAAGTTCCTACAGGAGGACAACATTGGTTCCTACATCATTTAGTTCCTACAGGAGGACAACATTGGTTCCTACATCATTAAGTTCCTACAGGAGGACAACATTGGTTCCTCCATCATTAAGTTCCTACAGGAGGACAACATTGGTTCCTCCATCATTAAGTTCCTACAGGAGGACAACATTGGTTCCTACATCATTTAGTTCCTACAGGAGGACAACATTGGTTCCTCCATCATTAAGTTCCTACAGGAGGACAACATTGGTTCCTCCATCATTAAGTTCCTACAGGAGGACAACATTGGTTCCTACATCCTTTAGTTCCTGCAGGAGGACAACATTGGTTCCTACATCCTTTAGTTCCTACTGGAGGACAACATTGGTTCCTACATCATTTAGTTCCTACAGGAGGACAACATTGGTTCCTCCATCATTAAGTTCCTACAGGAGGACAACATTGGTTCCTACATCATTTAGTTCCTACAGGAGGACAACATTGGTTCCTACATCATTTAGTTCCTACAGGAGGACAACATTGGTTCCTACATCATTTAGTTCCTACAGGAGGACAACATTGGTTCCTACATCATTTAGTTCCTACAGGAGGACAACATTGGTTCCTACATCCATTAGTTCCTACTGGAGGACAACATTGGTTCCTACATCATTTAGTTCCTACAGGAGGACAACATTGGTTCCTCCATCATTAAGTTCCTACAGGAGGACAACATTGGTTCCTCCATCATTAAGTTCTTACAGGAGGACAACATTGGTTCCTACATCATTTAGTTCCTACAGGAGGACAACATTGGTTCCTCCATCATTAAGTTCCTACAGGAGGACAACATTGGTTCCTCCATCATTAAGTTCCTACAGGAGGACAACATTGGTTCCTACATCATTTAGTTCCTACAGGAGGACAACATTGGTTCCTCCATCATTAAGTTCCTACAGGAGGACAACATTGGTTCCTCCATCATTAAGTTCCTACAGGAGGACAACATTGGTTCCTCCATCATTAAGTTCCTACAGGAGGACAACATTGGTTCATCCATCATTTAGTTCCTACAGGACGACAACATTGGTTCCTACGTCATTTAGTTCCTACAGGAGGACAACATTGGTTCCTCCATCATTAAGTTCCTACAGGAGGACAACATTGGTTCATCCATCATTTAGTTCCTACAGGACGACAACATTGGTTCCTACGTCATTTAGTTCCTACTGGAGGACAACATTGGTTCATCCATCATTTAGTTCCTACAGGACGACAACATTGGTTCCTACGTCATTTAGTTCCTACAGGAGGACAACATTGGTTCCTCCATCATTAAGTTCCTACAGGAGGACAACATTGGTTCATCCATCATTTAGTTCCTACAGGACGACAACATTGGTTCCTACGTCATTTAGTTCCTACAGGAGGACAACATTGGTTCCTCCATCATTAAGTTCCTACAGGAGGACAACATTGGTTCATCCATCATTTAGTTCCTACAGGACGACAACATTGGTTCCTACGTCATTTAGTTCCTACTGGAGGACAACATTGGTTCGTACATCATTTAGTTCCTACTGGAGGACAACATTGGTTCCTACATCATTTAGTTCCTACAGGAGGACAACATTGGTTCCTACGTCATTTAGTTCCTACTGGAGGACAACATTGGTTCCTACATCATTTAGTTCCTACAGGAGGACAACATTGGTTCCTACATCATTTTTTTCCTACAGGAGGACAATATTGGTTCCTACATCATTTAGTTCCTACAGGAGGACAACATTGGTTCCTACATTATTTAGTTCCTACAGGAGGACAACATTGGTTCCTACATCATTAAGTTCCTACAGGAGGACAACATTGGTTCCTACATCATTAAGTTCCTACAGGAGGACAACATTGGTTCCTCCATCATTAAGTTCCTACAGGAGGACAACATTGGTTCCTACATCCTTTAGTTCCTACAGGAGGACAACATTGGTTCCTACATCATTTAGTTCCTACAGGAGGACAACATTGGTTCCTACATCATTTAGTTCCTACAGGAGGACAACATTGGTTCCTACATCCTTTAGTTCCTACAGGAGGACAACATTGGTTCCAACATCATTTAGTTCCTACAGGAGGACAACATTGGTTCCTACATCATTTAGTTCCTACAGGAGGACAACATTGGTTCCTACATCCTTTAGTTCCTACAGGAGGACAACATTGGTTCCTACATTATTTAGTTCCTACAGGAGGACAACATTGGTTCCTACATCATTTAGTTCCTACAGGAGGACAACATTGGTTCCTCCATCATTTAGCTCCTACAGGAGGACAACATTGGTTCCTACATCCTTTAGTTCCTGCAGGAGGACAACATTGGTTCCTACATCCTTTAGTTCCTACAGGAGGACAACATTGGTTCCTCCATCATTAAGTTCCTACAGGAGGACAACATTGGTTCCTACATCATTAAGTTCCTACAGGAGGACAACATTGGTTCCTACATCATTTAGTTCCTACAGGAGGACAACATTGGTTCCTACATCATTTAGTTCCTGCAGGAGGACAACATTGGTTCCTACATCCTTTAGTTCCTACAGGAGGACAACATTGGTTCCTCCATCATTAAGTTCCTACAGGAGGACAACATTGGTTCCTACATCATTTAGTTCCTACAGGAGGACAACATTGGTTCCTCCATCATTAAGTTCCTACAGGAGGACAACATTGGTTGCTACATCATTTAGTTCCTACAGGAGGACAACATTGGTTCCTACATCATTTAGTTCCTACAGGAGGACAACATTGGTTCCTCCATCATTAAGTTACTACAGGAGGACAACATTGGTTCCTACATCATTTAGTTCCTACAGGAGGACAACATTGGTTCCTACATCCTTTAGTTCCTGCAGGAGGACAACATTGGTTCCTACATCCTTTAGTTCCTGCAGGAGGACAACATTGGTTCCTACATCCTTTAGTTCCTACAGGAGGACAACATTGGTTCCTACATTATTTAGTTCCTGCAGGAGGACAACATTGGTTCCTACATCATTTAGTTCCTACAGGAGGACAACATTGGTTCCTACATTATTTAGTTCCTACAGGAGGACAACATTGGTTCCTACATCATTTAGTTCCTACAGGAGGACAACATTGGTTCCTCCATCATTAAGTTCCTACAGGAGGACAACATTGGTTCCTACATCATTTAGTTCCTACAGGAGGACAACATTGGTTCCTACATCATTAAGTTCCTACAGGAGGACAACATTGGTTCATCCATCATTTAGTTCCTACAGGACGACAACATTGGTTCCTACGTCATTTAGTTCCTACAGGAGGACAACATTGGTTCGTACATCATTTAGTTCCTACAGGAGGACAACATTGGTTCCTACATCATTAAGTTCCTACAGGAGGACAACATTGGTTCCTCCATCATTAAGTTCCTACAGGAGGACAACATTGGTTCCTCCATCATTAAGTTCCTACAGGAGGACAACATTGGTTCCTACATCCTTTAGTTCCTACTGGAGGACAACATTGGTTCCTACATCATTTAGTTCCTACAGGAGGACAACATTGGTTCCTCCATCATTAAGTTCCTACAGGAGGACAACATTGGTTCCTACATCATTTAGTTCCTACAGGAGGACAACATTGGTTCCTACATCATTTAGTTCCTACAGGAGGACAACATTGGTTCCTACATCATTTAGTTCCTACAGGAGGACAACATTGGTTCCTACATCATTTAGTTCCTACAGGAGGACAACATTGGTTCCTACATCCATTAGTTCCTACTGGAGGACAACATTGGTTCCTACATCATTTAGTTCCTACAGGAGGACAACATTGGTTCCTCCATCATTAAGTTCCTACAGGAGGACAACATTGGTTCCTCCATCATTAAGTTCCTACAGGAGGACAACATTGGTTCCTACATCATTTCGTTCCTACAGGAGGACAACATTGGTTCCTCCATCATTAAGTTCCTACAGGAGGACAACATTGGTTCCTACATCATTTAGTTCCTACAGGAGGACAACATTGGTTCCTCCATCATTAAGTTCCTACAGGAGGACAACATTGGTTCCTCCATCATTAAGTTCCTACAGGAGGACAACATTGGTTCCTCCATCATTAAGTTCCTACAGGAGGACAACATTGGTTCATCCATCATTTAGTTCCTACAGGACGAAAACATTGGTTCCTACGTCATTTAGTTCCTACAGGAGGACAACATTGGTTCGTACATCATTTAGTTCCTACTGGAGGACAACATTGGTTCCTACATCATTTAGTTCCTACAGGAGGACAACATTGGTTCCTACATCATTTAGTTCCTACAGGAGGACAACATTGGTTCCTACATCATTTTTTTCCTACAGGAGGACAACATTGGTTCCTACATCATTTAGTTCCTACAGGAGGACAACATTGGTTCCTACATCATTTAGTTCTTAACTTTCAACCTGACCTGAACTGTCTTCAGTCTCCATGTTGGTGAACGTCTCCATGAACAGAAATGCATTGTTGGTTCATTTCCTGCTCAGAAGTTCACAGAGATGTGGAGAAAAGAAGGAGGAAACGCTGCAGATGACACCAACAGGAAAGACCAAAAGACCACAGGAAATCTGACATCAGAGCAAACTGTTCATTTAGTGATCTGATGAGTCATTTTAACATGACACGTGAAATCTGAATCTGTGGGTGTTAATGTTACGCTGCTTGGCAGGGTTTGTGGCAGAAAAAGGAACTCCTCTGGTTGTCCTCTAGTTGTCTGGTTGTCCTCTGGTTGTCCTCTAGTTGTCTGGTTGTCCTCTGGTTGTCCTCTGGTTGTCCTCTGGTTGTCCTCTGGTTGTCCTCTGGTTGTCCTCTGGTTGTCTGGTTGTCCTCTAGCTTGGTTCCACTCGTTGTACTACAGGTTGTACTCGTTGCTGAGACAACAAACACTCTGTCCTCTCCAGTACAGACTGTCTGTCCATCGTCCACCGGTCACAAGATGTTCGTTCCATCTGCTCCCTTCTGCCTCAGGTTGTAAATTATTCACTCGACTCCTTTTCATCCTCCTCCTGTCTCACCGTCACGCTGGTCCTCCAGCTCAGGCTCTAGCCATGATCCTCTTTGAACCACTGCATTTCATTTTATTTGTTGCTGCCAGGTACACTTTTTAGATTTCTTTATTTAGCAGCTTCCTTCTTGCTGTGTGTTCCCTCATCCGCGTTTCCTTTAATCTATTTGGTATCTGTTTTCTCGCTCAAGGACTGAAAATTGAATATCATAGGGAGTACAAGAAAACCAGTGTGATGCACACAGCCACTGTCAGTCCTTTAGGTTCACTTAATCAACGAGTAGACGTGTTAAAATAGTGAAAAAAGGTAAAAACAATACAAATTAAAATAATAGTTGCAGATAAAATCAAAGGTGAACTCTCATTTACATTCAGACAAAAACTAATTCCAAAGCAGAATCATTCACACGCTGTTTCCCTCAGTTTTGTTCATCATGAAGAATCTTTCCAAAATGTCTGCAGTCATTTATGTGATCAACTTTTTCATCTGAGATCTCTTCCAGACAAGTTTTGTTTTTTGTTTTTTTTTACTTTAATTATTTTGGTTCACAGGTAGAGTATTTTGCTGATCTGACCCCCCCCATTTGTGGCTTGGGAGTTCCTGGTATGGGGGTTTATCCTTTGTGTACAGAAAAAGAAAGTTTGCTGCTTCTTCACAGCATCTGTAAAAGTTAATCTCACGGTTTCTGCTGTATATGATAAATAGAAAAGCGTGATAATGTTTAGGTTTACATAGCAGAACGAGAATGTTCTCTCAGATGTTTCATTCTGTAATTCACATGTAGGAGCTAAAGTGAAATAAAACATGGGTTTGATTGGCTCTTCCTTTGTATTTCCTGCGTGTGGCATTGAACTAAGTTTCGTGCTTTTTCTACAGGGCAGATCTGATTGGCTTGTTCTTCTTTTCCTGTCAGCTTTTCCCTTCAGGGGTCTCCACAGCCAATCAGTGTCCACCATCTAACCCTGTCTTCTGCATCCTCTTCTCTCACACCAACTACCTTCATGTCCTCTTTCACTACATCCATAAACCTCCTCTTTGGTCTTCCTCTAGGCCTCCTGCCTGGCAGTTCAGAACTCAGCATCCTTCTACCAATATATTCACTATCTCTCCTCTGGACATGTCCAAACCATCTCAGTCTGGCCTCTCTGACTTTATCTCCAGAAATCACAATGTCATCTGCAAACATCATAGTTCATGGAGAGCAGATCTGATAGGCTGAAGACACTAAATAAAATGTGCTTACTTCTTGCAAAATATGAGTTGACACAGAAGAAGCGGGATAACCAGACCTCAACAACAAACCAGGAAGCGGGTTGTGTTGTTCAGAGAGTGGATCTGTAGCGGTTCTCCATAGGGACGCTGCTGCTGCAGGCCTGTTCTGTTCTGTAGCACAGCAGGACTCCCTGAAGCTCCACATCCACACATCAACAGATGTAGGAGGCTTTAATAATACCTCTACGTCTCAGGAATATTAGATCTGATACAAAGATGAGCACCAGTAAATGAATCGTGAATGAATCTGCTGATATCATATCATTAGTACCAATGTTCATGTCATTGTTTTGAGTCTGAATGCCTGACATTGAGGATGTGTCAACAGGCTGTCAGCAGCGCCCAGTATTTGATCGTACGTTGGGTCTGTTGTCTGAAGGGACGTGAACAGAGACACAAATGATTCATTTCGTCAAATCTACAAAGACGTCTTTAATTGGCTGGGGGAGAGAAAATCCAACAGGGACTGTGATCGTTGATCGTTGAGTCCAACTCCAAACACACAGTTCATGAACACAAACGCCTGGAGGAGATCTTACCCCAACTCACCATGAGTCCATCAGACACGTTCATACAGCAGGCAGGATGAATCATATCAGCTCAGTGTTCCCTTAACTGTCCTTCAAATTAAAAACACAATTTCATGACTTCATCATTTCAGAAAGTTCTCTGGGAGAGGCTTTTGTTTTCTGAGGGGACAGAGGGAACTAGCTGCATCTCAGCTGTGTTCAAACAACCTCAGCTGTAAAGCTAAAGCTTAGAAAAATCAAAAGACTGGCGACCGAACTGAGGTGAACCTCAAGCATTCAGACCCGCATTGGGACCGACATGGGTTTAATGGGGATCCGTGTGGTCTTTTAGTCTCCAACCCAGCTAACATCTTGGCTAACATTGCTCCAAACACTGTAACAGGTCGACATCACACTGAAATAACTGCTGGCACATGACTGTTGACATGGTGTTTACTAGCCCTCAAAGCTGTGTTAGTCATGAGACGTTCTCAGCCAAAGCAATAGAACGGTGAGTCGTTTTTATCTGCCTGAGGAGTCAGCAGCAAGCAGGGAAACAAGAAAACAAAGTACAGCGATCCCTCGTTACCCGCGGTTAACGCGTCCCAGGAACCACCCGCAAAAAGGAAATTCTTTGATACAGGGACAAAACATTTGTTTTATTATTTACAGTCATTTAAACATCTATGAATCCTCCCCATACTGATATTAAACCATCTATATCACCTTTTCCCACACTCTGATAGACTGTTTAAAACACTTTTAAGTGTTTCTTACATTTCGTGGTGTTGTGTTGTAATTGTCAGTGTTTGTGTGTTCGTCCATCTGTCTGTCCGTCCACCAAATATCTTCACAACTGTTGCAGATAGGAAGATGAAACCAAAAACACATGACTCGGGCAGCAAAGGGGATGAAAATGGGATGATGACCTTGATCCTGAGAAAACTAGGTCAAGGTCAAATTTCAACCCTTGTACACTCAGGAACCGGATAAGATAGGAAGAAGAAACAAAAGGCGGGAAGGTGATGAAAATTAGATCACAACCTTGACCTTGAAAAACTAAGTTAAGGTCAAATTTTCACTTTTATACCTTTTTAGGTACACATCTCTGAAACCTGATGAGATATAATCACAAAACAAAAAAATAACATTTTCAGGAATCCAGAGGCACAAAAATGTGATGACGACCTTCACCTTTGGTGTAAAGCCAAATCCTCGACAGAACAATATAGAATTCATTGTTGCGACACTTATGATAATTGGACAGGGTAAAATTTTGAAATCAGAGTGAATTGAGTGAAGTGTCTGAACACACTGATCCATGACTCTCATCCCTCTGTGTTTCCAGAGGTTTAACTTTGTGTCTCTGCCCACCGACGTCCTGGAGATCGAGGTGAAGGATAAGTTTGCCAAGAGTCGGCCGATCATCAAGCGCTTCCTGGGGAAGCTGTCCGTCCCGGTCCAGAGGCTCCTGGAGAAGCATGCCATTGGGTAAAACACACACACACACTCACACTGTACACTGAGAGCAGGTAGTGTGTGAATCATCCACATGAATATCTCCTCAGCAACGAATGATTCACACCTGTAGAGCTATGGAGAGAATCCCACAGTCACAAACCCACACAGACAAACGGCTGAGAGGAAGGCTGTGGGCAGCTGGAGCCAGTTCAGATGGGATGTGACCATCTGCCCTCGGCTGCATATCATTGGCTACCAGGCAGCTTTTGTGTTCTTGCTTGTCAGAAAGTGACATCAAAGCAGCTTTCCCATTTGTAATGCGCCTCTAATCTAATCTAATCTAATCTAATTCTAATCTCGTTTTCTGCGTCCACAGGGATCGGGTTGTGAGTTATTCTTTGGGTCGCAGGTTACCAACAGACCACGTCTGCGGCCAGCTGCAGTTCCGCTTTGAGCTGACCTCTGCCATCCACCCAGGTACGCGGGCCATCAGGGACACGGGTATTATCACCGAAGCTCCGTCTGGTCACAGTCACACTGATGATGTCTGTCTTTCTATGGGGGACGTCAGAGTCTCGCTGCTTTGGTGGTACAATCACACAAAAAGAAGTATTTCAAAGTGTTTCTACTGGTCACAGCAGGGCAGGAAATTTAGATTTAACCCTTTAAGGCCAGGTGGATCATATTAGATTCACTCGGCCTTTCAGGATTTTGAGACTCCTACACCAGCTTTGACTTCCCTAAAGAAACTGATGTGTATAGTGTATCTGCTTTAAAAGCTTGGGACGCAAGCTTATATTAACGCTGCAGTGAGAGAGGAGTTAGTTCGACCCCCCAGAGAACAAGAAGAGTCCTGTTGGGTTTGTCTGTCTGTTAAAGCGCTTTGGAACGTCTGCTGATGGGATTAAGTGCCAACAAAAACACCAAGCGACATTCAATGCTTTCTTGAACTTTTTTTATATTGTACTATTGTTAAACTCATTCCTTGCGTACGCTTCTATCATATATTCTGTTATTACTTTGGGGATGCATACATTTTTCTGGAGGTAACAGGAACTCTGCGTGTTCTGCTGTGTGTTCTGTTCTCAGATGATGAGGAGGTCTCCCTGGTCATAGAGGAAGCCTGCCCTGATGCAGAACACGCAGCCAATGACGATCCAGCTGCTGACGCACATGACGATGACGCACAAAGTGTGGGACCTGACATGCCTGACCTTCCAATGGATGCCCCCCCTGACCTTGAAACATCTGCACCAGTGGAACCCACAGTGGAGACCTCCATTCCTGAGGCGAGCCAACCTGCTGAGGAGGAGGAGGAGGAGGAGGAGGAGGAGGAGGCTGATGCTGCGCCCCAGGCTGAACCAGGAAGTGTGGAGGAAGGGAGCACAGTGAGGGAGGATCCCCCATCTGCAGAACCTCAGGTGGATCAGGAGGATGGAGCTGCAGATAAACAGCAGGAGGAGAACAGTGAGGCTGGGAAAGAGCAAGGAGAGAGAGAGGAGACACAGGAGGGAGATGAGGACGAGCAAAGGGCGGAGTCTGTCCCTCCAGCTGAGGAGGAGGTGACAGCTGAAGAAAAGGAGACGCAGGTGACACAAGATTCTGACAGTCCTGTAACAGCAAACGACAAACAGGGACACATCACACCCCAGGAGGCCTCTGAAGACCCCCCAGAGGAGCCCCTCCTGGAGGCGCCAGAGGGACAGGGCAGCGCCCCCTGCCCCTGCCACTCCCTCTTCTCCAACTACACCTCCCACGCCCCGTCGCGCAGGAAGAACCGCCCCTGTTCCCTCCCGGTGTCGGAGCTGGAGAATGTGATCGCCTCGGCCTGTGGGGAACCAGAGACCCCCAGATCTCACTACATCCGTATCCACCACCTCCTCCACAGCCTCCCCTCAGCCCAGAACCGACCCCCCAGCCAGGAGGAGGAGAACGGGGAGATCGAGGACCCAAATATCACTGAAGGCACGACGTCCACATCTCCAACAGTTAAGACCTCAGGAGACGACGGGCAGGAGGACGAGGACGAGGAGGACACGACCCAGTCTCCTTCTCAGGTGGGGCTCAGCCTATGTAGGCCTCCTTTCTCTGAAGCTAAGTGAAGCCAAATCCAAGTTTTAACTAGAACCGAGGCAGTCAGAGACTGCAACATCCCGCGACACACCTGAATTCAAAATTTTACCCTGACTTACTTTCATAGGTCAGGGTATTGGTGAACTACGGTCTTATTCACACTGGCCTTCTCCCTCTTCTTTCTGTCTTATGCGGTTCCTGAGTGTACCAAAGTTGAAATTTGACCTTGACCTAGTTTTCTCAAGGTCGAGGTCTCATCTCATTTTTATCCCCTTTGCTGCCCGAGCCATGTGCCTTTAGTTTCATCTTTCTATCTGAATGGTTGTGATGACAACGAACGAACATACGTATGAATGAAAGAACGAACAAACGTACGTATGAACGAACAATCGAACGAATGTACGTACGAATGAACGAACGATTGAACGAACAGACGAACGAACAAACGAATGAATGAACGAACGATCGAACGAACAGACGAACGAACGTACGTACGAATGAACGAACAAACGAACGATCGAACGCAAGAACAAACGAGTGGACGATTGAACGAACGTACGTACGAATGAACGAACGATCGAACGAACAGACGAACGAACAAACGAATGAATGAACGAACGATCGAACGAAGGAACGAATGGTCGAATGAATGCCTATGTGTAAACGAATGGACGAAGAACAAACAAACAAACGAACGCAAGAAGGAACAAACAAACAAACAAACAAACAAACAAACAAACGAATGAACAAGCGAACGAACACAAGAACTCAACAACACTGACAATCATAAGACATCCTCTTAACAGGGTGTAATTGTCCAGTACTCTGTCTGTTCTTCCTCGTTCTGATGTGTGTCCCTGTGATGTTTGTCTCCTGGAGGTCCCAGAGTGTCCGGGCCCCTGCTGCCGTCGCTCGCTGCCCCGCAGCCTCTCCATCGAACGCCTGTCGGAGCTGAACCAGCTCCTGGAGGGGGAGGGCGTGGGCTACACGCCGGTCCGGAGGGTCTCCCCCTCCTGTCTGGAGAGCGATTCAAGTCACGAAGGAGGGAGACGAGTTGGCGGGAGCGTCCACAGACCTCCCGGAGAGAACGAGTGTGAGTTCTGCGACACCTCCTGTTACAGCACCTCCTGCTACAGCACCTCCTGCTACAGCACCTCCTGCTACAGCAACTCAGGCCACGAGGGGAGGAACCGCTTCTGCAGCCACACCCGCCTGTCCTCGGTGGACAGCAACCGGCTGTCCGGCAGCACCGTGTTCTCCTCCCAGGATGAAGACGACGACGAGGAGAGTCCCTTCGGTTCCATCCCTGACACCTGCCCTACCACGGAGGGGCCGGAGACGGGCGGGGCAGGTGGAGAGAGGAGGAGCGACAGGGGGAAGGAGGCCAGGAGAGGAGAAGAAGGGGAGCCTGCTGCAGCGGGGCTCATCGGTAGGAACGACTTCATGACTGAATGTGAGCTGAAAGGTGACAGGAAGACATTCTGGGGCGAAGAGAGAGAACATTCAGAGTGATTTTAAGAAGGTTTAGATTTTATTAATAATCCAGAATGAAAATGAGATCATAGGAATAGAACTCCCCTTAAACATCCCCTTCATTACGCCCAGTCAACTGAGTCTTGGGTTGGGTAACAGAGGGTTGCTGGTTCAAGGCCCACGTGGACCAGAAGATTTAGAGTGTGAACTGGTTGTGCAGAGGTGAGAGTTCACCTCCTGAGCACTGCTGGGGTGCTCTTGAGCAAGGCGCCGTCACTTTATAAGTTGCTCATTGGGCGCAACATGAAGGAGCTGCTGTTACAGTTCCATTATTTGCATGCATACAGGCCTCTTTTGTGTGTGTGTGTGTGTGTGTGTGTGTGTGTGTGTGTGTGTGTGTGTGTGTGTGTTTGTTACGAGCCTGTGTAAATAAACAAGTGTGTAATATAACAAAAATATAAAATTTCTATGAGGATCAATAGTTTAGTTCTTTTTTAGTTGGGTTGAACTTTGAATAGTAGTGAGAAACAAAATCTTCTGAAGTCTAAAGAGCGTGTTTTGACGCAGCCACATGGCGACTCGTCAAGGATGTACCCCGCCTCTCAATCGTCTTGTTTTAAGACGATAAATGAACGACTGAGTGAATGAATGATGGAAGGAACGAATGAATGACTTAACGCGATGCAGTAGAGGTCAGCTGGTTCTCCAGGTGTGAAAGGATGAATAGAGAAGCTGTGTTTTGGTCGGTGGAGAGAAGACGTCTCATTCACTGGTCTCGTTGTGAACAACCTCACAGAAAACAGAAATGACAAAACCAATTATTTATTTAAAAAGAAAGACATCATTCAGCACAGAATTTACTCTTTAGGCTTATAAATTTAGATTTAAATAAAGCAGCCGCACAAGAATTATTGATAAATTATTTTACATTACGATTGTTTTGATGGAAAATTAGGTCAGACAAACAAAAACACACACACACACACAGAGTATATAATGTTGTCGCATGAACACCAAACTAAAGTGGTCCAGTGTTATCATACATCATGTGTAGACAAATCTTTAAATGTGTATATACTGCTGTCCATCCCTGTTGTAAAATCTTAATCGACTTTGTGGGAAACCAGATTCTGTTGAGCTCATTCAGAGATTATTTTACACGAGCTTCACACACATTCATAGATGATTTTAAGTAAAAAGGCCCCATAAGATCAGAGCTTGAGTAAAGGGGGGGCGTTATTCAGACGATGACAGTTTATCTGCTGGTGTGATCAGTTCAAATGTGTCAGACGGGTTGCTTCCTTTGACATGACACGAACACAACGATGTTCTCGGCTCTTTGTAAATATCCCCGCCGTGTCACTGTGGACGTGTTCCTGGCTGGGTTCTTTATCTTGGCGCTGGTGAACTGTAAACTGACTTCTGTTCGGCTTCCTGTCGTTATCGTTCCACAGCCGTCAAGAGGCGTGAGTGAAATGAGTGATCGGTCTGATAGACCTCAGCTCTGCTTGTCAGGACGATCGTAGAGGTTCTGTTAAGAGTAAAAGACCCAATGAGATGATTGATTGGAGTAATTCATCCACATGAGAAGTGTCGAGTTGTTCTACAGATGTCCATAATTTAATACTGAGTTTAAATGTCCGATGGAAAAGTACAGACTATGTGAAGTCTGGATGGAGTGTGTGTGTCGTCTTTAGGGCTGGCCTGAGCTCATGGGTGTGATCCGGGTCAAATAGAGCGGGATGTTTTAGGGTTCATGAACACTAGGTGGAGCCGTTTCCCCCAGCCTCTGGTAATTGTATGGTCCTGTCTCCCTGTAGGCTCAGACCTCTCCCCTCCTGTCGGCCACCTTCCAGTCCTGCGACCCAGCCATGACCTAAACCATTTTCCTGCTGCCACAGACCCAGCCTTACCTCCAAGTAAGAACCAGCACCTTACTCTGGAGCCACGCCTCTGCATCTCCACATGTCTGCTTGTGTGTGTGTCTTTACCTGCATGCTAACTCCACCCCCTCTGCTTTTGGCTTCATCATCTCACCCCCACCCCCCTCCATGCTTGTAGTTTTAGGTTTGGATTGGGAGCTTTGTGCTGCTTAGTTCTTGGTCTGGATTGAACTCAGTGGTGATTGTAGAACGGCTCGCCGCTCTCTGCTGCTTCAGAGCGGGACAGGCTGATGGCTTTGATGTCTGTTACGTCATCATCAATCTGAGCCTTAAACCAGGAAGGTGCGCGCTCTGTTTTCTGGTTCTTCTTGTCCAGGTGTACAGCATCAGTCCAGAACAATCCCAACATGACCTCTATCATCACACCACAACTACTTCCCTCAGTGATAATGTCAGAATATTTGCGACTTCCAATGCTATGAAATGTGTATCATTCTACAAGTCGTATGGGACTACCAATGGGATGGCGCTGTTAAATCGGGATTACAGAGAATCAGTTCTAAAGTAAAAATTCTGAATCTTTTTTACATCCCGCGAAGCGGCGATGTATTTTAACGGTCAGTGTTTGTGTGTTGTGTGTAGTTATAGTTTCAGTAGTAAACTACTTCCAAACACTGTAATAGGAGAAAGTAAATTTATGAGGTAAATGAATCGAATCATCCTTGAAGAATGAAATGAGCCATGTTTTCTTTACAGCGAGAAGGAAAACGATTCTTTATAACGCTGGACAATGAAAAGCAAGAGGAAGTAGAATTATTGGTTTATACCAACCAGCTTGAGTTAGATCCCCCAACATATGATTGTTCAGCACATTCTTCACAGTAGACGAGAAAACACGAGTGACTGCCACTCATCCCTCTGTCGTCACAGACTGGGAGGCTCGCATCGACAGCCACGGCAGAGTTTTCTACGTGGATCACGTCAACCGGACCACGACCTGGCAGAGACCGAGCCACAGCGGGAAGTGTCACCACGGCATTCCCCGTTCGGGATCCAACCAGCAGATGGAGCAGCTCAACAGGAGGTCAGAAGGAAAACCCAGACAGTCATCAATGCATCCACAAGTACCGGCAACATGTCTGTCTCTGGACTGGAGACCAACTGTAGACACTGTAGCCTCTAGAAACCCTTGAGTTGCTCATAAAATATGTTGGTAAAGAACATTTGTTACATGACAATGAGTAATAAAAAATAAAAGGGCCTCACAAGAACTATACATTAACACAATACAACCCAAATAACGCTGGGTTTGTCATACAACTTCAGAGTTCATTTCCCCTCCACAAAGCAGTGCATCCCTGGGATGCGCTTCAAGAAAAATGTGTGCATCCCAACATGATGTTTATGCATCCTAAAAGTAATAACAGAATATATGATAGAAGCGTTTTTGCCAATAGTTCAATATAAAAACAAAACTGTTAATTTAAATGTGTTTATTAATAAAATCATAACTGTTTAAGTACAAAGAAAACTAGAGTAAAGTTAAATATTAGTTTTATCAAAATGTTAAAGTCTGAAAGTCATTTAGAAATAGTTTTAGAAATAAAGATGTAATACAGTTGTTGTTTTTTTCAATTTTGCTTTTAACTCAATAGTTTTCTTTACCTTTAATTCATATATTCTCCTGTGGACCTTCACACACATTTCAGTAATAACTGTAGTAATATCTGTAGTATTATCTGCAGTAATATCTGTAGTAATATCTGTAGTAATATCTGTAGTAATATCTGTAGTAATATCTGTGGTAATATCTGTCTCTGTTCATTAACTTTTGATTGTTTTTTATTTAAGAAATTACTCATTGTCACTTGCTCTTTTTTCAACTTTTGCATCTTTTTGGGGGGCATGGTGATAATGAGAGACTAACTCCTCTCTCGCTGCAGCGTTAAAACCAGCAGACGTCGTGTTGACGTTCGGTCGGTTTTAATAAGACAGAATCACGCAGGTGAGTCTCGTGACCAGAAACTCGCACGAGATCAAAACATAATGGAGAATTCCAGGTTCGAAATTGAAGTGGAGAAATGGAAAAATTGTGAATATTTTTGTTGAATGAAGGTGCATTTTTTTCATGGAAAAATGTAGCATTGAATTTTTTTTTTATTGTAAGTATTCAAAGCTTGCGTCCCAGGGATGCATGCTGTCTGGCGATCATGCATCCCTGTCAAAGAATGTGGACACACACAATTGAGAACGCTGCAACTTAAAATAAGTCTTTCTGAGAAGTGTGGTTTTTATACCTTCATCACCTGTAAGAGTACCGTGTTTTGCTGCAGGTACCAGAACATCCAGAGAACCATGGCCACTGAGGAGGACGGTGGAGGTCCGAGGCTGGAGCGGAGCAGCAGCACAGAGACTGATTCAGATTCTCCTCAGACAGGTTCGGTCCTCCTCTCATGGCCTCAGATGACGATGGATCAGAATGAACGGTCCCTTCTGCAGAGTTCACGCTCATGTTCCTCAGTGTCATCCTTCACATCATGACATACTGGATGAGAACACACTCCAGGCGTCCTGCTGAGTCAGCCACTTGCTCTTTATCTGTCTGCAGGCCCGGCGTCGCCCGTCAACCACCAGAAGATCAACAATCTCCTCCAATCACCTGCTGTCAAGTTCACCACACATCCAGAATTCTTCACTGTGTTGCACAGTAACTATGTGAGCACTACACACACACACACACACATGCACAAACACACTTGTGAACTGCTTGTGACTGACTGTCGTGAGCGATGCACTCTAACGATCTAGGGGTGTCAAACTCATTTGGATCGAGGGCTAAATCAGCGTAACGGCTGTCCTCAAAGGGCCAGATGTAACTAATAAATGTAACTCAATGTAACTCAGTGTAATGTAACGTAAATGTAACTTATGTTTGTTAATTTATTACTTATTCAAGTTACAAACATTACAAACATGTTTGTTTGTTTCTCTGTTCTAACATAAATCCTTGTAATTTGTCAGGTTATTAAACCCACAGAACTCCATCAATCAAGGATCAAAATACCGAAGAGAATAAATAAAAAAATTAAAATGGGCTTAATTACTGCATTGTGGGAAGTGTAGTTTTGGGTCAAAGCCACATAAAATGATGTGGAGGGCCACATTTGGCCCCCGGGCCTTGAGTTTGACACGTGTAGGCTGTGTTAGTGAACACCTAGTCTAAATGCCCGGCTACTTCCTGAACTTGACCTTGTGGCCGTCCTCCATCAGGCGGCCTATCGGATGTTCACCAGCAGCAGCTGTGTGAAGCACATGATCCTGAAGGTGCGTCGAGATGCCAGGAACTTTGAGCGCTACCAGCACAACAGAGACCTGGTGGTGTTCCTCAACAAGTTTGCAGACACGCAGCTGGAGCTGCCTCGAGGCTGGGAGATCAAGACCGACCCCCAGGGAAAGGTAGCCGCGAGCGTCCTACTAGAGCTCTGCCGTACCCTTTGGTACCACAGACTGAGAGGCCACTGCGCAGGACGTGAAACTAAAGTTCACTGTGAAGGAACAGTTTACCAAAAATAAAGGTCACCCAGGAACTGTGAATTAACACAGACACTAAACAGTTTCCATTTTATTCGTAGATAAAGGTCAAATAATTTCAGTTTGAGGGATTTGTTCTCAGATCTGAACTTCAGGAGGAGTTTAGTTGTTATTTCATGACGCATAAAAAAAAGACATAGAAAGTTTCAAGGGGGGTGTTTTTGTTGTTGTCACCAGAAATTATGTCAACTTAATTTCACAACTTAATTTCCCTGGAAAGGAAACTCAAATAATTTGAGTGCGTGAACGGATTTGGGTTTGGATGAATGTGAAATGAATTAGACCAATGAGAACGCCCGCAGCCGTTCATGACAAACTAATGAATGAATGAATGAATGAATGAATACTGGACTCTGATACTTGTGTGTTGAAAGTGCATAATGTACAGCTTCCCTTCCTGCTTTCTTTCCGTCAGTCCTTCTTCGTGGATCACAACAGTCGAGCCACGACCTTCATTGACCCCCGCATCCCTCTGCAGAACGGTCGTCTGCCGGGACACCTGGCCCACCGGCAGCACCTGCAGCGGCTACGCAGCTACAGCGCTGGGGAGGTGCTCACTAGTTATACACCGTTATGTACGGAACATGAGCTGCCTCCTACAAGATCATTCCAGAAGGAGTGCTGACTGTATGAGGACCAAACATCCCATAATAGCACCACACTGGGTTTAGTCAGTGATAATCACCACGTACTAGGGGGGTCTGATGCCCACTGGCTCCTGCTGATGGTCTGAACCCAAGACCAACATTGGTTTCAAGAAGAACAACGGAAGCTACATTTTTTATTAAAATGTGAAAATAATTTGCCCATTATTTTATAAATATTTGACCACATCCAGCGTTGGTCCTTCATGCCAGACGATAACTCACAGATGACATGGGAACATGGCACCCGTCTACCTGACTCACTTCATTATAGTGACGCTGTGGGGGGGTACGTGAGGCTGAGTGTCTGTCCTGCTGTCATGTCCACAGGCTTCTGACGTGTCCAGGAATCGAGGGGCTTCTCTGCTGTCCAGGCCTGGAAACAGTGTGGTGGCCGCCATACGGGGCCAGCATCACGCGGAGTCCCCCCAGCTGAACGCTCCCTGTAGGCCCCGCCTCATCATCCATCACTAACCAACATCAACCTAACATCAGCCCTAGCATTAACGGTCTGGTCTGTGTTGTGTCTCCAGCCTACAACGATAAGATCGTGGCGTTTCTACGACAACCGAACATATTCGACATGTTGCAGGAGCGACAGCCCAGCCTCAGCAGAAACCACGCACTAAGGTAACCTGTCAGTCCTTCGGGGGTCCTCTGGTTCTACCATTAGTATGTCTGGAAGTGGGGTGTAGAGGGCAGGGGTAGAAATACCGTTTAAATAAAACATCGCTTGTAAGTCCGACTACAGCAGACCTCGGTTTACGACCACAATCTGTTCCTGAAGGCTGTTCGATTAGCGATTGGTTCAAATACATTTTTCTCATTACAAATAACGTAAATGGTCTCAATTTGTTCCAAGACACTAGAAAACTACCTTTTTTCAACATAACATGTTATTTCATGATGTCATTTATGTATCAAATTGTATATTAATGAAACATATCAAAGAAATGTAAAAGAAAGAAGAAAACATGAGAAAGAAAGAAAGAAAAAACATATAATGAGGTTAGCCTGAGGTACGAGTTCCCGACTGAAGTTTACGGTACCGTAACTCGTACCGTAGGCAATGGAACGCAGACTAAGTGAAAAATTATTGAATACAGTCAACTAAAATAATAAGTACGTTACCGTCACGTTTTCTCTCCACTTTTCTCACCTTTATTGCGCTTGGCGGTGAAAAATAATAATATAAATGGATTTATTTTTAGATAGCGCTTTTCTGGACACTTAAAGCCACTTTCCATCGGATCCGTTATTCATCCACTCCTCATTCACACTTGGTGATGGTAAACGTGTGTAGCCACAGCTGCCCTGGGGCAGACTGACGGAGGCGTGGCTGCCAATCTGCCCCTACGGCCCCTCTGACCACCACCATCAGAACAATCACACACATTCACACACCAGCGATGCCCCACTGGAGGCAAGGAGGGTAAAGTGTCTTAACCAAGGACACAACGACAAATACCTCGGCGGGAGCGGGAATCAAACCGCCGATCTTAAATCATTGGACGAGCTTCTCTACCGCTGAGCCACGGTCGCCCCCAAAAGGCGTTCGATTCGAGTTGGACTTCCAAATATTTGTTCGACTTCTAAGACAAAAAAATTCTGAATTTTTTGGTTGAATTCCGATTTGTTCGATGTCTAAACCGTTCAAAAACCAAGGTTTGCTTGTACTCCCCCCCAGCGAGCTGCCCCACCCCACACGCATCACAGAATGTGGACATTTTTAAAAGCAAACTCAAGACTCACCTTTTTAACTCAGTGAACTCGTTCAATAGTAAACAATCTTTATGCTGCTTCATGGTGGATTTATTAAGACTTGTTTGTTCTTCTTTCCCCCCTCACACCCACACTCCCTCCTGATACTTTTTCTTCTACCACTCCCAGTCTCCTCCTTCCTTTTTCCCAATCACAGATCTCTAAACGCATCTCAGTCGATGTTAGAATTTTACTGAATGAATTCAGCTGCTGAGATCTTGTCGTGTTTGCTGCTCAGGGAGAAGATCCACTACATTCGAACAGAAGGAACTCAGGGTGTGGAGAAGCTGTCGTGTGACGCTGACCTGGTCATCCTGCTGAGGTAGAGGACGTGACTCCAGCTTCCTCCTGCTGGATCCACACCGGTAACGTCTCAAATCAAATAACGTCTCCTTCGCTCTGCTGCGTCCTGCTGCAGTTTATATGAAGAGGAAATCATGTCCTACGTCCCTCCTCACCCCGTCTACCCCGGCTTCGGTTTCTCTCCACGCTGCTCCCCCGCCTCCTCCCCACAGAACTCTCCTGGTAGGTCACGTGTTGGTCACTGCTGTCTGGAGATACATCTGTTGGGGAAAGTTATTGTCACACACACACACACACACACACACACACACACACACACTCACACTCACACTTACACAGATACACACACTCTCACACACACACACACTTACACACTCACACACACACACATACACACACACACACACTTACACACACACACACACACACACACACACACACACACACACGCATGACAGCACTGTGCAGCCATATCTCTGGTAACTCCTGCAGTCTGTATGTCAACACACAATAAATACAGTTCAATTCATATCAGGATCAGTAATGATAATAATAATAATAATTATTATTATTATAATTATATTATAATATAATTATAATATAATTATAATTATAATTATAATATAA
This sequence comes from Antennarius striatus, assembly GCF_040054535.1. NCBI lineage: Eukaryota > Metazoa > Chordata > Actinopteri > Lophiiformes > Antennariidae > Antennarius > Antennarius striatus. The sequence continues at coordinate 17,399,872 of NC_090795.1, forward strand.
TTATAATATAATTATGATATAATTATATTATAATTATAATAATAATAATTATTATTATTATTTTGTTTCACATTACCATTATGTTTTTGTTGATATATAATATATTCATTTTTAGTTAACTTTATTTTAAATATTTACATCTGTATTTTTCTTTTATATAATTAGGATGCCAGTCAGTACACAAACATAACAAATGTATCAGTTTATGCTGAATTTGACTTGTTTTTATGTCTTTATGCAAATGGTGGAGGACCGGTTTGAATCAGAGTGCAGCTGGATGCTGCCAGAATTGATTTTTCCTGAACCTTTGGGCTACCTTAACCAATTACAGCTGAATTGTGACATTACAATTTGCATATTGCGCCCAAAGATCTCTAGTGCGCCTTTCGGGTACATGACATGTACCTTAGCCAATCACAGCTGAGTTGTCACGCAAAACCAAGAAAATTAAGCACAAAGTTAAAATAAAAAATAGATTTTTTATTTTTTCTTGGTAATATTTCCAAGAAAAACAATACAAGGAGGCACACAAAAAGTTTAATGGGGTAATATCAGGTACAATTTGATTTCTTGATCAAGTTAACTACAAGTTACAATTAATATTCCATATCTGTAATATTCAAGACAGGAAAATATCTTTATCACATCAAAAAGGTTCTTTAATTAAATTTTTTCTTAAAGTACCTTGAACACCATGAGTATTGAAAACTTCAAAACGTGTTTCCTGAAGTTTGCTTTTTGTAAAAGTTTTGGACAAAAGTCCAAAATTCATGTGAGAGGCTCAATTCAATAAAATGTACGGCATCTTTTCTGGGCCTCTGTGTGTGTGTGTGTGTGTGTGTGTGTGTGTGTGTGTGTGTGTGTGTGTGTGTGTGTGTGTGTGTGTGTGTGTGTGTGTGTGTGTGTGTGTGTGTGTGTGTGTGTGTGTGTGTGTGTGTGTGTGTGAGATTGATGGGTCAGTTCAATGAGGAGAACTGGGTCACAGCAGGGGGTTCTGGCTTTTAATTGTGTGTCCTTCATTAACACTGCTGCTGTCTGGAGTGGAAAAAACACAGGATGAATTATTGTCAACTCAGCTCCACATTGGGGGGGGGGTCATGTTCCTTCCTCAACTGATTAACTCTGGTGTGTTTTCTGTGATGATTGCTGTGTTCCTGAAGGGTTGCAGAGAGCCAGGGCTCCAGCTCCGTACCGCAGAGACTTTGAGGCCAAGCTCAGAAACTTCTACCGGAAACTAGAAGCCAAGGGATACGGCCAGGGACCGGGCAAGATCAAGTAAGGCTCAAGTTACCGTAATCCATTTGTTGACCCGACATGAACTAATCCCCCACAGTGCAACAGGAATGGTGTTTGTTTCTGTGTCTTTGGTTCGAGCGGGGTGTGATGTTTGGCTCCTCCTGCTTGCCGTAGGCTGCTGATCAGGAGAGAACACTTGTTAGAAGGAACCTTCAACCAGGTGATGGCGTACTCCAGGAAAGAGCTGCAGAGGAACAAGCTCTACGTCACCTTCCTGGGAGAAGAGGGGTAACACACACACACACACACACACACACACACACACACACACACACACACACACACACACACACACACACACACACACCATGAACAGTTTACGATCTGTTTCTGTTCAGTATGTGATGAAACAGCCTGTGTGTCTTTGTCCGTCTCCAGACTGGACTACAGCGGTCCCTCCAGAGAGTTCTTCTTCCTCTTGTCTCAGGAGCTGTTCAACCCGTACTATGGTCTGTTTGAGTACTCAGCAAACGATACGTACACCGTTCAAATCAGCCCCATGTCAGCGTTTGTGGAGAACCATCTGGAATGGTGAGCTCTGCAGGAAACGGTCAAATGAACACGTACACACATTCAATCGGTGTTCTGGGGGTGTTGACTCCTAAAGCAGAGCACTGGTCCTGCTGGTAAAGGTGGGGTAGATCCGCCGCAGCGACGCAACCCGGCCCACAGTCACACACAGCGCCACAGACGCCAGCAGCGTGGAAATCCTTCTCGGGACAGATTCTAGTACGATCCAAAGTTGTTTCAGTCAATCCAACAACTTTGGATGACCGTGACCTGGATAACTGGGGGCCGACGCAGATTCTTGTTTGACCAATCGTGGGGCGCAATGAGACGCCTTGGGGGTGCATGTGACCCTAGTAAATGGGTACGGCTAAGCTACCGCTTGCTTTTACATTGACGGAACAGACTAGAGCAGGGGTCACCAAATGGTCCGGATCTGGACCTGAGATGGTTCTGTCCGGACCCGTGACCACTCCATGATAAATTCACCAGAGTAGATTTTCTTGGCACATTTTTACTTGCAGTTATCGGCTACAGACGGCGGGCGCTGCTCCTCCAGTTAATACGGTAATAGCTCCACTCAGTTCAGCCAATCAGATCGTTTGTCTACCCTGCACTGTCAGCGTACCAGGAAGTGAGACAGCTCTCTACCGCTGAGAGTTTACCGCTACAGGGGCACAGAAGAAGGGAGACAGCAGCGCTCCAAACGAAGGTGCCTGTGTGCCTGTACACAAGGTGTTCACAGACACACAGACACTCCTTGTGCACGAGGTTACTTGTGCACAAGCAGATGACTGTCAGGCCTCATGCTGCTTTCTCTCATGAAGAAAGTTCTGTTTGCGTTTTTCCCCTAAAAGATTTTTAACAACATTTTATTTTTAACAACATTTTTTTAACAACATTTTATTCATGCTTTCTGAACATGTTCATGTGTTTTACTTGAAGTGCCGACTTCAGTTCTTTTGGCTGGGACGTCTTTAATTTACGAGAAAAAGGATTATTCAGCTCTTTTTGCACTTAAAAGATAAAAAAAATAATTCTGAGGTTTGTGTGTTCTTCAATCCAACATAAAGGCTTGAAATGTATTTTCCTGGGTCTACTTTTATTTATAGTGAGGTCAAAAGCTAGCTGTGCCCTCACTTTAACAGATCCTGCATTGAAAATTGATAATAAATGATAATGTGGATGCAGTGGCTGTAGGACACGAGTTGGACTTGTGTTCGGACCTTTTACTAAGAGGACATTTTTATAACCTCACCTCCGTGACTTTAATTTAAACGCCACTGGACTAGAGTGTAGTTGCACATCTGCTACAGTAGGTGGCAGTGGTGCTTTCATGTCTGCATGTAATATGCTAGTAACTGATTAGTAGAGTATGTACAGGGAGACTTAGCTTGTCTGCTATTATGTAGGGTAGTGGTGCAAAATAGTTTTTTATATTTTATGTTTTTATTCAATATTTAATAAATATTTTAAATATTTTTCCTGGGGGGGTGAACAGAAACCAATTGAAAAGTACTGGTTACATCTACTTCTCCTTGTAAAACATCGACTGGTCACTCGATTCACTTGTTCGTGTGTGTGTGTGTGTGTGTGTGTGTGTGTGTGTGTGTGTGTGTGTGTGTGTGTGTGTGTATGTGTGTGTGTGTCCAGGTTCCGTTTCAGCGGTCGTATCTTGGGCCTGGCTCTGATCCACCAGTACCTCCTGGATGCTTTCTTCACCAGACCTTTCTACAAGGCGCTGCTTCGACTGTTAGTACTCACACATTGGTCATGTGACTTTACTCACACACTGGTCATGTGACTTTCACGTCTGTCAGAGGTCAAACCTGCAGTCTGACACTTATCTACAGACGTATTGTGTTCCATCTGACAAGTAAAGGACCTGTCTTGATTTATTTGTTCTTTCATACAGTATAACCTGACAGGATCGCAGGTCAGAGGTCAGGGGTCGTTGGCTGCAGGACAGCCTCTGGTCTTACTTGTATGTCTTCTGTTTTAGTCACTGTTGTCATTGACAATGACAAAGATTTTATTTCCCACAAGAGACCCCTATCAGGGTATAAGAGAAATTACAAAGAATTTGAGCTGTTTGTAATATAAAAAAAAAACAGAAGTAAATATGTGGCCAAAAATATGACACCTACTGGACAATATGACAAGAAAAAAATATTTTTTTATATAAATTACTATGACAGATAATCATGGGAATGCAGGGCAAGAGCTATTTCCTAAAAATATACATCAGTTCTTTGATCAATTTAACAAGGTTTGACAGACTTTTTTTATTGGAAGATGAGAATAACTGCATGAATTTTAGGCAATTTGGACTTTGATATTTGCGTCATAACCAGGAAGGGATGTCAGTTTAAAACTATTTTTATTGCTCTGATCATAATTCTGACTAAATACTGATGTCAGTACCACACAGTGTATTCTTGTGTTATGGAGACACGCTTATCAACAAACGCATTTGAATTACATCCATGTGACTCGAGTCAAGCCAGAGGCCTTTCTCTGGGTGTGTGTTTGGAGCATGGACCACAGAAGGTGACAGTGTGTGTGTGTGTGTGTGTGTGTGTGTGTGTGTGTGTGTGTGTGTGTGTGTGTGTGTGTGTGTGTGTGTGTGTGTGTGTGTGTGTGTGTGTGTGTGTGTGTGTGTGTGTGTCCTCCCCACAGACCCACAGACCTGTCAGATCTGGAGTATCTGGATGAGGAGTTCCACCAGTCTCTGCAGTGGATGAAGGACAACGACATCACGGACATCCTGGACCTCACCTTCACCGTCAATGAGGAGGTCTTTGGCCAGGTGTGTGTGTGTGTGTGTGTGTGTGTGTGTGTGTGTGTGTGTGTGTGTGTGTGTAAACTGTTTAAGTGTAACATGTGAGCTCCACACCGACGAATGGCTGCGTTGCCAGGTGACGGAGCGGGAGCTGAAGTCAGGAGGCTCACACCTCCAGGTGACTGAGAAGAACAAGAAGGATTACATTGAGAGAATGGCCAAGTGGAGGGTGGAGAGAGGCGTGGTCCAGCAGACGGAGGCGCTGGTCAGAGGCTTCTATGAGGTAAACAACACCATCAGGGGGACGGCCACACACAGGAAGCCCTCTGATGGTGTGTGTGTCGTTGTGTGTGCAGGTGGTCGACTCGAGGCTGGTGTCTGTGTTCGACGCCCGGGAGTTGGAGCTGGTCATCGCCGGGACAGTGGAGATCGACCTCAGCGACTGGCGGAGCAACACGGAGTACAGAGGAGGTGTGTGCCCTTCAGCTAGCAGCTACATGCTAACCAGAGGGGGGAGCAGGGGGAGGCCCATCAGTCTGGTGTGGGTCCATCTGGACTCACATCAGTTTGACTTTTTACGTGAGCAATAATGCTCTCAGCGTTTCAAATAGAATGTAGACTAATACGTGGGTTCACCCCCCCCCATGAAAGTGGAACTTGTCTTGGTTTTGGTTTCGTTTTTCTTGATGTGTTTTGTAAGGTGTTATTTCTCTTCTTGCATTTGTTCTCCTCCTTCCTGTACAATTAACTTCTTGCAGTTAGCTTCTCATGTCCCTCATTAGCTTCTCATGTCCCTTGTTAGCTTCTCATGTCCCTCATTAGCTTCTCATGTCCCTTGTTAGCTTCTCATGTTCCTTGTTAGCTTCTCATGTCCCTCATTAGCTTCTCATGTTTGTCCTTAGCTTCTCATGTCCCTCATTAGCTTCTCATGGACCTTATTAGATTCTCATGTCCCTCATTAGCTTCTCATGTCTCTTATTAACTTCTCATGTCCCTCATTAGCTTCTCATGTCCCTCATTAGCTTCTCATGTCTCTTATTAGCTTCTCATGTCCCTCATTAGCTTCTCATGTCCCTCATTAGCTTCTCATGTCCCTCATTAGCTTCTCATGTCCCTCGTTAGCTTCTCATGTCCCTTATTAGCTTCTCATCTCTTCTATTAGCTCCTCATGTCCCTCATTAGTCTCTCATGTCCCTGATTAGCTTCTCATGTCCCTCATTAGCTTCTCATGTCCCTCGTTAGCTTCTCATGTCCCTTATTAGCTTCTCATCTCTTCTATTAGCTCCTCATGTCCCTCATTAGTCTCTCATGTCCCTGATTAGCTTCTCACGGCCCTCATTAGTTTCTCATGACCGTTATTAGCCTCTCATGTTCCTCGTTAGCTTCTCATGTTCGTCATTAGCTTCTCATGTCCCTCATTAGCTTCTCATGTTCCTCATTAGCTTTGCATGTTCCTCATTAGATTCTCATGTCCCTCATTAGCTTCTCATGTTCTTCATTAGCTTCTCATGTTCCTCATTAGATTCTAATGCCCTTTATTAGCTTCTCATAGCCCTCATTAGCTTTTCATGTCCCTTATTAGCTTCTCATGTCCCTCATTAGTTTCTCATGACCGTTATTAGCCTCTCATGTTCCTCGTTAGCTTCTCATGTTCGTCATTAGCTTCTCATGTCCCTCATTAGCTTCTCATGTTCCTCATTAGCTTTGCATGTTCCTCATTAGCTTCTCATGTCCCTCATTAGCTTCTCATGTCCCTCATTAGCTTCTCATGTCCCTCGTTAGCTTCTCATGTCCCTTATTAGCTTCTCATCTCTTCTATTAGCTCCTCATGTCCCTCATTAGTCTCTCATGTCCCTTATTAGCTTCTCATGTTCTTCATTAGCTTCTCATGTTCCTCATTAGATTCTAATGTCCTTTATTAGCTTCTCATGTCCCTCATTAGCTTCTCATGTTCTTCATTAGCTTCTCATGTTCGTCATTAGCTTCTCATGTCCCTCATTAGCTTCTCATGTTCGTCATTAGCCTCACATGTCCCTCGTTAGCTTCTCATGTCCCTCGTTAGCTTCTCATGTCCCTCATTAGCTTCTCATGTTCGTCATTAGCCTCACATGTCCCTCGTTAGCTTCTCATGTCCCTCGTTAGCTTCTCATGTCCCTCATTAGCTTCCTGTGTTCTGTTACTTGAAGTACATGTGTAAATTCTAGCCACTGGTCAATAGCTCCACTGACAGTCGAGCTGATGATGATGACTCATCAGGTTACCATGACGGTCACATCGTGATGCGGTGGTTCTGGGCCGCTGTGGAGCGCTTCAACAACGAGCAGCGCCTCCGCCTGTTGCAGTTCGTCACCGGGACGTCCAGCGTTCCCTACGAAGGCTTCGCTGCGCTGCGGGGATCCAACGGCCTCCGTCGCTTCTGCATCGAGAAATGGGGCAAAGTCACATCGTTACCCAGGTGCCTCCTGTCCTCACGCTCCTTCTGTCCCAACATCGCTCTGTCGCTCCAAAAGTGGTTCATTGAGGGGCGCACCACTCTACCCCCCACTGCATGCCTAAAGACCCCTTGTGTGTGTGTGTGTGTGTGTGTGTGTGTGTGTGTGTTCAGGTCCTGTACACACTAATATGTATGCATGTGATTAATTACAGTGATATCTCTGTACTCGACCGCCTCTATACTCGACCAAATCGGTGCTCGACCAAAAAATTCGAGTAGAAAATGTATCGGACCCCGAACAGATTTTCGGTACTCGACTAGCCGAGTCGACCCGAACGCGCTCCTCGGCTGCGCTCCTCGGCCAGCGGGTAAGCGTCAGTTCGACTCAGACCGCCAGCGGAGTAACACGTACGCAAATTACGTACGCAAAGACGTACGGAAATTATAGCAAAATATGAAAGTAGTGTACGAGTGTCCGACCTCGCGTCGCAGTACGAAATGGCAAAGTCAACCATTTCCACTATGTTGAAGCAGAAGCAACTGACAATGGACAGGTTCCTTCTTAAAGAAAGAGGAAGGCTACTGCCCAGCCAGATTCACCTCCACGGAAGAGAGAGAGAAGGGAGGAAACCCCTGGAGGTGCGTTACCTAGTGTCATCATGGAAGGGATTCCCCTTCCATGATGACGCTAGTGCCATCAACCACTCTCTAAAACGTAAAGTAAATTATACAAAATGGTTTATAATGCTTTATCTTTATCATGTACTGCTTGTGCACATTTACGTCTTCATTGTTGTTTAGATACACGTTCTTATAATATTTTAGGTATTTTTCTAAATGGTAAGAACGGATTAAAATACTTTCCATTATTTCTTATGGGAAAATTGGTTTCGGTGGTCGAACAAATCGGTGCTCAACCACCACCTCAGAACGGATTATGGTCGAGTACAGAGGTATCACTGTACTAGTTTGTGCTACTAATTACCCTTTGGGGATTATAATCAGTACATGAAATAAATAGAATATCACATGTATGTAGTTGTTGATGCGCTAGTACGATCCTGTCTGCTCTATAACTTCCTGTCTGCTCTATAACTTCCTGTCTGCTCTATAACTTCCTGTCTGCTCTATAACTTCCTGTCTGCTCTATAACTTCCTGTCTGCTCTATAACTTCCTGTCTGCTCTCTCAGGGCTCATACCTGCTTCAACCGTCTGGACCTGCCCCCGTACCCGTCCTACACCATGCTGTATGAGAAACTGCTGGTTGCAGTGGAGGAAACCAGCACCTTTGGCCTGGAGTGAGACACGAACCAACGCAGCAGCCAGTGGGCTATAATGTGTGTATTCAGCAAACGTGGGCGTAATGCTTCATGGAGCTAGCTGGATCGTACTGGACTACGTTTCTGGTGACGTGGATGTACTGTCTGTGTGTCACTGTTGTGGTTGTGTGTTAGTCTGTCAGTTAGCTGCAACGATCTTCATGACGGCACCACAGCTGGACCAGACGTCCTTTATGATAATCACTGAAATTGCAGAATATGAAACACAGATGTTCTAAGTCTCTCTTTATGCATTTAAAAGGGTAAGAAGGTGAAATCAAGGCCATTTACAGTCCTATGTACCAACATGCGTCATCCGTCCAATGAGGAGGATGCATGCAGCAGCAAGAATAGTAAAAACTAGAATTACACAACCAAACAAGAACAAACACGTTAACACATTTTTCCATGGCATCTAGATCAAATATATTTATTATAGGTGAACTCTTGAATTCACAGAAAAGATTTCAGCAATAACGTTTTAAAATATATATCTTAAAGGAGGCTGATAGGAACAAAAAAAGAACACACACACACAACACAAAGCTTTAGGCTTCTATGAGTATAGTTCTACTTTAAAATGTTGTCTATTCTCGAAAGAAAAATTATAAATTTGATTTTCGTCCTTTAAACTTCTTTTTTTTAATCTTTCCTGTGAATTCAGGGTTGAATGATGAGTGCACACTAATTCTCAGGTGGTTTTCTGCTCTTATAAATTTAAATAACCTTTAATTTATGTAGCTTTAGAGAAATGCAGTGCAGATTTCTAAAAAAGGCAATGATCATGTCTGACTTTTAATCTTAGCACTAGTAAAGTCCTGAAGAGGGTTTGAGACTGACGTTAGAGACATATATGATGGGACTTTGTTTCAACACCTTTGGGCTCAAGGTTCGATCTTAATCAAATTCAACATGATTTCTGCTGCTCCTGTCTGTCCACTCAGAAGTGCAGCTAACGCACACGGAGACTTCCCTCAACCAGAAGGAGCTTCTAGGTTCATCATAGTCCTGCACTTTACACTGTGGTTTAGAAAAGACGCTACGCTATCATGAGCACTGGTTTAATGACAGGACCAGCCAAAGGTGAATGCAAAATATAAAGTTCAATCACGTTCAGTCAGAATCTATCAGTTTATAACCAACTAGCTCCGCGTGTGATGAGTCAGCCACACACATTCGGTCATTATAAATGAAGTTAACCGTAGTAATCAACCGAGGCTGTTAAACAAAGACAAGGCGAGTGCTGGACTAGTTCACTGTTAGAGGTCGTAGTTGTGTGACGACTGCAGGAACACCTAACAGCCAGTTGACCTTTGACCTGACTCACAAACACTGACAGCAGATCCCCTGGACGCTATAAATCCTGTACCACGTCTGACACTCATGATGCCCCAGGACTTGGACAGCTGGACCGTCCTTGTTCTCCCCCAGACGGACACATGAAGACCTCCTCAGTCTCCTGACTGATGTCATGTCTCCTCCATCAAAGTGGCCATTATTTCCAACACAAGGGCTTGTGGGATTCCCCCCGTAGAGAGTGTGACATGTCGCCCAGCTAACAGGAAGTGGGTGATTTCTTAACAATAAAGGACTTCGTACAGTCATGTGACCACAGCGATGCATCGGCGCTCAGTTTGTTGACTGGGAACTGTTAGTCTTATTCACGTCGTCCACTGGTGAACTTCTTCTTCTGGGACTGTCTTTGCATGGAGCTGGTGCTCCAACATCTGAACCTTTACTGTCACAAGCAGCTTGACTGGAGCTCCACCCCCCCCCCCCCCCTCGGCGTAAACTGTTGTAAACTCATGCTGTGTAGGGCCTGTGGACACACACTGTAATATATGCAATTGTTGAGACCTTTACTGCAATCTGTTCCACAGTCTACCACGTTCTTCCAACAATGGGCGACTGCAGCGTACCCTCAGCCCCCCCATCTACATCTGTAGTCCAGTAAACTGTGCCTCAGTGACTTCCTGCCCCATACGTGGCCTGTTATGTCATAGTGCCAGTTAGCATTTTAGCCTGGTGTTAAGAAAGTTCTGGTATTGGATTTGGTTCTTTATGAAATCTTTTTGCATGTTTTCATGCGTGCTCCAAACACATCAGGTGTTTGCAGGAGCCTGTGGTTTGGGCCTAGCGTCCTGGACAGACAGCATATATCTCAAATATAAGTCATTAATGTCAGCTTAATACAAATACAGCTCAGTAGAATTAAAAAAAATATCTGATATACAAATATAGGTGCTGATGAAAGGTCAGCGAAGTTTCTCTGTCATCAGCCTCACAGCAAAACTCTGTTGCATCACTGTCCTGTACGATTGGACTAGATTGGAGCTCAACCATTGAAACACAACCAGGAACAAACATAAAGGACTCCAAACAGTCTATAGAGCTCCACATCGCACCAGGTTTTCACCATAGTGTCCAAAATAATCATTCAAACTGCAGAAGATGTTCAACCTGTGTGCTGTGGAATCGGATGAGGACGTGGTGCGTTCGGAGGACTGGGGGTTTTGTGCAGCGGCTCCATCAGTCATTCCAACTCCCCGTCTTCTTTGATGCTTTGCTGTGAAGCTCCAGAAATGTTTGTGGATTTAGAAACTCCATGACTTTCCATCAGTAAGAAGATGAGGTTAGTCTGACATGTTTGTGTATTTTCTGTGGTCCTATTGTCGCCCTACACCTACCATGAAGTAGGAGTTCGTCATTCTCATCCCAGCTACACCACACTTCCATGATGACAATCCGTCCTGAACCCTAAACCTGCACGGCTGAATTTTTGTCTGCTCCTTAAGACACTGAGAGGAAATACAGAAACATTATTAAAAATGCATGTAGGCTCCTTCCTGTGCTGTAGGCCTCCCTGCTCACCCCACTAACCAAACACTACTGGTTGACCTGGACCAGCTGTGGCCTTTCAACGTTTTGTTCCAGACACTGCAGAGGTTTCACTCCTGTAGGGTCTGCTGCCACAACATAAAACGTCATCACGGTGTTGCTTTCAGTTGGGGGTGTGCTCTATGCACATTTTTCAAACCAGTGGTCCCCAAACCCCAGGTCATGGACTGGACTGGTACCGGTCCAAGGGTCAATCAGTACAGGGCGTACAGAGTGCGTATCTGTTCACTCGAGGGTTGGGTACTGAACTCACAACCTTTAGGGGTATTGACAGGATAATTTGCGTTGCAGTTCACAGAAAGTGAATCACGGCCATGTTTGGTACCAAAGAGTGCAGCTGATCTGAGACTCATTAATACCCCATCTGCACATGGAAATAGGTTCACTTGATTTATGCAGATCATTTGTCGATGCCCACATCCATGCATCCTTTATGTTGGAATGAATTCATGCACAAGATGCAGGTGGAGAGTCAGAAATCTAAACAATTCCAAGTAAGACAACAGCAGAGGAGGGTGTGATGAGGTATCTAGAAAATAGAAAGCAGCTAAAGAGGTGAAGATACATTTGGCCGTGGTCTATGAGGACATTAAATGCGTTGAAACGTGAAGATTGAAAGTTTTTTTCTGTCATTATTTTCTTCTGTTTTGCTCTGTACGCTTTTGTCGTGCCCTGTTTGAAGTATACTGCCCTGCACAACACCTCTCAGTAAAAACACCGAACCAACACCTCCCACCAAACAACACCATTCCAACACCTCTCAGTAAACAAACACTAAACCAAAACCTTCCAGAATACAACACAACCCAACACCTCTCACCAGACAGCACCAAGTCAGAACCTCTCACCTGAAGAAGGCAAATCAAACCCTGAGTATACATTATAGCTGTGTAGTGCAAGCATCACAGCTAACGTTAGCACGCCTGCAGCCGGCACGACGCTCACCAATGAACGCTGAACGTTAAAGACATCTTCATCATCACATAATCAGTTAATTGTATCAGATGTTGTAGTTAGTCACTCTTTTCATCAGACTCTGTGCTAGCTGTCATCTTCACTGGCGTTACCCAAAGATTAGCTTTGACACATTCAGCCACTGACTGGTTCCAAACAAACATGTTGTTCACTACCCCTAAATTTGTGTGTATGGTGTCTGAAATGTGAATATGCAACCGTTAGGGCATGAATTGCATCTTATTTATGTGTGAATGCTGCAGTAGGGACAATATGGCAGGTAGTACTCACGCTCCAGCTGCTCCGAGTGTCTTCTTTTGCAGCGGTGATTGTGTTACAACAAATCCAGTGACTTATTTTTCTAACTGAAAGACTAGAGGAGTGGGAGACGGGGCCACTGTGGACCGGAACCACACGTCCAGCTGAGAATCCAACTCTCATCAACCATCAGCAGTCAGTTGGACCTCAACAACAACAACTCAATACACACATGAACTTTTTTATCACTTCAAAGGCTAAAAATGTGTGATTTCACCTAAATGGTGCTTTATTTGCATGCTAATTGCAGAAGTGATCACAGGGGGGTGACAGGGCACTATGAAAGGGATGCTCACCACCAACAGTCTTCTTCTCTGCAGCTCCACTCATCCTGGGCAGCACTGAGGCCTTATCCACTCCAACCCCGTGGACAAGGCTGTGGTCACGTTCATCTTCCCTGTATTTATTTTCTACGATATTTTCTACTCTTCTTCACAATGTATGAATTTATAAGTAAAGGGAAGTCAGAGGCTTTCCTTGAATGTTCTGTTTTTTTGCTTTTTTTTATGTTGTGATGAAGAAGCTGCAGGTGGAGAATTTACCTTCAGGTTTGAAGCCTTTGTGTTTTGATATGTATGTAAATGTTTTCTATTATCGATTAAACTGATTGGTTAACTATCAGTCAGTGCAGGAAATGCACTACCGTGGTTTATCTTTGATTTTCACAGCAATGTCTGATAGCGTTCTCTTTCTTCTTCTTATTTTTATGTCACTGGGCTCTTTTCATGTTCAGAGACACGTGTGTTCAGCTTGTGATCTGTGCTTTGGTGAGTTTATGACAAAAGGTAACGTGTGTGAAAATAAGAGAGTTTTGTATGTAGTTTGTTGAAGCTGTAAAGACATTGTATGTAAGTTTCATGGAGTTGATATTTTGTCTACATCCATTGTAGATTTGAAACTCGTTTGATAGAAGGACGGTGAGGAACACTTGATGACAGTTATTTGCATTAATATCAACTATTCTGGAAGTACAGTAATCCCTCGCACATTCGCACTTCAAGATGCCCGGCTTCACTTCATTGTGGATTTTTAGTAGGTAGTCACGTGATACTGTTCGTGCATTCTATTGGCTGACTGCATCCGGAAGTGTGCTGCGTTCCGAGACTCACGGAACACAACACACTTCCGTGCTTTAAATAAACACTTTAAAGTGCTTTAAACAGTCTATAGAGTGTGGGAAACGGTAATACAGATAGAAGGTGTTCATAAACGTTTAAATTACCATAAATAATAAATAGTTTGTCGCAATATCATGGAATTTTGTCATGTGGGGGTGGTCCTGGAATGCATTAACAGCGACAATCGAGGGATTACTGTATTTCAAGAAGCTTTTGGAGAAGTAAAGAATCCTGATTTCTACAGATAGGTCAGGTTGTGGTGAATTGTAGCAACTATTTGCTATTTGTGTCTCTAAATGTATTTATTTGTGTATATTCGAATTTTCAAAAGGGAATTTAACAAAGAGAATATGTGAATAACTGAATGGATGGTGATGACTGCAGGGATGTGACACTGAAGCATGCATTTTTTTTCATGTTTCATGTTTCATGTTTCGCGTGTATAGATTATATGCATTTGTACATGATGCTGAAAACTACACTTCTGATTTGTGTTAGAACGGGTCGCTCAGCACTTAGGCTGTGCTGTCACTCCAAACCCCATACAGCTGTTCATGAGTCTCAATAAAAACACTACTTTGTTACATCAGACTCAAAAAAAGTGACATAATAAAATGTTTGGAATTAAGTTATTTCTGATTATACATTGTATTTCTAAAGAAAATACACACAAAAATAAAGATCAAATTTACGTCGTTTTACTCACCTTAAAATCTGTCCACCACAAATATTGGACTCTTAATACCGTTAAAGACACGTTCAGTTCGCCCTCGTTCCTCGCGGTTAATGCGTTCCAGGAACCACATGCGAATAAGGAATTCTGTGATATAGTAACAAACTATTATTATTATTTATGATAATTTAAACATTTATGAACCCTCCCCATACTGATATTAAATCACCTTTTATCTGTATTACCTTTTCCCACACTTTGTTTAAAGCACTTTTGTGACACTCACGGAACTTAGCGCACTTCCGGATGCCGTCAGCCAATAGAATGTGCATGCAATATCACGTGACACCTACCAAAAATCCGGGATGAGGTGAAGTCGCGAGTGTCGATGCACAAATGCGTGAAGGCGCAATGTATTATGTTACTGTACAATAAATAAGAATAAAAACATGATCATATTAAAATACCTACGTATAGTTCCGATATCTAAAAATGATATCTTAAATGATCGTTTTGAAATCAGATTAGTTTACAATAAACTTCTGCTCCTTATAATTTAATCCTTGAGGAAAAGAAGGAATTATATCATGGAACGCTCCACCAGTTTTTAAGATCATCATCTACAACAGTCAGAGTCAGCTGCTGATGTTGACGATCCACTATGGTACTGTAGCATGTAGCAAGTAGCTTACCTTTAGAGAGGAGGACTAGGAGGGAGGACATTTTGTCGGTCAGAGTCAGAGTTGTCATCAGAGAGATGGTCTCCACTGCCACTAGTCTTTGTTTTATCATCCATGACAAACAGTTAAGTATCCAAGGTACGAAGCCTGACGCTCTGAGATGCTAACAGGGACAACAACAAACAACAACAAGAGGGGGGGGCAAGTGTTGGAGCTGTGTGAACAGCGGTGCTGCTTGGCAGGGGCTGTGGTAGGAAGTGGAACTGCAGGACAACAGTTGGATTTAGCAACGAGCGCTTGTTTGTATCTCTGAATGTAAATTGGATGTTCGTAAGTTGAGGACTACCTGTATACAGCACCTGTCAAACGTTTTCCTCTTGCCTGAATGGAAACCGTCTCCAGCATTTTGACTGTTACCTTTAAGGGCATCAGTCAAAGAAAAGAGCACCCATTGTTCTACGCTGAGACAACCCATCAAATGTTCAGGTGGATAATCAATGTCAAGAGCCGCACACATCAGGAGGAAGGACGTCTTTCTTTTACACATTCATGGATGTGATGAAGACGATTCTTAATATTAAGTCAACAGGTATCAGATTCAAATAAATCTAAATGTCTAAATGTCTTCATTTGTTCCCATAAAAAATGGGATGCAATCCCGGATATGTCACGAACAAGTAGCAGAGATGAGGAGGAATCTGGAGGATATCCACATAACACCGATGAACTGTTGATGCCAACGAGACGTTTTGGTCCCCTGATCGGAACTGACCTGTACAGTTGTTAGCACCAGGTGCTAATTTATTTATTTGAATAAATGTTAGGGTTAGGGTAGTTTTTAAGTCATTCATGAGATATCTCTGATTAAACTTGGTTAGAAGTTTTTCTTGTCGTTTGATCTGGAAAATTTCCTGATTGTTGAAAAAGTGTTCTTGTTTTTCTATTGAACACAGTAATGAAATCTGAGGCCTTTAAAAACTTAACTTGGGGCCTGTTGCTTTTATATATATATATATGCAAGATGTAGTCTACCTGTGTGCTCCTACCTCCACTCTTATAGGTCACCCTATGTTCCTGCCTCTTCTGGAAGAAAGTATTCACTACAGCCATTTCCATCCTTTTTGCAAAGTCAACTACCATCTGTCCTTCTGCGTTCCTCTCCTGGATACCAAACCTGCCCATCACCTCCTCATCACCTCTGTTTCCTGCACCAACATGTCCATTGAAGTCTGCTCCAATGACAACTCTCTCACTTCTAGGTATGTTCTGCATCACTTCATCAAAGTCCGACCAGAATTTCTCCTTCTCCTCCAGCTCACATCCTACCTGTGGAGCATACCCACTAACAACATTGAACATCACACCTTCTATTTCTAGCTTCAGACTCATCACTCTATCCGACACTCTTTTTACCTCCAGGACATTCCTAACAAACTCCTCCTTCAAGATAACTCCTCCTCCATTTCTCTTCCCATCTACACCATGATAGAACAACTTGAACCCTGCTCCTAAACCTCTAGCCTTGCTACCTTTCCACCTGGTCTCCTGGACACACAGTATGTCTACCTTCCTCCTCTGCATCATGTCAACCAACTCTCTACCTTTTCCTGTCATAGTTCCAACATTCAACGTCCCTACTCTCAGTCCTATACTCTTGGTGTTCCTCTTCTCTTTCTTCGAGCGAACGCACTTTCCTCCTCTCCTTCTTCGACCAACAGTAGTCCAATTTCCACCGGCGCCCTGTAGGTCAACAGCGCCGATGGCGGTCGTTGTTAACCCGGGCCTCGACCGATCCGGTATGGAAGTCATAGGTTTGATTCGCATGCTTTGATTTGGCAAAAGTTTTACACCGGATGGCCTTCCTGACGCAACCCTCTGTATTTATCCGGGCTTGGGACCGGCACAATAAGACACTGGCTTGTGTCCTCTTATGGCTACATTACGCATTAACCGCGAGTAATGAGGGATAACTATATATACAAAATATAAACACAACACTTTTGTTTTTACGTAATGTAGCCACAAGAGGACACATTGTGCCGGTCCCAAGCCCGGATAAATTATATTTGTGTGTGTGTGTGTGTGTGTGTGTGTGTGTGTGTGTGTGTGTGTGTGTGTGTGTGTGTGTGTGTGTGTGTGTGTGTGTGTGTGTGTGTGTGTGTGTGTGTGTGTGTATATATATATATATATATATATATATATATATATATATATATATATACCTGTATTTATATAGAGAGAGGGGGGGTCCTCAGCCCCCCCTCCCCGTCCCGTCATCTGGACGCGGACTGAGCGCGTGCCGCTGAGCCGCCCTGTGATTGGTCCGACCGCCTGTCTCTCCGCACCGGTTGCCTGGTTACTGACAGCCCGGCTCCAGGGGGGAGGACAACCTGAGCCCAGCCGCCCCACCGGGAGTCTGTCCTCCGCGCCGCCCGACAGGAGCGTCCAGAGTCCGGGTCGCGTCGAGCCGCTGCCCCCCAGTGACGGCCGTGTCCAGGACTCCGTGCCGCGGACACCGCGTCTCCCACCGCGGGCTGCTCAAACTTCTCATCCGGACTGAAGCGAGCCGCCATGATCCCGGAACGTCCCCGCGCCGGGGAGTCGAGGAGCCGGACCCCCCTCCAGCCTCCCCCGGCCGAACCGAACCGGGACCGCAGCGCCGGCGGCCTGTTGTCCCGCATCAAGACCCCCGTTAGCAGCGAGCCGTTCACCGACCACTACACCGTCATCCCCGGGAGGGAGCTGGGCAGGTAGGACCGTCTGACCCCCCCGGAGGACGCGTCTGTCCGGGTCACGTGGGGACCGAACCCTCACCTCAAAAAAGTTCTCTTCAGTTCACGTGTCTGTGGTGAGAACTGAGATCAATCAGAACCAATCAATCAATACCACACCAACAGATTATCATCAGATTATCATCAGATTATCAACAGATTATCAACAGATTACTGCTGATGTCAGATGATGGAAAGGGTTTTGGTCTCGGTCACTGCTGTGACGTCATAGGGGGACTGAAGTGCGGTTACCTGCTGTAACCATGACGACCGACCAATGACCACCACTGGTATACCAGTTGTTTCATCCTGCTCTCATACGGCTGTGTGTGTGTGTGTGTGTGTGTGTGTGAGTGTGTGTGTGTGTGTGTGTGTAGTTTTGCGTAGCATGCCTGACATTGTGACTGAGATTAGTTTCTCCACAACAACATGAAAGCTTGTATTAATCTGCTGCTCTGATCTGCAGCCTTGTGGTCACAGATCAGCTGACAGTCGTTCAAGTTCATGGTTCTCCTGAGGTCTGGTTCCACTGGTTCCACACAGAAGTCTTCTACTTCTTCATAGGTTGACACACCACGGAGGGTTCATCCTGGTCTGGCGGCGGATGTGAACCCTTCATGGGAGTTGTTCTACAAGCCACCGTCAACAAAACATGCTGGGGATCTCCAGTGGAGGATTGTACACGGCGCTGTGGCCGTCAACTTTTATTTTGAGTTTGAGTCCAAGTATGTTGGAAAACCGTCCGTTCTGTGGGAGACTGGACAGTCTGGTCCTGGTTTTAGAGAGAATCTCTCATCCGTCGTGTTTCTGACAAACAGGTTTACATTATTGGTTTGAAATGTAAGAAGTATCAGAAAAAGGACCGGCAGATCCTCAACTTTCTTCTGGGCCAAACAAAGATGGTGATTTATGTAAGCAGGACGAAAACGGTTGAAGGTTCGTCTGACTGACGGATTTGAACTATATCAGAGCGATCAATGATTTAGACACCTTAAGGAACCCCTGGTTTGTCAAAGGTGTCTTATGTTCCGTGTTGAGTGAGGAACTTGTGTTCAGCCAGTGGTTGGTTAAATTCACATATATTTCGCTTATTTTTTGCTTTTGCTTATTTTGCACTGGCGTCGCACCCGGAGTTTCCCCCACCTCGCGCCCTATGAGAGCTGGGATAGGCTCCAGCTCCCCGTGACCCGGCGCAAGCAGATGAAGTGGTCAGAAAATGAATGAATTAATAATTAAAATTATTAATAATAATATTTTGTTTGTTTATGTTACATTACTTGTTTTTTGAAACGTGAGCTCTGTTTTGCGTGAATCTCTTTTGGATTTTGTGTCAACGTAACTATCTTGTATTTAGACTTTTACGAATAAACGTGATTTTTAAAAATCAAATCAAAACCTTCTACCTTCACGTACAGGTAGATGCTGGCAGGACGTACATTCACGTGTAGTAGGTATGCGCTGGTTCTGAGAACCTTTAACAAACAGGTTCATGTTTTCACCGTGGAACGACAGTCAGAAACCAAGAGTGGTTGTGTTTTATTCTCAAATGGAGGAGTGTTGCGTTCATAGAACCCAACAGAATCAGTTTGACCCAACCCAGGATCCATCCACCTCCCAGGTGTCAGATCACAGGGTTTTTCCCAACTCTGTTGTTTTCAGCAGAGACCTTGTCGTGGCAGTTAACCGACGTAACAGTGGATGAAGAGGAGGCCGGTCTCCGGCCGTACAGCCGGGGTTTTTTCCTGACTGACTCTTGGCCAGTTTGCCAGTGTGTCTATGTGTGTAGCTGGGGGGCTGACGATGGGAGGGTTACAACTAGCGGCCTACATTACGTCTATGTAGGGAGAACCAGATGGCAGCAGCCAAGCTCCTTTAGAGACCACCAGGCTCTGGGGTCCATATGGTTAAGACCCAAAAGGTCTTAGTGACAGAAATGGCCCTTCTCTTATTGGCCCATATGGTGACGGGCGGAACTCTTTACTGATTACGTGGGTGGTGTTGTCTTGTTTAGACTAAATATGCCGACAGCTGTCATTTTTTAGCGATTTCTAATTTGGAGTCATTCCATCTCAGATCGGGGAACGGTTAATGTGCTTTGTTTGAGGAGGTTAGGAAGGGCTTCCTCTGGTCCGACACCACACAATGTCACTGTCATCAGTGTGATCATTACTAGTTAGGTATAGTTTATATGAGTTATATTAGATAGACTCTAACTTGTCTTGACATGTGGAGTCCCAGAGTCATTCTGGTGTGATAGAGCTCAAGGGCACTTCAACAGCAACAGCTGTACCGTTTGAATATGTTCAGTCATCTGACACGTCATCGGTTGTTTTGAGTTCACATCCTGTTGTACTGACCCACACAGAGCTGCTTCACACTGTAAACACACACACACACACACACACACGCACACACACACACACACACACACACACACACTAAAGCCATCTCTTTCAGGGTCTAGCCTGAACGAGGCTGTTGGCTTTGGAGATGTGCTGACGCGGCGTGTCATAGGGTGTGGTGGCCCAGTTTGGTTTCTAAAGGGCCAGCCCAGACTCCCAAACCAAACACCAACCATCTTCTGTTCCCCAGAATGACCACACGTGGACCATGATGCATTGCTTCAGGGGTCCTTAAACCACATTAGTTGTGTCTTGTCAGAGCTGGACACAACTAAAAGCCCTGAACCTCTCAGCGGCTCAGTTTTTGTTGTTTCTAAAAGTCTGTGTCCAGTCAGGCACAGAGCAGATGCTAACAGCGTTAGCTAGTGCATCGCTACTTTCAAACCATTAGATTAGTTTTTGATGACAGTAAAGATTTCAGTGTGTGTGAACCACTGTTTACAGATAAAGATAGAAGCTCGTATAAAATGATTAATCAACTACAGCCTGAACAAGAGTTAGTACATGGTTTAGAAAATCAGGAATGCCTTTTGATTCGGGACATTAATTAAAGATGCAGATGTCTGAGTCTGTTCTCAGAGACCTGAGTTCACGTTGGAGCCTGTGGCCCCCAGCGGCTCCGGCCTCATGACTCTCACGAGTCCAGCAGCCCCGTCCGGAGCTCCAGGCCCGGGGCAGCCGGTCACGCTCTGCTGCCTCACACAGCTCCACACACAGTCTGAGTCATTGTGTTCTCCTCCTGCTGCTCTCAGCCGCGGGTTCATAAAGAATGGAACCAGTTTATCATCTGCTACAATCTGCTCTTGTCCCGCAGCACCGTAACATCCACCCTCGCTTATAACCTGTGCCCCGGTACGAGCAAGAGGCAGCACGGCTTTTACACATTTATACTCCACCACATTTTTACCACAACATCAAGTTCACATTTCACCACATCATTGGAATTTATGACAATCATGAACTGCAATACAGGTAGTCCTCAACCTAAGAACACAACTGGTTCCGAGAGGTTGTTTGTAATTGAATTGTGTGTGAGTTATTTATTAAATTTCAATCGATAATCACCATTAGAAGTCATTTAATAGTCATTAGTACTCTAAATACTAAAGTACCACTCCCTAAGACTGACTAGTGTTCACCACACTTTCCCTCCTCGATGAGATGACAAAACGAGGATTTGGGAGTTCTGGAACTGTGAGGCAGAACCGTCTGTTTGACGTCCCATTCACATCTCAGAAGACCGTCATGAACCTTCATTATCCCACTGGTCACAACTGTGACCGATCATAAAACACACATTTTCACCTACCTTTCCACGAGAATTTCAAAAAAGCATGATTGATTATTTCAAAGGGTTACTAATGACACAGGATTTGGATATTTTTATGTCTGGAAAAATTTTGGGAATAAATGGGTGAAAATCAAAGTGTCTAAGTCAGTGGTTCTTAACCTTGTTGGAGGTGCCGAACCCTGCCGGTTTCATTTGCTCACTCACCAAATCCTTCTTTAGAAAAAGAAAAGTCTTTTTTTTTCAAATTTAAGACATAAGTGTATGTTTTAATGGTGTATTTAATGAATTGTGCATTAATGTCACCTTTTTCAAAGAACAAAACAAAGACAGCACCCCTAGCGATTGGTCACATGCAGCAAACTCCACCCTTTTTATGTGAGTGCGCACAGATCTAGAGTGGACAAGCCTGGATTGAATTAGTGAGTTGATAACCGGCTTTATGGTACCGAAAATCCGGAGGGCGGATGTCTCGTTAAGTGAAGCCAGATACGTAGGAGGAAGCCTGGCTAGGTTAATCCAGCTTTATGGTACAGGCCTCAGTTCAGATATGCGTGGCTTCACCTTGACAGGTGTTACTCTGATGTCATTTTACACCAAAGTCTGTTTCTGTTGTTTCCATCAGCTTCAGGAAGTGTTCCTTTATTTTTACCAGCACCAGACTAGAGTTGTTCACCTTGACATTCAGATCCTGCAGAACGCTGACTCCCATCACGTTCTGTTATACAGTACAGGTAAATTCAGGTCACACCTGTTCGTCCGACCACTTTGTTTTTTTGCTCAACATAGTTACTATGAATTGGAGCTGGAGCCTCAACTGGCATAGGGTGTGAGGCAGGGGACACTCCAGGCACAACGCCAGTGCACCGCGAGCCACACACAAAGACATACAACCATGCATACACACAATCACTCGTACGGGCAATTTGGGACCGGCCAATCAACCTGAAGCGAATGCTTTTGGAGGTGGGAGGAAGCCGGAGAACCCGGAGAGAACCCACGCAGACACGGGGAGAGCATGAGAACTCCACACAGAGCAACCCCATTTTCTAAAAAACTTCCCGTGGGGGGCCCCCCAGACCCCCCTGTGGGGTTATCACCCCACGCCCACCCACCCACCCCCCCACCGCAACGAGCGTGGTTTTACACCCCCCAACAATTGGAAACTTGCATTCACTATGTGAAGTTACAGTCATACAAAGTATTACTCAATGTTTACTTGTACGTTTTACTTGCTTTATATCAAGCTGCTGTTTTGGAAGAAGAAGAAAACACTCCAAAAAGCTCTCTACCAGTTTTTAAGTGCATCCAACGACAGTGAGTCACTGTTGATGTTGACAATCCACTGTACGTTTCTGTAGCATGTAGCATGTAGCTTACCTTTAGAAGAAGGGGAGGAATTATTGTTGGTCAGAGTTGTCATCAGAGAGATGGTCACCACTACCACTATCTTCACTAGTGTTTGCTTTATTATATATCACAAACAGTAAAGAATCCAAGGTACGAAGCCTGACGCTCTCAGATGCTAACAGAGACAATAAGAAAACAACAAGACGGGGGGACAAGTGTTGGAGCTGTGTGAACACAGCAGTGCTGCTCAGAGGGGGTTGTGGCAGAAAGAGGAACTGCAGGACAACAGACATGGTGGCGCATCTTTGAATGTTCGTATGTTGAGGACTACCTGTATTTACACTATGGCCCACTAAATCATTAGTTCATTTGTCTTCAGCTGTTTATCCACTTTGTGGGTCATAGTGCTACAGGCAAGAGGCAGGGTACACCCCGGACGACACGCCAGCTAATCTCCATTGAAACATTCTATGCAGACAAAACAAATATCTTCAGCACTCACCTGAGACAACTACCATTACTGAACAATTTTTTAAATTTGTTAACCTTTATTTACCCATTATGAATTATAAAGACGAACGTTGTTTGTTGTGTGATTGGATGACATGGAGTCAAATTGATGCTCCTGATTATTGGTGCATTGACATCCAACATGGGCGACACGGTGGCTCAGTGGGTAGATCTGTTGACTCACAGAAAGAAGGTTCAATCCCCTTCAGATGGGATTGCTATTGTCCTGTCTGCAAACCAATGTCTGGACAGATGACAGCCGCCAAAGGGAGGCGTGATGTGGGTTTGGCGTCTCCATCACCAGGGTTCCCCCTGGGCAACAGCGCCGGCCAGGCGTCATCATCCTCACACAACGACACGGGTAGCCTCGAATAGAACTGGGTCAAGGCAGAGAACAGAGATAGAGAACAAGCCGGACGGATGAGACGGATGAGAAATGACATCCTACATACGGCCAGACAAACCCCCATCTGGACGATAAATTTCGCTAAAATAAAACGTATCACACAGATTGTGTTCAGTGTAACCCATGTGTGCCCGCACCTCTTTGTGTGTTGTTCTATGACCAACCAGAGAACAGAGTAGTAGATGAAATCTGATGGCATTGAATAGCTGAGTACAGTAATCCCTCGTTACTCGTGGTTAATGTGTTCCAGGAACCTTATGAGCAAAGACTAGCGACAAGCTGTCATTTTGTTCTTCTTCTTCTCCTTGGGGCTTTTCCCTTCAGGGGTCTCCACAGCCAATCAGTGTCCTCCATCTAGCCCTGTCTTCTGCATCCTCTTCTCTCACACCAACTACCTTCATGTCTTCCCTCATTACATCCACAAACCTCCTCTTTGGTCTTCCTCTAGGGCTCCTCCCTGGCAGTTCAGAACTCAGCATCCTTCTACCAATATATTCACTATCTCTCCTCTGGACATGTCCAAACCATCTCAGTCTGGCCTCTCTGACTTTATCTCCAGAACCTCTAACATGTGCTGTCCCTCTGATGTACTCATTCCTGATCCTATCCATCCTGGTCACTCCCTGAGAGAACCTCAGCATCTTCATCTCTGCTACCTCCAGCTCTGTCTCCTGTCTTTTCTTCAGTGACACTGTCTCTAGACCAAACAACATCGCTGGTCTCACCACAGTTTGGTACATGTATGGTAATTTAAACATTTCTGAACCCCCCCCATACTGATGTTAAACCACTTTCTACCTGTATTACCTTTTCCCACACTCTGATAGACTGTTTAAAGCACCTTTATGCCTCACAAAAGTGTCTTGCAACCCGTGTTGTTTCCTGTATCATGATGTGGTGAGGTACCTGTTAGCACAGTAGTCGTCTGACTGCCGCCTATGTCGGTCATGTGTTTACTGCCCTGTCGCTCTGCCCTTCCAGGGGGAAGTTTGCTGTAGTCAGAAAGTGCGTGGAGAAACGCACAGGACATGAGTACGCAGCGAAGTTCATGAGGAAGAGACGGAAAGGCAAAGACTGCCGGATGGAGATCATCCACGAGATCTCAGTACTGGAGCTGGCAGCAGCCAGCCCCCGAGTGGTCAACCTCCATCAGGTCTACGAGATGGCGTCCGAGATGGTTCTCGTCCTGGAGTTGTGAGTATCTGACGCCCTGACAAACACGACACCATCACATGACTCACTAAGTTTATGTTGGCTCACGCTGCCACCAGAGACGTGAGATGATAGAGACTCCGTACCCAAAGGAGTCATGAGGCAGCCAACCCTACCGTCAACGGGGAGAATATGTTGTACGGGTAGTCCTCAACCTACAAACACAACGGCTTCCGAGAGGTTGTTCATAAGCTGAGTTGTTTGTAAGTTGTTGTTTAGGAAATTTCTATCTATAATCACCATTTGAGTTCATGTGACCATGGAGGACTCTGAGATTCACCTGAGAGTGAACAGAGAGAAGCTGCAGCCTGAGAGGAGGGGTCAGAGACCCACAGGAGACAGTGATGAAAGATATTCACACACACACACACACACACACACACACACACACACACACACACAGTCTAGTATATAGTGGGTTGGGTTTCTCCGTCCCAGCCCAATGGCTGAGAGGTAAACAGTATCATATACTGACTACAGCTTAATGCTCTAAATCCATCAGCAACACTTAATAGAAAACAACTGGAGCACAGATCAGTTTGACCTAGTATGTGGGATTCACACACACACACACACACACACACACACACACACACACTGACACACACACACGTGGCTGTATGGTGTTGGCTGCATTAGTTGCACCACTTGTCGATGAACTCATTTCTCTGGTCATTTATGAGCCATGCCTGACCTGTTTCCCAGTGTGTGTGTGTGTGTGTGTGTGTGTGTGTGTGTGTGTGTGTGTGTGTGAGAGCATTTAGATTTCCATCACTATAATTTGAAGTTGTAATGGTTCAGTGTTTGTGTCTTTCTGTCTTTGGGTTTTGTCGGTTTGCAGTCATCGAAGCTGCTGCCAAAAGACTACAGTGTTCTACAGGATTATGGTCTGTCGGCAGCTCGCGCCACCCAATACAATCTGTCCTGTTAAGGAGAGCCCACAAATGCCCCTTTAAATGCCCCAGTGTGTTTGATCCTCCCCCGCATTAGTCCGTCCCAATCCCAGTTTTTGTCCATGAAAAGGATAATCCCAGAATTAACTGCTGCCCTGAAGGACTCTAGAGTTCACGGTCAGTCCCTGACCAGAACCAGGACACCAGTCTACATCATAAACCCTGTCAGGGATACTTAGTCTAAGTCTAGAGTCTAAGTCTTAGACTAAACCCTCAATGTTCCTCAGCCATGGAGGAACATGTAAATGTGTGTCCTTCATGGAAACGTTCCGTGTTCAGCTCATTTTAGCGTGTTCCACCAGACACCGGCTGCCTGAGGCGTGACGCAGTGCTAACCCCGGCTTTAAGGATGTTATGAGTTTATGAGGGGGGCATTGAACCCATCTGATCACAGGAACCCCACCCCTCCCTGTGTTTTATTTTGTTGACAGCTGACAGATATTTCGGGCAGTGGGGCAAGTGGGGATTGAAGGGGAGGGGGCAGATACAGTATTCTACAAATGAGGGTCAGCTTGACATAGAAAACCATTCATGCCATCATTGGGGGAGGGGGTGGAGGGGGGTGAAAAACACCAACTGGGCCGGAGCTACTTTAAGGCTGGACGGGAAAGACAAAGACTAGAATGGTTTAGGGGGGGGGGGTACAGAAAGAGGACGGAGGAGAATGAATGGGGGCGCTTTAACAGGTCCCCCCCCCCATCTGACCTCGCTGCTGGCGGCGCTCCAGCCGAGGGTTCATCATGTCAGTGGAGCTGCAGGAGCACACGTGACGGCCAGAAGCGTGCCGAGCCAAACACACGAGCGTTCACACGGACCGACGGGCTGGAACGTAAAGACGGGGCTCACCGCGGGGGCTCTGCACAACCAACAGGAAGTAACGTCTGCAGAACAGGAAGTAACGTCTGCAGAACAGGAAGTAACGTCTGCAGAACAGGAAGTAACGTCTGCAGAACAGGAAGTAACGTCTGACAGCTAGGTTTGATTGACGTATTGACCCAGAATCCTGTTCGTTTGGCCTCCAGGTGACACAACACCCTCAGACGGTCATTAAACAGCAGGGGTGTTCACGGGTCTGGCACGGTGCAATGCATTCTGGTTATTTTTAATCTTTTGACACCCGGAGAGTTCCTCCTGTCTCGTCTCCGTGTTGATGAGGCTTTTTTTCTTCTTCCACCATCTCTCTGACAGCTTCCAGCCAGCCGGTCGCCCAGAGGAGTCCTGGGTCCTGGCCCTAGTTTCTTCCTCAATGAGGGCGTTTTTGCCTGCCGCTGTCGCTTATGCTCTGGAGGGTTCTGTTGGGTTTTGCTGTCTGTTAAAGACCCTCGAAATGTCTTTTGCCATGATGAAGCGCTATATAAATAAAACTTGATTGATTGATTGATTGATCCGCGGTACACTGGCGTCGTGCCCGGAGTGTCCCCCGCCTCACGCCCTGAGACTGCCAGGATAGGCACTGGCTACCCCGCGACCTGCGTTAGCGGATTAAGCGGGTTGGAAAATGAATGAATGAATGAATGATTGATTGATTGATTATTAACTGTCGTAGAATCAGAGGACAGCAGCTGTAATATACAGAAATAACGTGATAATGGTGTGTCGTCTGACATGAACACACTGGTTTGTTCCTGTGTGGGTCTCGTGGGTCCACCCAGTGGGGGCCCACAGCTCATGTTGGCCCCCCGGGACCTCATGGCCTCCTAATTTGACCCTCAGTGAAACTAGTGGTGATGTCAGACTCCAGGCATGTGGTCGGTTACTATGTCTGTGCAGCGCTTTGAGCCGTTAGCGTGTGGGAAACTCCTGTTTTGTGGACATGAATGCGTTTTGGGTGAGGATGAGGAGCCAATCAGAGCCCCCCCCACCTTCATCACCCCCTGTCTCTGTCACGCACATTCAGCCCTTTGTCTTTGCTTTGGGGAGGGTTTCTCTGATGAGCACTGATAGATGTTTACACCAGTCCTACCTTCAATCAGATGAGGACTGACCCCCCCACCCCCACCCCCGTCCCTGAGTGTTATTCAGGTTGACTGGGGTCCATTAAATTGATCCACTGCTTTCATTAATTACATTTTCAATCGTTCAGATCGGCCCGACTCCCCCCCCCTGAGAACTGTGTCACAGTGTTGTTGTGTTTCAGTCACGACCTCTGACCCACCAGTGGGTGCTGGTATCTGCATCGACCGTGTGTGTGTGTGCGTGTGTGTGTGTGTGTGTGTGTGTGCGTGTGTGTGTGTGTGTGTGTGTGTGTGTGTGTGTGTGTGTGTGTGTCTCCACGGTAACAGGTTATTGAGTCATGATCAGAGCTAGCCTGTAGCTGTTGACTTCCTCCAACAGGAGCTCATGGTGGATGAGATGGAGCCGTTTGATTGGAGGATACATTTCAAAACACTTCTTTTAAAACGAGCAAAATCAAACCAACCTTCAGCGATCCCTCGTTACTCTAATGGGTTCCAGGACCCACCCACCCGCTAAAACGGCACTCCAGGATTTGGTGGAATTACCATAAATATTTATTTTATTTACAGTCATTTAATGTTTATGAACCCTCCCCATATTTCCCCAAAAGTGTGGGAAAAGGTAATACAGATAGAAGGTGGTTTAATATCAGTATGGGAGGGGGGGTTTATAAATGTTTGAATTACCATAAATAATAAGATGAATAGCTTGTCACGAAATCGCGGCATTTTGTATTTTGCAGGCGGTTCTGGAACGCATCAACCACGAGTAACGAGGATCACTGTATGTAGATACGGGAGTGTTTGCAATGAATGCACCTGAATGCACCTGAATGCACCTGAATGCACCTGAATGCATCCTACAGGATGATTTTTGGTGGATTTAATGACAGAAAATGTTCAAGAAAACCGTGTTTCTTTATGAGCTCCGGCTTCACTCGTCCGTCACTCTGAGTTCGTTGTTCCAGGTCTCCGTCTGGTTCCAGCCTCAGGAACGTGGACCGGATGGCCCTGATGTTGATCCAGTCCTAGAACCAGACGGACTCAGATCGGGGTGTTTGTGTTCCGGTCCGGCTCCTGGAGCTCCAGTCGCTGTCTGTTGTTGGACAGACTGGATTAAAGTGTGTCTGATCCTCTGAGGAATGAACTTCCATTCCAGCGCTTTGACTCACGTGGAGGAAGCTCTGGTGAAACTCTGGTGACCCAGATTAGAAACTAATCACACACACAGCCCCATGGCTGACCTAATTATTGATCATTGTTCACCTTCTGTGTGTGTGTCAGCGCTGCTTACTCCACTTGTTCTCATTAGACTTCCAGATGCTCTCAGCCAATAGAAAAGCGCGTACGGTGTCACGTGACTACCTGTTAAAAATCTGCAATGAGGTGAAGCCGGACATCTTGAAGTGAATGCGCGAGGGATTACTGTAATCTGTTTTTATCCCCTATAGACATGCAGACTTTACCTGTGTGTAATTAATTATACATAAGTTACGTAAACAATCAAAGTATGAAACACAAAAGTCTCGTATCTCAGATTAATGCTCATTTATATAAATAAAGTATATACTACTACTTCTTCTTCTTCTCATTTGTCAAACAAAAATCTGTGCAGAGCGACCGCAAGTTTGTGGTGGCGTTCATTCACTTTTCTAACACAAATCTGTAATGGAGCTGATCTGCACAGGAGGCTGGTGCCCCCTCCTGGCAGGAGACCTGCAGGTGCAGCCTTTCACATAAATATACTTTTACATTGATTATTTCTAAATAAAAGGGTCAGTGGAATAATAATAATGACGTCTACTTTTCAAGTCACTTTTCGAAGTAGAAGGTCTTCAGACTGATAAACGTGCGGCGCCCCCCGGTATCTAACGGCCCCCCCTGTAGGATGGAGGTCCAGTTGGGACCGACTGACTGACCCATGCAGCAGGTTTTACTTCCACACTCATTTTCCAGTGTTTTGACCTCACTGGGGTAATGATCTGTTCTGCTCACCTTGAAAATCCAAAGCACCCCCCCGCACCCCCCCCCCCACCCCCACCCCTCCTCAGAGATAAAGCCTAATTCAGCAGCGCCCTGAGGGGACACATCTATTCCTGACTACCCAGTTTGTCCACCAGGGTTTATCTCAGGTCAGAGGAAATGGAAGGATCTTTGATGGGGGGGGGGTCGGTTTTCTTTAGAATCACAGCTGTTTTCTCTGGTCAGAGTCGCGACCAACGGTCTAATGGGTTTACCACACGGGAGGGTGGAGAGCTATTGGTGTTACTGGTTAGTGATGTATAACCTGGGGGCCTGGGGGAGGATTTTGAGGTGTAGAATGCATCCTAATCATTGAAGGGGGGTTAAGTATGAAACCTGTGCTCAGCATCAGGTTAAGGTTAAACGTGTGTGTGTGTGTGTGTGTGTGTGTGTGTGTGTGTGTGTGTGTGTGTGTGTGTGTGTGTGTGTGTGTGTGTGTGTGTGTGTGTGTGTGTGTGTGTGTGTGTGTGTGTGTGTGTGTGTGTGCAGTGCTGCTGGAGGTGAGATCTTCAGTCAGTGTGTGTCTGATTGTGAGGACGATGCCTTCAGTGAGGAAGACGTGAAGAAGCTGGTGAGGCAGATCCTGGAGGGCGTCTCCTTCCTCCACCAGAACCACGTCGTCCACCTCGATCTGAAGGTGGGTCAAACGCAGCATCCCTCTCCTGATTGGCCAGTTTCATCCGCCAGTCATCAGTGAACACGTTAACCCTTAACACCTGACTGCTACTGAGGAGAAGACCTCCAGGTGGAGGTGAGAACCCTAACAGGCTGTGGTTTCCTCTCAGCCTCAGAACATCCTTCTGACCAGCAGCTCTCCTCTGGGGGACATCAAGATTGTGGACTTTGGGCTGTCCAGGATGGTCAGCAGCCACCAGGAGCTCCGAGAGATCATGGGAACTCCAGAATACGTTGGTGAGCTCATGATGAACGGAACCTTAACCGCCGGGCGCTAACGTGTGCCCTGAGTGACGTCTGACATGCCTTTGTTCTCGTTTTTAGCGCCGGAGATTCTAAATTATGAACCCATCACCACGGCGACAGACATGTGGTAAGAAAACGTCAGTCTGTGAACGTCGTTGGGACTCGAGCTGGATCAGACCCTTAGAGTTAGTCTTCATGAAAGAAAAAGCACATTACTCAGCAGCAAAGGGATCAAAAGAAGATGGTGACAGAAGATGAAAGAAATGTTTTCTTTTTTTTTTCTTTTTATGTTAGAAATTTTTATTTTATCTTTTTTTTTTTTATTTGTTTTTGTTTTTTATGTATTTATTTTTTATTTATTTATTTATTTATTTTTGCACATATCTCAGGTACCTGATAAGATAAAAAGCCGAAACTAAAGGCGTTATATTCCGGGAGGCAAAGGGATGAAAATTAGATCACAACTTTGACCTTGAAAAACTAGGTCAAGGTCAAATTTTCA
The DNA here is from genome assembly GCF_040054535.1 of Antennarius striatus. NCBI lineage: Eukaryota > Metazoa > Chordata > Actinopteri > Lophiiformes > Antennariidae > Antennarius > Antennarius striatus. The sequence goes on from NC_090795.1 coordinate 17,431,144, forward strand.
CTTTTATACCTATTTAGGTACACGTCTCTGTAAGCTGATGAGATATCATCACGAAACAAAAAGCAACATTTTCAGGAGGCCAGAGGCACAACGTGTGATGATGTCACGGGATGTATTTTCTGTAAAGACCAAACGTATTGACGACATGAACGGGTAAACCTGTGTGAGCCGTCTGTTCAGTCCAGGACGTTCGGTCCAGGACGTTCGGTCCAGGACGTTCGGTCCAGGACGTTCGGTCCAGGACGTTCGGTCCAGGACGTTCGGTCCAGGACGTTCGGTCCAGGACGTTCGGTCCAGGACGTTCGGTCCAGGACGTTCGGTCCAGGACGTTCGGTCCAGGACGTTCGGTCCAGGACGTTCGGTCCAGGACGTTCGGTCCAGGACGTTCAGTCCAGGACGTTTGACTGAGACTCCAACGCTCTGAAGAAGAAACTCGAAATAATGAAACTTGAAACAGCTTCTACTTATTCACTGTTTCCTCTGCTTCCTGTTGATTTGTCCTCTCCGTTCTGCTCCTGTTTGCTGGACCCCCCCTGCTCTGTGCCGTGTGTTCAGGAGCATCGGCGTCCTGGTCTACGTCATGCTGACGGGACTCTCCCCCTTCCTGGGGGAGAACAAGCAGGAGACGTTCCTCAACATCTCTCGTCTCAGCGTGAGCTACAGCGAGGAGGAGCTGGACCAGGAGGCCCTGACCTTCATCCAGACGCTGCTGCGCAAACACCCACGGTCAGTCCCCCCCAACACACACTCACACACACACACACACACACACACACACACACACAGAGCTTAGAAGACATTTTTGTCCAGACGTCAGCAGATCTGTGAACACAGGAAGTAAAATTGTGTGTGTGTGTGTGTGTGTGTGTGTGTGTGTGTGTGTGTGTGTGTGTGTGTGTGTGTGTGTGTGTGTGTGTGTGTGTGTGTGTGTGTGTGTGTGTGTGTGTCCAGGGATCGGGCCACTGCAGAGCAGTGTCTCAAACACCCCTGGCTTCAGCCCTCAGGCCCTCAGGTCCTCCACCGTGACGACGAGGCTCCGCCCACAGAGGACCGGGACACACCCACCTCCACCGGGGCCCTCGACCCCCCCGGCAGCACGGCCCCGGCTCAGGAGGAGGAGAGCGGGGAGGACGGAGGAGACGTGGGGACGGAGGAGCTGATCGTGGTGGCGGCGTACACCTTGGGTCAATGCCGCCAATCGTCTAGCTCCGCCCCCGAGAAGGAGGCGGGGCAGAAGGCCGTCTCCAAGCGCTTCAGGTTTGAGGAGCCTTTCAGCGCCCTTCAAGAAGTCCCAGGAGAGTTTATCTACTGACCCCCCCGCCTCACACCAGGACCACCACCCCGATTAGACCGCCCCACATGTATAGTAATAGTATCTCCCATGATGCATTGCCTCTGCTGACACCCACACTGTGAACCTTTAAACAACGGAAACAACTGGAAACAAGTTTCCTCTAATAGTTCACATGGTTTCCTTTAGGGGAACCCCCGGGGGGGGGGGGGGTGTAGGTTCTGTTCTTTACTACCAAACCTCTCTGGACCCCCCCCCCCCGACTGCTCCGCCCCCACCAGATGAACTGCTTCATGATCAGACCTCTTTGTTATTACTGTTATGGTGCTTCAAGTGTCACGTGTTAGTGAGAAGTTTACCGCCTGTGTTCACGGTGTGTTCGGACTGGTTAGACTGGAACATTAAAGAGACTGACTGTATAGACTGACTGTATAGACTGACTGTATAGACTGACTGTATAGACTGACTGTATAGACTTTATAGACTGACTCTATAGACTGACTCTATAGACTGTATAGACTGACTGTATGGACTGTATAGACTGACTGTATAGACTTTATAGACTGACTGTATAGACTGTATAGACTGACTGTATAGACTGACTGTAAAGACTGTGTAGACTGTATAGACTGTATAGACTGTATAGACTGACTGTATAGACTGACTGTAAAGACTGACTGTATAGACTGTATAGACTGACTGTATAGACTGACTGTATAGACTGTATAGACTGTATAGACTGACTGTATAGACTGACTGTAAAGACTGTGTAGACTGTATAGACTGTATAGACTGACTGTATAGACTGACTGTAAAGACTGACTGTATAGACTGTATAGACTGACTGTATAGACTGACTGTAAAGACTGTGTAGACTGACTAGAGACTGTATAGACTGACTGTATAGACTATAGACTGACTGTATAGACTGACTGGATAGACTGTATAGACTATAGACTGACTATAGACTGTATTGACTGACTGTATAGACTGGCTGTATAGACTGACTATAGACTGTATAGACTGACTACAGAGTGACTGTATAGACAGACTGTATAGACTGCATAGACAGACTGTATAGACTGACTGTATAGACTGACTATAGACTGTATAGACTGACTGTATAGACTGTATAGACTGACTGTATAGACTGACTGTAAAGACTGACTGTATAGACTGTGTAGACTGACTAGAGACTGTATAGACTGACTGTATAGACTATAGACTGACTATAGACTGTATTGACTGACTATATAGACAGACTGTATAGACTGACTATAGACTGTATAGACTGACTATATAGACAGACTGTATAGACTGTATAGACTGACTATAGACTGTATAGACTGACTGTATAGACTGACTGTATAGACAGACTGTATAGACAGACTGTATAGACTGACTATAGACTGTATAGACTGACTATAGAGTGTATAGACTGACTGTACAGACAGACTATATAGACTGGACGTCCACTCTGGTGGGTCTGTATGTAAATGTGTTTGAAGCTATAAGCTGTGTTACCATAGCAACAGATTTGTACATTATTGTCCTCTACTGTAAATAAACATTTCCACTCTGAACCGTTTTTGGCTCATTTGTGATCAGAACACAGGAAGGACATCACTGTTCTGGTCCACAGGACCCGATGAGGTATTGATCGATACGTATCAATAACCAGTCGTATCAACAATAGGGTTACGTATCAATAACCCTGATCTTGATCAGTTATTGATTTGTTTACGTGCTGGTTCCCGTCCAGCTGACCTGAGCGACGCCTCTGGTTGTGAGATGCAGGAAGTCAGAGCGATGGTTACCATGGTTACCAGAAGGTTTGGCCCCGAGACGACAAAAAGAAAAGCCTCAGGGGCCCCTGTGGTGGCCCTCAAGAGAGTCTCTGTCACAGTCATTCCACACACAAAAGGTTTTAATCCATGAATATAATTCAAGGTCTGAAAATTATCTCTTTACACGTGAAGACGATGAGATTAAGATAAAAACAAAAATGTAACATAACTTGGATGAGGGCAGCATCCACTTCCTGTGAAGGCAAGAAAATAAAAAATAAGCAAAAACATAGAAAATTACAGTTTTGTGTTTTTTGTCTTTGTTTATTCAAGATTTTATTTATTTACTTTCTGGTTCCTAATCCTAATCTCATTCTGTGAACATGTAAGGCCACATCACACGGACACGGACCCTGACATGTGACATTCCCTCCAGGGACCACAAGATGGAAGCAACGCTTCGTGTGAGAGGACAGAATGGAGCCCAGCGTGAACTCTATTCAGGCTTTGTGTCTTTTTAATGTGTTCTTTTTCTGTCCATCCAGAGCCGGTAGACGAGCTGCCGTCTGTCTGACTGATGAAGATGAGGATTTTTTTTTTCTTTGATATTCTTGTTTGTTTTCCATTAAATATGGAGCTTTAGGAATAAAATACAGAAACGTGTTTCATCCTCTTGTGACTCTTAGTTTTTGAATCTGATTTTTATTCTTGCCGCTAGTGGAAACAGTGAATTTAGAATTATATGTAGGATTGTTCTCCTGCTTTAGAAGTAGATATGTATTTTATGTGAAATGTAAATTTATAGTTGATAAAGTTCACTCGCATATCAGTTTACTTGTTTGTCAGCAGCTTTAATTCAACAGAATTCTGATGAACGGTAGAGTCGGTCCTCCCGGCCTGATCCTGTTTATTCTATTATTTTTGCATTTTCATAAATACTCTGAATGATGATATTAAAACCAAACCTCTCTTTGATTTTAACCATAACTAATACTGTAGTGATGTGACAAATATCAGATATGTTATGGCTATTTTTTTATGTTATGGGTATTTTGATACCCAAAAATGACATTTATTGGGGTCTGGATGATAAACAGCTTCTATAATATAATAAAGCATAAATGCTGCTGTTGATCAGGATGAGGGACGGTTCAGGAACTTTTTCCACTTCCCTCAGCATTCTTAGTATTT